>NC_137326.1:139639297-139905367 GCF_965287045.1 Carcharhinus amblyrhynchos
GTCGATCGTCGACATTTTTGTCTGCCTCTAGTGGAACTCCACAATAAAGGGTGTTCTGGGATTTGTGTATTTGTCAGGAATGCATGTGCATCTCCCAGGACCAGAGAACAGTGTCCAGTCAGACCACGCTGGAAACTGGTGGGAAGGCAGGTAAACCATTTCAATCTGTTTTTAATATGTTTTAAATGTCTTTTACGTTTCATTATCGGGAACTTACCATCCCCGATTAAATCTCCCACCCTGCCAGGAATACTTCATTCCAGTAGGGTTCAGACTAGCTCCCCACATTCGGGCAGCTAGCAGAAGATCCTGCCAGAGTGAAGACTGGGCCAATCAGTGTCCCCCAGTGTGTTGGCCAGGGGGTTATTGGTGCTCCCTGGGTCTGGGCACACTGAAAGTGCCAGCTGCACCCCGACACTGCCCAAGGGACAAAGTCCCCATGCTCAGGGGCACCTTGGCACTGCCCATCAGGTATCAGGGAGTGCCAAGGGGGCAGGGCCTGTTGTGGGCAGGGCCTAGGGGTGATTGGGGAGGGTGCGGATCGGTCCGGGCTGGAGGGAAGCCAGCGATTGAGGAGGGCTGGGGAGGGGGCTGATGGTCTGCAGAGGGGGGGAGGCCTGCCTCCTGAGGGGCAGGTGGGGGGAGGTTAGCAGAGGTGGGGGGGGGGGAGATCTTCCGGGGTGAGGAAAGTGGGGGCACTGCTGTGGGGGTGGGCTGGACATCAGGGCACTCCAGAGGGGGCGGTGGGGGGGGGGGGGGGGGGGTGTCAGGGCTGGTCTGGGAATTGTTGTGAGGACCACAATCAGACCATGGGGGAGCAGGGGGGTGGGGGGGGGGAGGGGGGGGGGGCGAGGCTGGACGGGCAGCACTGCGGGGGTCTCAGGCTCACCAGCGCTCGAACTGGCCAGAAAACGGGGAGGCTGACAGGTCGAGGCCACAGTGCATGCACAGAGTTCCAGAACTGTCAAAAACTGGCACGAACAGACCCCGCGATTCCCGACTGGGACATCTGCATTGCACAGAGTGTGGAGATTCGGGTGAGAAGCTGAACTGATAAAGCAGTTGGGATATAGAACAGTTTTCCCTCCCTTTCAGCACTTTTGGGAGAATCGCGGCCGTTGTTTCCTCTGGCTGGGTGGGGGCAAGTCAAGAACATAAGAAATAGGAGCAGGAGTAGGCCATCTAGCCCTTCGAGCCTGCCCCGCCATTCAATAAGATCATGGCTGATCTGTCGTGGCTCAGTTCCACATTCCCGCCCTCTCCCCATAACCCTTAATCCCCTCTCTTATCAAAAACCTATCTACCCGCGTCTTAAAAATATGTAGCGAGGTAGCCTCCACCACTTCAACGGGCAGAGAATTCCAGAGATTCACCACCCTTTGAGTGAAAAAACAAGGGGGTCACCGTCCCCTTTCTGAATGGAGGGTTGTGACAAATGATGTTCCTCGGGGATCAGTGCTGGGACCTTTGCTGTTTGTAATATATATAATTGATTGGAGACAGAAAGAGAGAGAGACAGAGAGAGAGAGAAAAACAGACAGAGAGAGAGAGCCAAAGAAAGAGACAGAGAGAAAAAGAGAGAGAGATAGACAGAAAGAGAGAGAGAGACAAGGAGAGAGAGAGAGAGAGAGAGAACAAGACACAGAGACAGAGAGGTTATTATTTAATGGCCAATGAAATAAGAGAGGAGGAGGTGAAGAAGGCATGTGTAGGGCTTAGGCCCACAGTCTAATCGACAGAGCAGCTTGTTAAAGAAATTGGAAAAATGAAGATAAGTTTCCAAGAAATCTGAGGTTAAAGATACCAAAACAGAGAACTATTCAGTAAAAAGAGGCAGAGCTGAGAAGAAGGCTGAAAGGCCAGAAAGATATGAGATCCAGCCATTAATTTCCATTGTTATTTCAACTCAGATTTTACAGGTTCACTCTGTGAGGTTGTAGTAAAACCTCACAATCTCACAGCTCTGCTCAAAGCACTAGGTTTGGAAGGCTAGAGAGGGAACTTCTCTGCACTTGTTTTGTAACCATTATTCCATGGTATGGCTTTTTTCCTAGCAAAGTGGAGTGATTTTTTTTAGTTTATTTATTCGTGTCACAAATAGGCTTACATTAACACTGCAATGAAGTTACTGTGAAAATCTCCTAGCTACCACTCTCTACTGCCTGTTTGAGTACACTGAGGGAGAATTTAGCATGGCCAATGCACCCTAACCAGCACATCTTTGGGATTGTGGGAGGAAA
This sequence comes from Carcharhinus amblyrhynchos, assembly GCF_965287045.1. Classification (NCBI taxonomy): domain Eukaryota; kingdom Metazoa; phylum Chordata; class Chondrichthyes; order Carcharhiniformes; family Carcharhinidae; genus Carcharhinus; species Carcharhinus amblyrhynchos. The sequence continues at coordinate 139,641,538 of NC_137326.1, forward strand.
CCAGAGCACTTGGAGAAATCCATGCAAACACGAGGAGAACATGCAAACTCTGCACAGATGGTGACCCAAGCCAGTAATCAAACCCGGATCCCTGGCATTGTGAGGCAGTAGTGCTAACCACTGTGCCACCGTGCTGCCCTTTCATTGTTGCTAATGTTTTGAAAGTTATATATGTTACCAACTTACTGTGTAATAAGGGTCTTGAAGGGGCAGCAATGTAGTAGCTGGGGCGTTTAAGGGGTGAACATTGAAGGGTTCATGTAACCCAGTTACCCAATAGGGAATGAGTGCAGGGGTATCAGAGAGGAGTGTGTGCTTTTACAGTCAGGTTGTTCCGAGAGCTGAGAATGAACACGTCAATTATAGTACTCTGTATATAAAATTGTACCCGCCTCTACTACAATTTCCAGCAGCTTGTTCCAGCTCACCACCCTCTGTGTGAAGAAATTGCCCCCCTGGACACTTCTATATCTCTCCTCTCTCACCTTAAACCTATGCCCTCTAGTTTTAGACTCCCATACCTTGGGAAAAGATATTGACTGTCTAGCTGATCTGTGCCCCTCATTATTTTATAGCCCTCTATAAGATCACCCCTCAGCCTCCTACACTCCAAAGAAAAAGGTCCCAGTCTATCCAGCCTCTCCTTATAACTCAATCCATCAAGTCCTGGTAACATCCTAGTAAATCTTTTCTGCACTCTTTCCAGTTTAATAATATCCTTTCTATAATAGGGTGACCAGAACTGCACACAGTATTCCAAGTGTGGCCTTCCCAATGTCTTGTGCAACTTCAACAAGACGTCCCAACTCCTGTATTCAATGTTCTGACCGATGAAACCAAGCATGCCCAATGCCTTCTTCATCACTCTGTCCTGGGCAGAGCAGGAGCCATACCAAATTGTGATACAACCAGAAAGAATGCTTTCTTTAGTGCATCTATAAAAGTTGTGAGAGTCGTAACTGAGATGCCAAATTTCCTTTGTCTTCTCAGAAAATGGAGGCATCAGTGGGCTTTCTTAACTATAGTGTCGGCACGGGGGGACCAGAACAGATTGTTTGTGATCCAGACAGCTAGAAACTTGATGCTCTCAACCCTTTCTACATCGTTCCCATTGATGTAGACAAGGGCATGTTCTCCTGTCAATCTCTAATTGCCCTTGAACTAAGTGTCTCGCTCGGCCATTTAACAGTCAACGATATTGCTATTGGCCTGGAGTCCCATGTAGGCTAGACCAAGTAAGCGAGGCACCTAGAAAAGAATGGTTTGATTGAGCAGACACAGCACGGATTTGTGAAGGGGAAGTCGTGTTTAACAAATTTACTGGATTTCTATGAGGATGTGACTGGTGTGGTAGACAGAGGGGAACCGGTGGATGTGGTGTTTTTAGATTTCCAAAAGGCGTTTGATAAGATGCCTCACAAAAGGTTGCTGCAAAAGGTTAGGGTGCACGGAGTTGGGGGTAAGGTGTTAGCGTGGATAGAGGATTGGTTTCTAATAGGAAGCAGAGAGTTGGTATCAATGGGTGCTATTCTGATTGGCGGTTGGTGACTAGTGGAGTGCCGCAGGGATCGGTGCTGGGGCCTCAGCTATTTACCATTTATATAGATGATCTGGAGGAGGGGGCTGAGTGTAGGGTGACGAAATTTGCTGATGACACGAAGATGAGTGGAAAAGCAAATTGCGTGGAGGGTGTGGAAAGTCTGCAGAGGGATCTAGATAGGCTGAGTGAGTGGGCGAGGACCTGGCAGATGGAGTATAATGTTAGCAAGTGTGAGGTTATCCACTTTGGCAGGAATAACAGTAGGAAGGATTATTATTTAAAGGGCGAAAAGCTGCAGCATGCTACAGTGCAGAGGGACCTGGGGGTCCTTGTGCACGAATCACAAAAACCCAGTCTGCAGGTGCAGCAGGTGATCAAGAAGGCGAATGGAGTGTTGGCCTTTATAGCGAGGGGGATAGAATATAAAAGCAGGGAGGTCTTGCTGCAACTGTACAGGGCACTGGTGAGGCCGCAGCTGGAGTACTGTGTGCAGTTTTGGTCACTGCACTTGCGCAAGGATATTTTGGCCTTGGAGGGAGTGCAGAGGAGGTTCACTAGGCTGATACCGGAGATGAAGGGGTTAGCCTATGAGGAGAGATTGAATAGACTGGGTCTGTACTCGTTGGAGTTTAGAAGGAAGAGGGGGGATCTTATAGAGAATTATAAGATAATGAAGGGGATGGATAGGGTAGAGGTAGAGAGATTCTTCCTGCTTGGAAAGGATAGCAGAACTAGAGGGCGCAGCCTCAAGATGGGGGGGTGCAGTTTAGAACAGAGTTGAGGAGGAACTTCTTCGCTCAAAGGGTGGGGAGTCGCTAGAATTCTCTGTCCGTTGAAGTTGTGAAGGCTACTTTGCTGAATATATTTAAGTCAAGGGTAGATAGATTTCTGATAGACAAGGGAATTAAGAGTTATGGGGAGAAAGTGGGAAAGTAGAACTGATCCACTTCAGATCAGCCATGATCTTATTGAATGGCGGGGCAGGCTCAAAGGGCTAGATGGCCTACTCCTGCTCCTATTTCTTATGTTTTTATGTTCTTATTTCCTTTCCTAAAGGACATTAGGGTTTGCTAAATGGATTTTACTGACAATCGACAATGATTTCATGGTCATCATTACACTTCCAATTTCAGATTTTTATTGAATTTAGTTTCACTATTTGCTGTGGTGGGATTCGAATCTGAGTCCTCAGAGCATTACCCTGTGTCTCTGGATTGCTAGTCCAGTGACAATACAACTATGCTACCCCCCCCTCCCATTCTTGGATCTCCCCATCCAGTTCCAACATCAGTTGGGATCATAACAGGGTGTTGAGTGGCTGTGAATGTGATTGTGACTGTATGATTCTAAATACACAGAGGTCCACAGCCCATAAACAAGCCCTTTGGCCCATTGTGTCTGTGTTGTTCAAAGACAAACCACCTAACTATCCCACTTTCCAGCACTGGTCGCAAGAGCACATCTAAATACTTCTTAAATGTTATGAGGGTCTCTGTCCCCACCACCCTTTCAGGCAGTGAGTTCCAGACTGCCTTTGGGTAAAAAAGTCTTTCTTCATATTCATGCTAAATCTCCACCCCTTACCTTAAGTCTCTGTCCCTGATCACTGATCCATCCACCAAGGGGAAAGGTATCTTCCTGTCTACTCTATCTGTGTCCCTCATAATTTTATACATCTCAATTATGCCCTTCCCTCAGTCTCCTCTGTCCAATCTCTCTTCATAACTACAACTCTCCAGCCCAGGCAATATCCTGGTGAATCTCCTCTGCACCCTGTCCAGTGCTGCTACATCCCTCCTATAATGTGGATTCTTGGACTGCACATAATACTCCAGATGAGTCTAACCAGCATTTTATATAGTTCTAGTATAACCTCGCTGCTCTTAAACTCTATGCCTCGGCTAATATGGCAAGTATAGCCTTCTTAATTACGTTATCCAACTGTCCTGCTACCTTAAGGGACCGGTGTAGATGGCCACCAAGGTCCCTCTGATCCTTGGTGCTTCCCAGGGTCCTGCTGTTTATCATGTATTCCCTGGGTTTGACCTCCCCTTTTCAAATCCATGCGGATTGTTCTTGATTAATCTCTGCTGCTCCAAATGCAGATTAATTCTGTTTCTCAGAATTGCTTCCAATAGCTTCCCCACCACTGTAGTTTCCTGGTTTACCCCTTCCTCCCTTCTTGAATAATAGTCCCATATTAGCTGTCCTCCAGTCCTCCAGCACCTTTCCTGTGGCCAGTAAGGAATTGAGAATTGCCAGTGTTGAGCGTGAATGAGTGAGTGGGAGTGAGTGAGTGAGTGTGAGTGTTTAGTGAGTGTGAATGAGTGTAAGTGAGTGAGTGTGAGTGAGTGAGTGTTGACTCACTCAGCAGCCTGGGATACAGTTAATCCAGCCCTGGAGATTTATCCACTTTTTCTGAGTGTTGACTGTGTGAGAGTGCGCATGTGGAGTGTGTGAGAGTGTTGAGTGTGTGAAAATGTGAGTGAGTGTGTCTTTATGAGTGTGTGAGTGTTAAGTTTGTGTGTGTGAATGTGAATGTGTGAGTGTGTGTTCAGTCTGAATGTGTGAGTGTGTGTTCAGTGTGAGTGAGTGTTGAGTGTGAGTGAGTGTGAGCGAGTTTTGAGTGAGTGAGTATTGAGTAAGAGAGTGTTGAGTGAGCCAGTGTTGAGTGGGTGTGAGTGTGCGACTGCGAGTGTGTGAGTGTAAGTGAGTGAGTCTGAGTGAATGTTGAGCGAGTGTGAGTGAGCAAGTGAGTGTGAGCAAGTGAGTGTGAGTGAGTTTGAATGTGAGTGTTGAGTGTGTGTGAGCGTTGAGTGAGTGTGGGTGAATGTGAGTGAGTATGAGTGAGTGTTGAGTGAGCGAGTGTTGAGAGAGAGAGTGAGTGCTGAGTTTGAATGTCATAGAGTCATAGCGGTTTACAGCATGGAAACAGGCCCTTCATCCAAATTTATCCATGCCATCCCTTTTTTTAAAACCCCTAAGCTAATCCCAATTACTTGCATTTGGTCCATATCCCTCTATACCCATCGTACCCATGTAACTATCTAAATGCTTTTTAAAAGACAAAATTGTCCCTGCCTCTACTACTGCCTCTGGCAGCTTGTTACAACCACTCACCACCCTCTGTGTGAAAAAATTGCCCCTCTGGACACTTTTGTATCTCTCCCCTCTCACCTTAAACCTATGCCCTCTAGTTTTAGACTCCCCTACCTTTGGGAAAAGATATTGACTATCTAGCTGATCTCTGCCCCTCATTATTTTATAGACCTCTATAAGATCACCCCTCAGCCTCCTACGCTCCAGAGGAAAAGGCCCCAGTCTATCCAGCCTCTCCTTATAACAAAATCCATCAAGTCCCAGTGGCATCCTAGTAAATCTTTTCTGCACTCTTTCTAGTTTAATAATACCTTTTCTATAATAGGGTGACCAGAATTGCACACAGTATTCCAAGTGTGGCCTTACCAATGTCTTGTACAACTTCAACAAGACGTCCCAACTCCTGTATTTAATGTTCTGACCAATGAAACCAAGCATGCCGAATGCCTTCTTCACCACTCTGTCCACCTGTGACTCCACTTTCAAGGAGCTATAAACCTGTACCCCTAGATCTCTCTGTTCTGTAACTCTCTCCAACGCCCTACCATTAACTGAGTAAGTCCTGCCCTGGTTCAATCTACCAAAATACATCACCTCACATTTATCTAAATTAGACTCCATCTGCCATTCGTCAGCCCACTGGCCCAATTGATCAAGATCCCATTGCAATTGGAGATAACTTTCTTCACTGCCCACTGTGCCACCAATCTTGGTGTCAACTGTAAACTTACTAACTAACAGTGCCTCCTATATTCTCATCCAAATCATTAATATAAATGACAAATAACAGTGGGCCCAGCACTGATCCCTGAGGCACACTGCTGGTCACAGGCCTCCAGTTTGAAAAATAACCCTCTATAGCCACCCTAATTTTGTATCCATTTAGATACCTCACCCTTGATCCTGTGAGTGAGTGAGTATTGAATTTGTGAGTGAGTGTTGAGTGTGAGTGTTGAGTGTGAGTGTTAAGTTTGTGTTGAGCGAGTGTTGAGAGTATGTTGAGTGTGTGTGAGTGAGTGTTGAGTTTGTGTTGAATGTGAGTGTGAGTGAGTGTTGAGAGAGTGTTGTGAGTGTGAGTGTGAGTGAGTGTTGAGTGAATGTGTATGTGTGTGTGTGAGTGAGTGTGAGTGTTGAGTGTGAATGTGAGTGAGTGAGTGTTGAGTGAGTGTGAGTGAGTATTGAATTTGTGAGTGAGTGTTGAGTGAGTGAGTGTTTTTCAGTCTGGTTGCTGAATCTCTGGCTGCCTCTCCTGTCTGGAACTGTTTGCCAGCCTGAATTGACATCACAGCCAGTGTCTTTGCCAGAACACAATGTTCTCTGGGCTCAGGCCAGAACCTTCTTCAATTCACTGTCACACAGGACGGGAGCAGAGAGCTGTGTGTGTGTGTGTGTGTGTGTGTGTGTGTAGAGGCTGAGAGCAACGTGTGTGTGTGTATGTGCGCGCGTGTGTGTGTGTGTGTGTGTGTGTGTGTGTGTGTGTGTGGAGAGGACGGGAGCAGAGAGCAGTGTGTGTGTGTGTGTGTGTGTTGTGTGTGTGTGGAGAGGCTGAGAGCAGTGTGTGTGTGTGTGTGTGTGTGTGTGTTTGTGTGTGTGTGTATGTGCGCGTGTGTGTGGGGAAAGGACGGGAGCAGAGAGCAGTGTGTGTGTGTGTGTGTGGAGAGGCTGAGAGCTATATTTAACAACTCTGCTCTGAATTGGCTATCTGCCCAGTCTCTATAAACACTGAACTGTTCCACATGAATTTGCCTTCTCTAGTTGTTTTGCACATCATTCTATCTGCTTAGTGTCTGCTTCGCTGCATGAATATTGGTAAATAAAATATAATTTGTTTAAAGTTTTGGTGTAATGAAGACTCACATTCATCTCCTTCTTACTACCTCACTGCCATGACCATCTTTGGCTCTGACAGTTATAAATACATTGGCACAACATGTGTATCACTGCCTATTCCCAAGGACAGGAGTGGGTCTATTTTCAGTGTCACCACAGGGGAAGCATTGACCAGGGCACAGGGGGCAGTGTCAGCTCAGATTCGAGAACCAGCCTCTGGGATTTGAACCTTCTGACTCTGAGGCAAGTGTACAAACCAAACTGTCACATAAAGCAGGACTGGGGAGAGTTTCTGAAAATGAGTTTGAATTGATCCGAATTTAAGCAGCGATTCTGGGTTGGAAGTTTACAGTTATCATCATTCAACAGGTTTTCTAGAAAGTACAGATGATGAGGGTTGAGTAAAGTTCATTTGTTTTGTACCTAATATCCAATTCTGCCTCAAGTTGCTTTCTAAAGATTTCTTTCTGCTGTCATCCTGCCAGATAATTCCAAACATTTCTCTCTCACAGAGAGGAATTTATTCATCTTTGTTCTAATCTTTCTTTTCACTATTTTCCTTTATAATTTCAGTTTATGATCCTTACAGAGGAACCAGAATGTTCTAACTGTCCCGTTCAGTCCCTGCGCTCCCAGTAAGGTTCCCATTCATCAGATTATTCCCAGCTTCTGCACTCTGAACCGATTGAATGTCATTTCCACTGGGAACATTCCCATTGGTGGGAGGAGACTGGGGACAGATCAGGCAGGGGGAGATCAAGTTGAAGGAGATTGAGTGGAAAGTGATCAGATGGAGGGGGAGGTTGGGCAGGTGGATTTCAGCAATGCATGGGAATCATAAAAATATAGAATCCTTACAGTGCAGATCACGGCCTTTTGGCCTATTGGGTCTCCACCCACTCTCTAAAAGAGCACCTAACCCAGGCCCACCACCCTCACTCTATCCCCATATCCCTGTTCGCCTACCATGGCTAACCCACCTAACCTTGGACTGCGGGAGAAAACCCACGCAGACATGGGGAGAACACGCAGACCTATACAGACAGTGACCCGAGGCTGGAATTGAACCTGGGTCCCCGGCACTGTGAGACAGCAGTGCTGACCAAAGTGCCACCGTGCTACAATGAATGGATCAAGAATGTGAGGGGATTGAGTGAGATTTGGGTGAGCGGAGGGTGGATAGGAATTGGGTGAGGCTCAGGTGTCCTGGAATTGATCTCCATTAGCAACATAAGGTCAGCAGACTGAGGACGATCAGCAATACTCTCTGTGACACGGTGCCTCTGATGCTCAAACAGCGGAGGATAAAATATATAACCAAAGATGTCCAAAGATGTGCAGGTAATTAGTGGGATAAATGTTTTGGGGGGAGGGGGATGGTGTGAGAGTGGACCTGGGTAAGCTGTTGTGTTGGAGAGTGGGTGCAGACTCGATGGGCTGAATGGCTTCCTTCTGCACTGGAGGGATTCTATGATTCTGCAATATGTACACAAGGCCAGTCTCTGCTTACGAACCGCAACTCCTTTTAAATCTGCAGATGGAAAGGGATGGATGTGGCTGCGACAATGAGATCGGGTAAACACCTATCAGCGGGGATAGCTCTCCTCAGCAGATAGCTTCCTGATGGGGAAGGTGGTCCCATCTGGAATAACAGTGCGATTCCCAACTAAAGCTCTTGGTTAATCCAGTTAATTTCCAGCAGTAATCCTGTTCACAGCTAATCGTGTTGCTAATCTCAACCTGTTTTGTGCTCCTTGGAGCTGTTCCGACAGAGTGTGTGATTTATCGCCAGACAGAGAGGGTCTGCCTGCTTCATAGACTGGGAATAATTAACATGGTAACAGAGAGGGGTGCTGAGGGAGGGAGAGGGGGGGAAGGGGGAGGGAGATAGGTGCTGAGGGGCAGAGGGGGTAGTGGGGGGAGGGGTGCTGAGGGGGAGGGGAGGAGTGTTGAGGGGGAGGAGGGTGCTAGAGGGGAGGGGGTGCTGAGGATGAGTGGGGTGCTGAGGAGTGGGGGAGGGGAGGGGGTGCTGAGGATGAGTGGGGTGCTGAGGGGTGGGGGGGAGGGGGTGTGATGAGGGGGAGGGGGTGGGAGGATGGGTGCTGAGGGGAGGGGGCAGGGGTGCTGAGGGGGAGGGGTGCTGAGGGGGAGGGGAGGAGTGTTGAGGGGGAGGAGGGTGCTAGAGGGGAGGGGGTGCTGAGGATGAGTGGGGTGCTGAGGGGTGGGGGAGGGGAGGGGGGTGCTGAGGGGGAGGGGTGAGAGGATGGGTGCTGAGGGGAGGGGGCAGGGGTGCTGAGGGGGAGGGAAGGAGGGTGGGGGGGGGGGTGGGTTTAGATTCAGAACTGTTTGATTGGAGCAGTAAAAGCAGCTCTGAGCCTGAGCAGGGCGGCGTGAGTTGAACCCACTAGAATTGTGTGGAATTAGAGAGAAGGTTCCACAGCCATTCCAAATTTTTAGATGACAAAGGCCATTAATCAAACTGTTTACATTAAAAAGTTTTGGATGAGAGGATGCTTCCTGTAACACATTCCATCACTCCCAGTGGGAAACTCGGAAAGCAGCTCCAGAAACAGATAGTTAATCTGTGCGTGGCAGTGTGCTTGTCTCCATTGGCACATTCACTGAGAATTTTTAAGGAGAATTCTGCTCCTGTTCTGTACATCAAGCTTCAAAACAGCGGCCAGGACACTCAAAGGTAAAGTGTGGCAATCTGCCGGGGAAATCTTTAAAGGATTGTCCCAGCATATTTTTACAGTGCAAAGCAGCAATTTCTAACCAGAGGAACGTCTGGAGGTCCCCAGCATCTCAGGTGCCAGTCTTCAGCCAATTCGATTCACTCCATGTGATATCAAGAAATGGTTGGAGGCACTGGGTACAAAGAACAAAGAAAATTCCAGCACAGGAACAGGCCCTTCAGCCCTCCAGGCCAGCACTGACCATGCTGCCCAACTGAACTAAGACTCCCTACCCTTCCGGGGACCATATCCCTCTATTCCCATCCTATTCATGTATTTATCAAGACACCCCCTTAGAAGTCAGCAACGAGTTCCAGGCACCCACCACTCTCTGTGTAAAAAATCTGCCTCGTACATCTCCTTTAAACCTTGCCCCTCACACCTTAAACCTGTGCCCCCCTAGTCATTGACTCTTCCACCCTGGGGAAAAGCTTCTGACTATCCACTCTGTCCATGCCTCTCATAATCTTGTAGACTTCTGTCAGGTCGCCCCTCAAACTCTGTCGCTCCAGTGAGAACAAACCAAGTTTCTCCAACCTCTCCTCATAGCTATTGCCCTCCATACCAGGCAACATCCCGGTAAATCTTTTCTGTACTCTCTCTAAAGCCTTCTGGTAGTGTAGCGATCAGAACTGAACACTATATTCCAAATGCAGCCTAACTAAGGTTCTATAAAGATGCAGCATGACTTGCCAATTTTTAAACTCAATGCCCTGGCCAATGAAGGCAAACATGCCGTATGCCTTCTTGACTACCTTCCCCACCTGCATTGCCACTTTCAGTGACCTACAAAGGCAATGGGTCCTGATAACATTCCGGCAATAGTACTGAAGACTTGTGCTCCAGACTTGCTGCTCCCCTAGCCAAGCTCTTCCAGTAAATTTACAACATTGGCATCTATCTGACAGTGTGGAAAATTGCCCAGGTCTGTCCTGTACACAAACAGCAGGACAAATCCAACCCAGCCAATTACTGCCCAATCAGTCTACTCTCAATCATCAGTAAAGTGATGGAAGGGGTCGTCGACAGCGCTATCAAGCAGCACCTGCTCACCAATAACCCACTCGTGGTCTGTGGTGCTGCTACCGAACCACTCTTGGTGATAGACATTGAAATCCCCCATCCAGGGAACAGTCTGCACCCTTGCCACCCTCGGTGCTTTCTCCAAGTGTTGTTCAACATGGATGGGTATTGATTTATCTGCTGAGGGGGGCAGTATGTGATAATCAGCAGGAGGTTTCCTTGTCCATGTTTGACCTGGTGTCACAAGACTTCATGGGGTCTAGAGTTGATGTTGAGAACTTCCAGGATGTTGCAGGTTACAGAGGGACATAGGTACACTGCAGAGTTGGGCTGAGAGGTGGCAAATGGAGTTTAGTGCGGAAAAGTGTGAGGTGATTCAGTCTGGAAGGAGTAACAGAATTACAGAGTACTGGGCTAATGGTAAGATACTTGGTAGTGTGGATGAGCAGAGAGATCTCGGTGTCCATGTGCATAGATCCCTGAAAGTTGGCACCCAGTTTGATAGGATTGTTAAGAAGGCGTACGGTGTGTTAGCTTTTATTGGTAGAGGGATTGAATTTCGGAGCCATGAGGTCATGTTACAACTGTACAAAACTCTGGTGCGGCCGCACTTGGAGTATTGCGTACAGTTCTGGTCACCACATTATAAGAAAGATGTGGAGGCATTGGAAAGGGTGCAGAGGAGGTTTACCAGGATGTTGCCTGGTATGGTGGGAAGGTCTTATGAGGAAAGGCTGAGGGACTTGAGGTTGTTTTCGTTGGAGAGAAGAAGGTTAAGAGGTAACTTAATAGAGGCATACAAGATGATCAGAGGATTAGATAGGGTGGACAGTGAGAGCCTTTTTCCATGGATGCTGATGGCCAACACAAGGGGATATAGCTTTAAATTGAGGGGTGATAGATACAGGACGGATGTCAGAGGTAGGTTCTTTACTCAGAGAGTAGTAAGAGTGTGCACTGCCCTGCCTTGGCGAAGAGTCATCAGAACTCGAAATGTCAGCTCTTTTCCCTCCTTACAGATGCTGCCAGATCTGCTGAAATTTTCCAGCGTTTTCTCTTTTGGTTTCAGATTCCAGCATCCGCAGTAATTTGTTTTTATCCAGTGTAGGACAGCAGGTTTCCTTCCCAAAAGGGCATCAGTGATGGACTTTTATAACAATAATTTCATGGTGATCATTAGACTTTTACTTCTGAATTTTTATTGAATTCAAACTTCAGTGTCTGCTGTGTTGGGATTTAACCTGGGTGAGTGTTAACAATTACTGAACACTGAAGGTTGAGCCGGTGTGTGTTTGGGATGGTTTCTGAGTTGCTGTCCTCCCTTGACAGGAAATGCCTGGTAAAAGAATTCTGGAAATCCCACTCTGCCATCGAAGGAGACCACAGTTAATTCCAGAGGTTACCAGGGGTTACATCGTGGGTCAGTTTTCTCTCTCCTGTGCGAGACTTTGTGATATCCCACCTTAATTCCGTACCCTGTGTCCTGTTCAGCTCCAGGGACATGAGCAAATCTCTCACAAACATTTCCAGAAAGTCTGGAACTGCTACTTGTCCAGGAACCCACTGCAAATTTTAATTTGCTGCCTGAAGATGGAGGGGGAAGGGAAGAGAATGATTCGGGGGGGGGGGGGGGGGGGGGGGGGGCTGGGTGTAATGACCTCATTAGAGAGGGAGGAGGCTTGTGCGGTATGTAAACATTAGATGGGCTGAATAATCTGCTGTGGTTATAAATTGGATGCAGTTCAAAAAGCTGTGGACAGAGTTTGGCATGATTGGAATGGTCAGTGGCTAATTAAGAGAAATTTAATACGATAATCTCAAAGCATTTTGTAGTTTGGAAAATAGCCAATAAAAAACTCTCCAAACTTTCAATCAGGGAAATTAGACCAGTCTTTGCTTCCAATCCACCAGTAATGAACTCGTGGCCATTTCCATGAGAGTTCCTGTTCAGGGAACATATGATCATTGCAGCTTCTAACTTTGTAAATGAGAAATTGACCTTGTGATGCTCTCTATGTTTACTTCAGAGACTTTTGGAAAAAGCAGCTTGCAAATCTGCACATTGTGAGTTTATTTTTCAACCTCTTCCCACTGGCAAATTCAACAAATGACGCTCGCTCAGAATTGTAATCTTATTATGAAATATTTTCAAATACATCATTGACTTTAGGACAAATGACTTTAGAGAAAGGCTGGGTAAGGAATGAGGACAGTGAGGTTGAGGTTGCTCCAATCCTGTCCTACAGTCTGTGCTGACCACAGCCTGAGATATTTCAATGGTGGAGGAAGGAGGAGTGTGAGTGTGAGGCAGGGGGAGGGTAGATTCCTGGGGAGGGTGGAACTTTGGGACTGGACCTGGGCAGACGGTGTTCCAAGGATGTCAGGAGCCTGGAGATGGCAGGCAGGCAAGATTGGAATGTTCTTTGTGAGGTCCATAGGGAAAATATAAAAGATTTTACGGCTGTTCAACACAGTTGCTGGCAGGGGTTGTCCATGGGGGAACTAACCGGGCCTCTGTGTCACCTGGAGCCCCTTCAGTCCCTCGAACGTGCCCCACCATTGAGGCACACCATTTGACGCAGCTGGTCAGTATTACTCCATTCACCCAACTGCCCCATAGCTGCTAATTGATCAACAAATCTAGTCAATATCAGCGTTAAATTCTCCAATTTACCCCCAACATCCACAGCTCTCAGAGGGAGATTGTTCTAGACTTTAACTAACTTTGTACAAAGATCCGTATCCTGATATCACCCCAAACAAGACACCTCTGATTGGACAATCTTCTTCTTGGTTCCAATATCAGAGGATTCACCCTATCAAATTCTTTAATCGTTTCAATGACATCTATTAATCACAGATCAATCCTTGAAACTGAATTACACAAAAAGAATCAAATATTACTGAGTGCGACTTTGAACAGCATTTAGAACTTTGGCAAGAAGAGGGAAATCTTAAATTTCTTTGAAAAAGTCTAATATTGTTTGTGTTTGTGGTTAACGCTTAACTGCCAATATTGTTCACCATGTAACTCTGATCCAGGGGCCAACACGGGAGGAAAGAAACCATTGGCATCTGCTGGAAAGGAAATAATCCTGAACTGGTTAAAGAGAATCCCAACGCATTTTATACACAAACTAAAAACAAGGGGATAAACAGAGAGAGGGTAGGAGCACTCAAAAATAAAGAAGGGAACTTGTGCTTGGAGACAGAGAATGAAAGATCTCATTGGTGGTCACCAAGCAGATGAACACAGAGGACAGTGAGGTTAGTACAAAATGCGAATATGCCAGGACATTTTGAGATTAAAAAAGAAGTGGTATTGTGTTTCTTGAAGAGCATTAAGCCAGATGAGTCCACCGTGTCCTGGTAGTGCGGCGTTACCGTGTCCTGGTAGTGCGGCGTTACCGTGTCCTGGTAGTGCGGCGTTACCGTGTCCCCGCAGTGCGGCGTTACCGTGTCCCGGCAGTGCGGCGTTACCGTGTCCCGCAGTGCGGCGTTACCGTGTCCCCGCAGTGCGGCGTTACCGTGTCCCCGCAGTGCGGCGTTACCGTGTCCCCGCAGTGCGGCGTTACCGTGTCCCCGCAGTGCGGCGTTACCGTGTCCCGGCAGTGCGGCGTTACCGTGTCCCGCAGTGCGGCGTTACCGTGTCCCCTCAGTGCGGCGTTACCGTGTCCCGGCAGTGCGGCGTTACCGTGTCCCCTCAGTGCGGCGTTACCGTGTCCCCGCAGTGCGGCGTTACCGTGTCCCGGCAGTGCGGCGTTACCGTGTCCCGCAGTGCGGCGTTACCGTGTCCCGCAGTGCGGCGTTACCGTGTCCCCGCAGTGCGGCGTTACCGTGTCCCCGCAGTGCGGCGTTACCGTGTCCCGGCAGTGCGGCGTTACCGTGTCCCGGCAGTGCGGCGTTACCGTGTCCCCGCAGTGCGGCGTTACCGTGTCCCCGCAGTGCGGCGTTACCGTGTCCCGCAGTGCGGCGTTACCGTGTCCCCGCAGTGCGGCGTTACCGTGTCCCCGCAGTGCGGCGTTACCGTGTCCCCGCAGTGCGGCGTTACCGTGTCCCGGCAGTGCGGCGTTACCGTGTCCCCGCAGTGCGGCGTTACCGTGTCCCCGCAGTGCGGCGTTACCGTGTCCCGCAGTGCGGCGTTACCGTGCCCCCGCAGTGCGGCGTTACCGTGTCCCGCAGTGCGGCGTTACCGTGTCCCGCAGTGCGGCGTTACCGTGTCCCGGCAGTGCGGCGTTACCGTGTCCCCGCAGTGCGGCGTTACCGTGTCCCCGCAGTGCGGCGTTACCGTGTCCCGCAGTGCGGCGTTACCGTGTCCCGGCAGTGCGGCGTTACCGTGTCCCCGCAGTGCGGCGTTACCGTGTCCCGGCAGTGCGGCGTTACCGTGTCCCCGCAGTGCGGCGTTACCGTGTCCCGGCAGTGCGGCGTTACCGTGTCCCGCAGTGCGGCGTTACCGTGCCCCCGCAGTGCGGCGTTACCGTGCCCCCGCAGTGCGGCGTTACCGTGTCCCCGCAGTGCGGCGTTACCGTGTCCCCGCAGTGCGGCGTTACCGTGTCCCGGCAGTGCGGCGTTACCGTGTCCCGGCAGTGCGGCGTTACCGTGTCCCCGCAGTGCGGCGTTACCGTGTCCCCGCAGTGCGGCGCTACCGTGTCCCGGCAGTGCGGCGTTACCGTGTCCCCGCAGTGCGGCGTTACCGTGTCCCCGCAGTGCGGCGTTACCGTGTCCCCGCAGTGCGGCGTTACCGTGTCCCGGCAGTGCGGCGTTACCGTGTCCCCGCAGTGCGGCGTTACCGTGTCCCCGCAGTGCGGCGTTACCGTGTCCCCGCAGTGCGGCGTTACCGTGTCCCCGCAGTGCGGCGTTACCGTGTCCCCGCAGTGCGGCGTTACCGTGTCCCCGCAGTGCGGCGTTACCGTGTCCCCGCAGTGCGGCGTTACCGTGTCCCCGCAGTGCGGCGTTACCGTGTCCCCGCAGTGCGGCGTTACCGTGTCCCCGCAGTGCGGCGTTACCGTGTCCCGGCAGTGCGGCGTTACCGTGTCCCCGCAGTGCGGCGTTACCGTGTCCCCGCAGTGCGGCGTTACCGTGTCCCCGCAGTGCGGCGTTACCGTGTCCCGGCAGTGCGGCGTTACCGTGTCCCGGCAGTGCGGCGTTACCATGCCCCCGCAGTGCGGCGTTACCGTGCCCCCGCAGTGCGGCGTTACCGTGCCCCCGCAGTGCGGCGTTACCGTGTCCCCGCAGTGCGGCGTTACCGTGTCCCGCAGTGCGGCGTTACCGTGTCCCGGCAGTGCGGCGTTACCGTGTCCCGGCAGTGCGGCGTTACCGTGTCCCGGCAGTGCGGCGTTACCGTGTCCCGGCAGTGCGGCGTTACCGTGTCCCGGCAGTGCGGCGTTACCGTGTCCCCGCAGTGCGGCGTTACCGTGTCCCCGCAGTGCGGCGTTACCGTGTCCCCGCAGTGCGGCGTTACCGTGTCCCCGCAGTGCGGCGTTACCGTGTCCCGGCAGTGCGGCGTTACCGTGTCCCCGCAGTGCGGCGTTACCGTGTCCCCGCAGTGCGGTGTTACCGTGTCCCGGCAGTGCGGCGTTACCGTGTCCCCGCAGTGCGGCGTTACCGTGTCCCCGCAGTGCGGCGTTACCGTGTCCCCGCAGTGCGGTGTTACCGTGTCCCCGCAGTGCGGTGTTACCGTGTCCCGGCAGTGCGGTGTTACCGTGTCCCGGCAGTGCGGTGTTACCGTGTCCCCGCAGTGCGGCGTTACCGTGTCCCCGCAGTGCGGTGTTACCGTGTCCCCGCAGTGCGGTGTTACCGTGTCCCCGCAGTGCGGTGTTACCGTGTCCCCGCAGTGCGGTGTTACCTTGCTGCACCCACGTGG
The DNA here is from genome assembly GCF_965287045.1 of Carcharhinus amblyrhynchos. NCBI lineage: Eukaryota > Metazoa > Chordata > Chondrichthyes > Carcharhiniformes > Carcharhinidae > Carcharhinus > Carcharhinus amblyrhynchos. The sequence continues at coordinate 139,657,628 of NC_137326.1, forward strand.
TGGGTTTTGCGTGATCCTAGCTTTCATTCTGAAGAAGTGATAATGGATTTAAAATCCTAACTCGGTTTCTCCATCAATCGATGCTCTTGAACCACCTGAGTTTTTCCAGTATTTTCTATCTAATAGATACTGTTTCCTGTTCACACAGCTCGCAATGACTCTGGTTATTCTGGAAGCATCCAGTTAGCAGGAAGATGGTTCCTGTGGCTCACTGTTGGATCAGGTTGGGAAGTGAGTGCTCAGTGATGGGGTAAAGGGGTTTGCAGGTTTTTGGGTGGGATCGAGATCGCCTCGCGGCGTTGAAGCTAATCCTGATAGAGGGGCCTCTTGTTCACAACAATGAAAGCAGCTTTGGGAATGTTCAGCGTCTCAGGCAGTTCCACCAACATCAAGCTAGAGAGGTGAATCCAGCTGTTACACAGCAAATTAGATTTGATTTATTGTTGTCATATGTATTAGCACAGTGAGAAGTATTGTTTCTTCCACACTATACAAAGCATACCATTCAGAGAGACAGAAAGGAGAGAGTGCAGAATGTTACAGTTATACAGTGTTACAGTTATAGCGAGGGTGTAGAGAAAGATCAAATTAATGAAATTTGAGTCCATTCAAAAGTCTGACAGCAGCAGGGAAGAAGCTGTTCTTGAGTCGGTCGGTACGTGACCTCAGACTTATGTATTTTATTCCTGACGGAAGAAGGTGGAAGAGAGAATGTCCGGGGTGTGTGGGGTCCTTAATTATGCCGGCTGCTTTGGCAAGGCAGCAGGAAGTGTAGACAGAGTCAATGGTTTGTGTGATGGATTGGGCTTCATTTGCGACTCTTTGTAGTTTCTTGCGGTCTTGGACAGAGCAGGAAACATACCAAGCTACGTTAAAACCAGAAAAAATGTTTCCTATGGTGTATCTGTAGAAGTTGATGAGAGCTGTAGCTGACATGCCAAATTTCCTTAGTCTTCCTGAGAAAGGAGAGGCATTGTTGGGGCTTTCTTAACAATAGTGTCAGCATGGGGGGGACCAGGACAGGGTGTTGGTGATCTGGACACCTAATAATCCAATACTCAGCACAATTTTATTTAACTGTAAGCCAGTGTCAGGATAAACCATATTCTATAAATATTCTGATTGTATGTGAGGCTTTTATTGATAATGGTGTTAATAGACAATATAGAAATCTCAGAACAGAAAAGAGGGAGGCTGTTCACAAATGATTTTCTGCTCCCCAGAATCAAAATAAAATATATTGCAGCTGAAAACATTGTTTTATAAAGAAATATTTCAATTATTAAAATAATCACTTGTGAATAGCAAAACAGGAGATATTGATTTTGAAGTGTTATATATAAAATGTTTTATATTCATTCTAAATAAGGGTATGCAGTCCAACATGTCTAGATTACATTCTGTACCATCAGCTTAATTTCATCACTCCTTCTATCTTCTCTATTAAGCAGGTTTGCCCTCAGCCCTGTTCTTGGCTGAAATGCTAAAGTGCCTTCGATTGGATTGGGTTTGATTGAGTTCAGTTCAGTTGGCTTGGGTTTGAATTGAGTTGGGTCACAATGGACCGGGTTAAATTGGTTTGTGTTGTGTTGGACCGGTTAACTTGGTTGGTATTGAGTTGGACCTGGTTAAATTGGTTTGTGTTGTGTTGGACTGGTTTAAATTGGTTGTGTTGAGTTGGACCGGTTAACTTGGTTGGTATTGAGTTGGACCTGGTTAAATTGGTTTGTGTTGTGTTGGACTGGTTAAATTGGTTGGTGTTGAGTTGAACTGGTTTAAATTGGTTGTGTTGAGTTGGACCGGTTAACTTGGTTGGTATTGAGTTGGACCTGGTTAAATTGGTTTGTGTTGTGTTGGACTGGTTAAATTGGTTGGTGTTGAGTTGAACTGGTTTAAATTGGTTGTGTTGAGTTGGACCGGTTAACTTGGTTGGTATTGAGTTGGACCTGGTTAAATTGGTTTGTGTTGTGTTGGACTGGGTTAAATTGTTTGTGTTGTGTTGGACCGGGTTAAAGTGATTTGTGTTGTGTTGGACTGGGTTAAATTGTTTGTGTTGTGTTGGACCGGGTTAAATTGTGTTGTGTTGGACCGGGTTAAAGTGATTTGTGTTGAGTTGGACTGAGTTAAATTGGTTTGTGTTGAGTTGGACCGGGTTAAATTGGTTTGTGTTGTGTTGGACTGAGTTAAATTGGTTTGTGTTGAGTTGGACCGGGTTAAATTGGTTTGTGTTGTGTTGGACTGGGATAAATTGGTTTGTGTTGAGTTGGCCCGGGTTAAATTGGTTTACGCTATGTTCGGTTGGGTTGGTTTGAAATGCAAAGACTCCAATTGGATTCGGGTGTAAACGGGATCTGGGAGGTGCAGCATGGAGATCAGCTCCAATTTACTCTCCTCCGATGTACCTCAAATATTATTGTCAACAACACAATCTAAGCATGACATGCTGAATCTATTAGTTCACAGGAACTTCAGATATCAAAAAACCAAACCCAGCAGACATTCTCATTGATACAAATAGAGCAGTTAAGATAAAACCTTCCTCATCTAAACATTCACAGTCACATTTTACTGGGAGGATCCAGTGGCTTTCTGCTCACCTGTGATAAGATTGTAATGTGTTACTTGCTGACCTGTGATCAAGGATTGAACCAGGATTCACAGAAATGCAATAGAACAAACGGCCTAAGCCTCATAAAGAACTGAGGTTTATAATTCCTAGACATATTGGACTGTACACTGCTTGAGCCCAGCAACAAAAACTCAAACCTGAGCTGGTGACATGCCCCATTAATCTCATTAATAATTTGAGACAAAGCGTTCTTTCCTTAATCACAGCGGTGGTACAGTTCCTGAAGGTGCTGACTCTCACTGGGATCCAGTTCCTGAAGGTGCTGACTCTCAGTGGGATACAGTTCCTGAAGGTGCTGACTCTCACTGGGATACAGTTCCTGAAGGTGCTGACTCTCACTGGGATACAGTTCCTGAAGGTGCTGACTCTCACTGGGATACAGTTCCTGAAGGTGCTGACTCTCACTGGGATACAGTTCCTGAAGGTGCTGACTCTCAGTGGGATACAGTTCCTGAAGGTGCTGACTCTCACTGGGATACAGTTCCTGAAGGTGCTGACTCTCACTGGGATACAATTCCTGAAGGTGCTGACTCTCACTGGGATACAGTTCCTGAAGGTGCTGACTCTCACTGGGATACAATTCCTGAAGGTGCTGACTCTCACTGGGATACAGTTCCTGAAGGTGCTGACTCTCACTGGGATACAGTTCCTGAAGGTGCTGACTCTCACTGGGATACAGTTCCTGAAGGTGCGGACTCTCACTGGGATACAGTTCCTGAAGGTGCTGACTCTCACTGGGATACAGTTCCTGAAGGTGCTGACTCTCACTGGGATACAGTTCCTGAAGGTGCTGACTCTCACTGGGATACAGTTCCTGAAGGTGCTGACTCTCACTGGGATACAGTTCCTGAAGGTGCTGACTCTCACTGGGATCCAGTTCCTGAAGGTGCTGACTCTCACTGGGACACAGTTCCTGAAGGCGCTGACTCTCACTGGGATACAGTTCCTGAAGGTGCTGACTCTCACTGGGATACAGTTCCTGAAGGTGCTGACTCTCACTGGGATACAGTTCCTGAAGGTGCTGACTCTCACTGGGATACAGTTCCTGAAGGCGCTGACTCTCACTGGGATCCAGTTCCTGAAGGTGCTGACTCTCACTGGAGTATGGGTTACACAGGCAATGATTCTCATTGGTAATAATCTTGTCTCTTCCTGACACATCCAGGTGTTGTGGGACTTGGCCTTGGTCAGGGATGTGAATCCTGATTGAGACTAACAGTAAAATCTCGATCCTCTCTGATTAAAAGCAGCAGACTGAAAAGACAGTGGGTGAAACCTGCTATGATGCTAGGTGTTCTCTCTTACCAGGGCAAAGGAAAATAATCATGTGTAACTGTGTTCAGAACTGTGTGCTGTGAAAATGAGTTTAAAATCACTTTCTGATTACATTTTAAGGCACATATGCAGTATCTGGTCTAACTGTAGGGTGGTTACTAGGCTGGCACCAGTTCAGAGCTTGGGTTTTCTTGCTCCTGTTATTATACTGATAGCAGATTAAATGTTGTTTTGCTGTTTAGACAGAGGAAACTGAATGTACTAAAGACTTAAAGCGATAACAAGAAAAACATACAAATTCTTTGCAGCTACAGTCAATGCTGTAATTGTACAGTGCCCTGTAATAATATAATTTGCCCTATAATATTGTAAGTTGCCCTATAATATTGTAATTTGCCCTGTAATATTTAATGTAGCATCAGTAAGGGAAGCAATGATGGATAATTAAACAAGTGTTGATATATTCCACAGGTGGTAACTCATCTGGAACTGATACATAAAGAGACTATTTAGAATCTTGTCTTGGTCAGTTTCAGACTATTACAGCTGGTAATAAATTCATTTGTGTGTACTAGTGTTTGTTTATAAAGGGTTTTAATAGTTAATATTTGGTTAAAGGTGTTTCTCTCTCAGTTACCAAAGAGACACTGAGTCACAGACATTTCTGCACTGGTTGGGAATCAAAGCCTGTGTTTGAAGAGTTTCTAAAAACACAAATTGCAAAAATGTACCAGAGGTGTTGGGGCACAGCCCCTGAAATGCCACCAGGTGGCGACATGATGCCATCCTGACAGCAGCAGGTTCAGGTTAGCATGAAGATTATATAAAGACTCAAATAGAAAACAAATAACATTATATAAATGATTGTAGCAGCAAGCAGCTTTCAGTTCATTGCATAGAATTCAAATATCCCAAAATCAATCACACAAAGCACTGAAAATGACAAATAAAGAAACAGCCAGGACAGTGAACGAAAGGGGAAAGTGAATTCACTCCAAATGCAAACACCAACAGGTCACTATCCTCCCAGAAACACAGCGAGTACAGTCCCTTCCCCATTACAGACCCACCAGCACTGTACCCCAGTGTTATACAGCGACAGACCCGTCCCCACCAGTACTGTACCCCAGTGTTATACAGCGACAGACCCGTCCCCACTAGTATTGTACCCCAGTGTTATACAGCGACAGACCCGTCTCCACCAGTACTGTACCCCGGGGTTATACAGTGACAGACCCATCCCCACCAGTACTGTACCCCAGTGTTATACAGTGACAGACCCGTCCCCACCAGTACTGTACCCCAGTGTTATACACTGACAGACCTGTCTCCACCAGTACTGTACCCCAGTGTTATACAGTGACAGACCCGTCCCCACCAGTACTGTACCCCAGTGTTATACACTGACAGACCTGTCCCCACCAGTACTGTACCCCAGTGTTATACAGTGACAGACCCGTCCCCACCAGTACTGTACCCCAGTGTTATACAGTGACAGACCCATCCCCACCAGTTCTGTACCCCAGTGTTATACAGTGACAGACCCGTCCCCACCAGTACTGTACCCCAGTGTTATACAGCGACAGACCCGTCCCCACCAGTACTGTACCCCAGTGTTATACAGCGACAGACCCATCCCCACCAGTACTGTACCCCAGTGTTATACAGCGACAGACCCGTCCCCACCAGTACTGTACCCCAGTGTTATACAGCGACAGACCCGTCCCCACCAGTACAGTACCCCCGTGTTATACAGTGACAGACCCGTCCCCACCAGTACTGTACCCCAGTGTTATACAGTGACAGACCCGTCCCCACCAGTACTGTACCCCAGTGTTATACAGTGACAGACCCGTCCCCACCAGTACTGTACCCCAGTGTTATACAGTGACAGACCCGTCCCCACCAGTACTGTACCCCAGTGTTACACAGTGACAGACCCGTCCCCACCAGTACTGTACCCCAGTGTTATACAGTGACAGACCCGTCCCCACCAGTACTGTACCCCGGGGTTATACAGTGACAGACCCGTCCCCACCAGTACTGTACCCCAGTGTTATACACTGACAGACCCGTCCCCACCAGTACTGTACCCCAGTGTTATACAGTGACAGACCCGTCCCCACCAGTACTGTACCCCAGTGTTACACAGTGACAGACCCGTCCCCACCAGTACTGTACCCCAGTGTTACACAGTGACAGACCCGTCCCCACCAGTACTGTACCCCAGTGTTACACAGTGACAGACCCGTCCCCACCAGTACTGTACCCCGGGGTTATACAGCGACAGACCCGTCCCCACCAGTACTGTACCCCAGTGTTATACAGCGACAGACCCGTCCCCACCAGTCCTGTACCCCAGTGTTATACAGAGACAGACCCGTCCCCACCAGTACTGTACCCCAATGTTATACAGTGACAGACCCGTCCCCACCAGTACTGTACCCCAGTGTTATACAGTGACAGACCCGTCCCCACCAGTACTGTACCCCAGTGTTATACAGTGACAGACCCGTCCCCGCCAGTACTGTACCCCAGTGTTATACAGTGACAGACCCATCCCCGCCAGTACTGTACCCCAGTGTTATACAGTGACAGACCCATCCCCGCCAGTACTGTACCCCAGTGTTATACAGTGACAGACCTGTCCCCCACCAGTACTGTACCCCAGTGTTATACAGTGACAGACCCGTCCCCATCAGTACTGTACCCCAGTGTTATACAGTGACAGACCCGTCCCCACCAGTACTGTACCCCAGTGTTATACAGTGACAGACCCGTCCCCACCAGTACTGTACCCCAGTGTTATACAGTGACAGATATCTCTCGCGTTCTATAGAAGCTATTCTAGTCTCCGAATATCTTTGTGTTAATTGTGAATCGATCAGTAACTTGATGTCAATGAGTTGCTGCTGGGACTTGGCTGTTTGTAATGAGATAATGAGCAGATAATCGGTGTAAGTGATGTTGATGGTAAATATTGATCAGGTCTCTGTGGATAACTCCATGGATAATTGGTCGCGATCTTTAATACCCATCGGAGGGCAGGATGGTTTCAGTTTCACATCTTGTCTAAAAGTGGTGGGAGTTAACAAGTGAGCAAATACCATCATTTATTGAAGGAATTAAGGAGATTCTTTTTACCTCATTGTACATATGAGAAGTTTAGAGGGGATGTGCGAGGCAGGTTTTTTACACAGAGGGTGGTGAATGTTTGGAACGCGCTGCCCGGGGGAGGGGGGGGGGGGGGGGGTGGGTGGTAGGAGCGGGTACGATAGTGGCATTTAAGAGGCAACTGGACAAGTACAGGAATAGGATGGGATTGGAAGAATGTGGATTCCGTCAGTGAGTACAGTTTTAGTTTAGGCAGGCATCATGATTGGTGCAGGTTTGGAGGGCTGAAGGGCCTGTTCCCACACTGTACTGTTCTTTGCTCTTCGCTGTGCCAATGAGGGGAGTGAGCTTGTTGTGTGTGCTGTGTGCTGTGGAAATTATTTCTCAGTTGGAAAGGTGGCCAGCAGCTTTGTTGCTGATTATCCAGGTCAGACCGACAGCCTGTGCACACTGTGGGGTGATTGGTGGAAAGGGTGCATTACGATGTAGGATTGTGTCTCATAGCAGCTCATTCCTATTCGAAAACACCTCAATCTCATCCAACCAGACACCGAATCTCATTCACCTTTCTCGCCCTGTGCTCACTGACCCACATTACTCTTTTTCAAATTCTCACCTCTGTTTTCCAATCTGCCCATGGCCTTTCTGCTCCTGAACTCAAAGCTTCTTCAGGCTAGAATGAAGAAAGAGTTTGGAGCAGGGTTCTAATTTCACTATTTTACTGCTTTTTCTTTAGAGGATCCTCTCTGCATTCCTCTCACTCTGGTCTATCGAGTATCCCTGATTTTAATTGCTCCACCAGTGATGGCCGTGCCTTCAGCTGCTCAAGCTCTGGAATTCCCTCCCTAAACCACTCTGCCTCGCTAGCTCACTCTCACCCATCAGTCACACCTTAAAATTAGGACCAAGCTTGGGGTTATTTAGCCTAATGCAGCACATTTATGGCAGCAACACTGAATTACCCTGGGACACGTTACTCCATTCAATATGTTCCAGAAACATTCCCATTCTAGCATGTCCCATGGTGCTTCAGGACACTGAGTCAAAGAGGGGAGGGGAGGCAGGAGGGAGAGAAGGGGGAGAGAAGAGGGGAGGAGGAGAGAAGAGGAGGAAGGGAGAGATGAGGAGTGGAAGGGGCGAGGGAGAGGAAGGGGAGGGGCTGGAGAGGGAGGGGAAAGGGAGGAGGGGGAGGAAGGGGAGGGGCTGGAGAGGGAGGAGGAGGGAGATAATGAGAGGGAAGGTAAAGGGTGGAGGGGGAGGAATGGGAGGAAGGGGTTTGGAGGTGGAGGAGGGCAATGGGGAGGAAGTGAGGGGGAGGGAGTAGGGTTAGGAGGAAATGAATTTGATTGCTGGAAGCAGGATTGAAAGACTGTAACAAGACTGTTAGCCCCACTGAATCTGCCCCAGAGAGAGAGAAAGCTTTTTTAAAATGAATCAGATGTCAGTGATGGCAAAGTTGATGAACCAGAAAAAGCCACAGTCACGGGAAACCACATAAACCACCTCAGGGTGAAAAATTAGCTGCTCTAAATCTGGAAGCAGAAGCTATTAAGAGGCATCTTCATATTAAACAGAATGTTGACAGTTGTACATCTGTGTATCAGTGAGGTTTCTGTCATGGGCTGATACTGAGAGGGGCCTTTCCTGTTCCCCTTGACCCCAATACCCATTCCTTCAATTCCCCCTCCCAACTCTGCTCTCTCTCGCCTCATTACCAGGAACTTTCCAATCGGAGCAGGCCATTCCTGAGCAGGCCTCAGCCTGTTTCACAGTCAGTGAGATGTTGGCTGGTGAGCGACCAATCTCCATTCACCCGCCTTTACCCTCTATCCCTCAATAGCTCGACAGCATCACTCCCTGTGCGCAGGAGAGAATTCCAAACTTGGATCACTCTTTGCAGGAAAAGAGCTTTTTGACTTCTCTCTGAAAAAGTTTCAATTCAACAGAAATAAAATCCAACTTTGGGAGTTATTCTTCATCTATTTGATTTTTCTATCTCCAGGCATTTTGATCAGAAACCCCAGCGAGGGGTGAGGGCGATGTACCAACTTGCGGGTGGGAGATGCCACCATTGGGCACAGGGGATTGGAGATACCCCATTTTTCTGCCCACTTTTGCCCCACGCAGCGGAAGCTGTCAGGGTAGTTACCTTTCTTCTCCAGTTGCCTCTGTTATAGGGGCAGAGGCAGAATGAGGGTAAGTGGCCTTTAATTGGATCCCCAGAAGCCTAATGGCAGGTGGGCAAGCTGACTCCTCAGCAAGCCCAGTAACATGGGGGTCATGTTTGGGTGGTCAGGAAGCCAGTAGGCTGACCACCCAGTCTTCCGGGGCACCAACAGGAGGGTCACAAAATTCACCCCTACCTCCCAAAGGCCGGACCAATAGCCACTCCCTTTACAGGGTTGTGTTTGTATAGGGTGCTCATGGGAAATTATACTTGGTTGAAAACTATGTCCTCTGTGAACAACACATCTCAATCACATTCTTCTTTTCAAATCTCTCCATGGCCTCACCCCTATCTTAATAAATCTCCTCCAGCCCTACAACCCTCCATCATCTCTCCCGATCTCTAATTCTGCCCTCTTGAGAACATAAGAAATAGGAGCAGGAGTAGGCCATCTAGCCCTTCGAGCCTGCCCCGCCATTCAATAAGATCATGGCTGATCTGAAGTGGATCAGTTCCACTTTCCCGCCCTCTCCCCATAACCCTTAATTCCCCTGTCCATCAAAAACCTATCTCCCCGTGAGCAGTCTCATTATCGCTGGCCACCTCACTGATTGAACACCCACCGTCTTCTGGACCAGGGAATTCCAAATATTCTCAATCCTTGACAGTCAAGCAACTTCACTTCATCTCAGAGCAAAATGATCGACCCCCCTGTCCTGGGACCACGAGTTTCTCCAGCTTGAGGGAAGAGTCTCCCACCAGCTATCCTGCCACATTCTCTCAGAACGTTTCAATCAGATCACTTCACATTCTTCTACACTCAGAATATTGGTGCAACTTACTCAGCCTCTCAATCCCAACAATACACAAGCAGTATTAAACTGTGACTGTGTCCAAAGGTTAGAGATCTGTTATCTTGCTCTAATTCTCAATACACAAATCTTTAGGAAAAGGTAAAGTTGGTATCGTCTCTACAACTCAGAACCATCTCATCACAGAGGTTACTGTCAGTGATGATGCTCCCCAAATTGGAAATCTGGTTTTCTTTTCCATGAAATTCCTGGCAAAATAGGTTTCTAAATTGGCGCAGAAGTTATTGGTCTGTGCCCGATGTTTGGAGCTTGGATGTTTAGAAAGTCAGCCTGTTTATTCTTTCTCCAATAAAGATTCCCGGAGCTAAATAAAACTTACTTTTCACATTTATAAAGTGCCAGGAGTAAACATTATTTCTTCCTGTATAAATTTAAAGCCGGAAAATTTGGGACCATTTCTGCTGAGTTGTTCTTGTGTCCATCAGCAGCTCCTTCACAATCTGGGAGGATAGCTTAAATGTTAATATTCTCACTCTAACTACTCAAAGGCTGCTGGACTGCCTCATGTGCTAGGGGTTTCAGTGAGGGGAGAGAATTATTAATATCGCATCAGGAGAACTGAAGGAACACAGGCTCCATAAGTAAACGGGATGGGATCTGTTGATATAAAGTCCTTCAGGATCAAAAAGGTTCCTGCAAGGATTTTCTTCAAACACAGAGGCAGCTGCAATGTACTGGCTTTGGGCTTCTCACCATGGGAGACTTTTCGACAAGATGTGAAAACAAGTCTGTGTGTGGCACAGGATTACAAAGTTTCTTTCACCTAAGCTTTCCAATTCTCACCTAATGCATTCAAAAATAAGTCTTTGCCTGTTGGCTCTGCAGAATGGAAGGCACTGTGACTTCACTTTCACCAGAAACCAGCATTCTCGGTGCTGGCTAAATGAAGGGACATTTTCTCCTTTGCCTCTCCTCCGCTCAACGAATGGCCTTTGATCAGAACACAACCAACACAAACTACTGCCACCAATCAGCAAATGATTTTGTCTTGAAATAAACTCACTCTTTGCTCCAACATAGGTTCAGCTCCAAACCACATCAGCAATACAAGCTGTGCACTGAGATATCGCCTTGAACCGTGCCACTCTTTGGGTTAGATGTTCAGCTCCACACCAAACTCACCAATTGAAGCGAATCAATTAACTAAAATCAAACCCTGCTGTACTAAGAGTGAGAATATTTTACACAGATTGGAGCCTGTTCTGTGGAAGACAACATCATTCTGATCAAATCAGACTGACGTACAACCCCAACTGCGGCCTTCTGCCCTTTCAATATTCCTCTTCCAGAGCGGGGTACAGTACGATGGACACCCTCTTCCTCTAGGGGTACAGTATAATGAGTATCCTTCCTTCTACTGAGCACGTGTCCCCTCCCCCAGAACCTCTAACAATGCTGGGGCGGGGGGTTACTCCTCTGTCGAGGGCCCATGGCTGAGACGGTGAGGTTTCCAGACAGATCCAGATTCACAACCGGATGCCTTGGGTCCAGGAGAATGAACCCTGGCTCAATTTCCCTTCTTTATTTGATTTATTGGATTTAATGCCACAACAGCTGGGATGCCGCTAACTCTTGGGTTCAAATTTACCTCCAAATTTCCCTCACTTGACATTTATTTGCTCGAAAATATTTTAAATATTCAGACAATTTATAAATTTTCTTTAAATTTCTTAATGGAAGGCATTAGTTAAATTCTCTCTGAACATTCTGGGGTAGAGTTTGTTTGCTGTCCTGAGCTTCCAATGTAGTATTGGTATAAAGAGTGTAATCAAAGGGAGATCAGGAGAACTGGGAGGAAATTCCCCATCGTTTGGAAGAAGTAGTGACAGATTGTCAGGATGCAAGTGTTAAAAATCAGAGAATTCCACCTGGTGTGGGGCCTCAATTTTCACCGTTCATTCCCCCCTCCACCTCTCAAGTAGGAGACTGTGGAAGGGGCATAAAACTGGGGGACACCACCAGCACTCACTGCCTAACCACACCAGCATTCCAGCTGGGAGTTGTCCAGCATCCCAGGACACTAGATTGAAAGGTTATTCCATTCAATCAATTCCAAGGGAATTCTATAATGCTGTGTAATTATTAATGGAAGAAAGTTGTGTGATCAGAGTTTTAAAAAACGCCAGATTGGTCCCGCCTGTTTTACAGAATTATTCCCAAACAGCAAACAGACCCTTTTTACTGAATAATCTGAGGGAATGTGGGAAAGAGAGAGACTGAGAGAGAGAGAAATGAAGTGAGAGGCAAACAGAGAGAGACAGGAAGATAGTGAAAGAGAGAAAGCTGGAATAGAGACAGAGTGGGAAGTAAATATTGTGCAGAGTGGGAGATGGATGAATAATAAGACAGGCACAAAATTCTTTGCTGGACTATTTTCAATGCCTGGTTAATTCCAATGCCAAATTCCTGTCCATTGTTTTCCAACCTATTCAGAAGCATCATCTCAGAACTGCGATGATAATTGTGAGCAGGTTGTGAGGAATTAATTTCTGGAGACAGATCCTCTTCATAGATTAAGCATGGCAGGAACCAAACCCACTAAAGCTTCTCGGAAGAACAGTAATTTACAGGCAGTGGTGTGAGGCTGTGCATCAGGACGTGTCTGTATAGACTGAGGCAGCAATGTGATTGGCAGAGTAAGGCTGGAAGTGGAAAAGAGGAAATGCAATGCGAGAGGTGCAGATTGTAACTGCCTGATCTTTGGTTGGGAGCTTCCCACAGGTGGAAGCTCAGTGGGGAAGTGGCCGCAGGTTTGTGTGGTGTTCCTGCTGGGCTGTATGGCTCAGTGGGCAGTCTGGAGTCATCAGAGGTCAGTGGTGGCCTTGGCAGTCATTGTCTGGATCCGTGTAGCATTGCAACTCTTGCAGTAGATGTGTCCATCCAGGGGGTAACATCCTTGAGTGTCTCCATCCGACAGGAGGATGCTGCAGTCCTGGAATAAAACCAAAAGAGTTGGTGAGCAGAGTGAAGCAAGGAATATTAGTAACAAAGAGGGAATGAGTTCAGTACTAGAAACATAAAGGAATGTTTGCAGCCAACCAGTTATGAGAAGGCATCATCTTGCTACCAGAGCAGGTTAGATTCCCCAGTGCCTGTCCACCATCTACAAGGCACAAGCCAGGAGTGTGATGGAATATTCTCCACTTGCCTGGATGGGTGCAGCTCCAACGACAGTCAAGAAGCTCAACACCATCCAGGACAAAGCAACCTGCTTGATTGGCACCACATCCACAAACATTCACCCCTCTACCACTCACATAGCCATGCGTACTATCTGCAAGATGCACTGCAGGAAGGTTTCACAAAGGTTTCTTAGATAGTACCTTCCAAACCCAAGACCACTTCCATCTAGAAGGACAAGAGCAGCAGATACCTGGGAACACCCCCACCTGCAAGTTCCCCTCCGAGTCTCTCACCATCCTGACTTGGAAACATATCACCTTTCCTTCACTGTCACTGGGTCAAAATCCTGGAACTCTCTCCCTAACAGCGCTGTGGGAGTATCTATATACCACACAGACTGCAACGGTTTAAGAAGGCAGCTCACCATCACCTTCTCAAGGGGCAATTAGGGATGGACAATAAATGCTGGCCAGCCAGCAATACCCACATCCTGCGAATGAATTAGAAAAGAAAAATCCAACCAATGATGTTTGGAATGGGGGTAGGGATGGTTGTCCTTGTAGCAATCCAGGTGATGTTGTTGCATCCATTCAAGACACAGTCATTACCTGGGGCTTTGAACACATTAATGTCCTGCCACACTTCACCCCTTGTGGGGATAGCACAGCTACAGAGGTTAACACCAACACCTGATCTGGGAAAGGCACAAAGTGACTAAGCTTCTTTCCATTCAAATAACAAATTTCATAGATTCCCACATTTCATCATCAAACAATCTACCACAGTAGATACAGAATGATTTCATTGGGTGGGGAAGACTAGAACAGGGGAGCTAAATTTTAAAATTAGAGCTATGTTGTTGAAGGATGATATGAGGAAGCACTCCTTCACACAACACAGAATGGAAACCTGAAACTCTCTGCTCTCAATATCTGGAGATATTGGATATTTCAGGACTGAGGTCATTGGTTGTTATTGAGTGAAGTTAATGTGAAGTAAGGGGAGGTAATAGGTTGAGTTACAGACAAGCTGTCTTCTGAATGTGAATTACAACAGGTTTGAGGGGCTGAATAGTCTCCTCCTGCTTGTGTTGTTTGCAATCTGTCATTTGTCATAAACACTTTAATCACATAAAATGTCCCATCTTCAAAGACAGAGAACATTCTGGAAGAAAGTTGTTTAGGTCGGGGTTTATTAACGGGTTAATGCAGGGACTCTGGTTGGTGCTATTCCTGGAAAAGGCAGCATTTCGCAGGAAATGGTAATTAAACAGTTTTAAAGAAGCTGGAAAGATTCTTGACCCTGGTGGAATGTTCCCAAAAGGCTCACATGGCTTAAATAAATTCACTGGACAAGTAATTCAGAGACCCAGGGCAAGATCTGGGATGAGCTGTGGGGGACCTTGGTTCAAATCCCACCTCAAACAGATGGTGAAATTTGAATTGAATAAAATTCTGGAATTAAGAATCTACTGATGACCATGAAACCATTGTCAATTGTCGGAAAAACCCATCTGGCTCACTGATGTCCTTTAGGGAAGGAAATCTGCCGTCCTTACCCAGTCTGGCCTACATGTGACTCCAAAGCCACAGCAATGTGGTTGACTCTGAATGGAGGGCGATTAGGGATGGGTAATAAATGCTGGCCAGCCAGCGATGCCCATGTCCTGTGAATGAATGAATAAAATAAACCACCCATACCCAGAAAGCTTTGTTTAGAAAATTGTCAGCTGGTTTTGGCTTTGGTGAAGAAAAGAGCAGTTGTGTGGGTAAAGGACATATCAGCACCTGAAGCTTCACACTGAATCTCACAGCATCAAGTGAATGGGGGTGCCCCAAAGTCTCTTTACACTCTGAAATCAACTAACTACAGACTTTCCTCTACTCCACCTGAGAAGTAGCATAAGAGACATTGCAGTGTGTGTGTGTGTGTGTGTGAGTGTGAGAGAGAGGGAGACTGTATGTATGAGTGTGTGTGAGTGTGAGCACAAGTGTGTGTGTGACTGTGTGTGTGTGTATGAGAGTGTGTGCATGAGTGTGTATAAGAGAGTGTGACAGTGTGTGTGCATGAGTGTGTATATGAGTGTGTTTGTGAGAGAATGCGAAAGAATGTGTGAGACAGATTGTGATTGTGCGTGGATGAGAGAGAGTGTGTGTGTGTGAGAGGTGTGTGTATGAGAGAGAGTGTGAGCGGGTGTGAGAGAGAGTGTGAGAATGAGTGTGTACGTGAGCGAGTTAGCTTTTAGATAGAGTAATTGTTATACTTTATCTCATGCTGTGTTGATGAGCTTTGACTTTCTATTTGACAGACCTGGTTTTATAATCAATGAATCATTCTGTTGTTTACTGTAGAACCCCGGACATTGAGGAGTCCCTCTGGGATTTATGGATAAAGCTCTGATTTGGCCGTGTCGCTCGCTGGAGAAATCATTAATGAATGTTGTGACCAGTGGGGAAGCAGAGACAGACAGAGCAATCCTCCCAACTCGATCGGAACAAGAGGATGCGTCCCCGTGAGTTGTGTGTGTGTGAGAGAGTTAGGTTTTAGATGCAGAGGTAAACAGAGCAATCCTCCCAACTCGGTCAGAGCACATCCAAACATAAACATTGCATTTTTACACTGCCTTTTACTCAAAACATTCTAAATTGCTTTCAAACCTGCCTGAAGATCTTTTGATAAGAAACCAGTTGCCACAATATTTCTGCAGATACCGATTGGGGTCAATGATACTCTCACTAAAACCATTTCTCTCACATCGCCTTCCCTGACCACCTCTCTGTCTGAAGTTGAACCAGACTATTTGTAACCTCTGGCCCTGGGATGAACTTCTGATGCCATATTTGTGTGGCCTATTCCATCACCAGATCATTGCCCAATACTGTCCCTGCTTCAGTTCATCAGCTGCTGAAAAGCTCACTTCTGTCTTTGTTACTTTGGACTTGATGAGTCCATGGTATTCCTGGCTGCTTTCCCAAATTCTGCTCTCCAAGTAATCTGCTGTATGTGTCTTAACTCATACCAAGTCCTGTTTGTCAATCACTTCTGTGCTCACTGACTGACACTAGCTCCTGATCAACAGCCCCTCGATTTTACATTTCTGATACAGTATCTGGATTCCTTCCCGTTGCAGTGTCACAATCCCGTACAGTACCTGCATTTCTCAAATTCTGGCCTTTCGAGGATTCCCAATAATTATTCTTCCATCACTGGTGGCCTGCCTTCAGTTCCCAGAGCCTAAATCTCCGGGATTCCCTCACTAAACCCCTCCAGCTAGCCCGGTCTCCTCCCTCTGAACAATGCACCTCCCTCAACAAACATCTGGTCATCTGCCAGACCATGAGCTCAGTTGCATTGTTGTCAATCTGCTTCAGAGCATTCGGAAAGCAGCTTCCAGCAATCTCTCATTTCATAGACGTCAAATAAACTCATGTTATTATGACTGTAGAAACTCAGATTCCAACTTAAAAAAAACAGAAAGCTCCACAAGCAACAATATTACAATCAACACCAAATCTGTTTGAGCAATATGATTGAGGGATAAACATTAGCCAGCATTTTCCTGCTTTCCAAAATAGTGCCCTGGGACAGTGCGGCACTCCCTCAGCACTGACCCTCTGACAGTGCGGCACTCCCTCAGCACTGACCCTCTGACAGTGCGGCACTCCCTCAGCACTGACCCTCTGACAGTGCGGCACTCCCTCAGCACTGACCCTCTGACAGTGCGGCACTCCCTCAGCGCTGACCCTCTGACAGTGCGGCGCTCCCTCGGCGCTGACCCTCTGACAGTGCAGCACTCCCTCGGCACTGACCCTCTGACAGTGCGGCACTCCCTCAGCGCTGACCCTCTGACAGTGCGGCACTCCCTCAGCACTGACCCTCTGACAGTGCGGCACTCCCTCGGCGCTGACCCTCTGACAGTGCAGCACTCCCTCAGCACTGACCCTCTGACAGTGCGGCACTCCCTCGGCACTGACCCTCTGACAGTGCGGCACTCCCTCGGCACTGACCCTCTGACAGTGCGGCACTCCCTCAGTACTGACCCCCTGACAGTGCGGCACTCCCTCAGCACTGACCCCCTGACAGTGCAGCACTCTCTCAGCACTGACTCTCTGATCAGTCGATTCTTAATTCCATATTTTTTTAATTGAATTCAAGTCCCTTATCTGCTCTGGCAGTATTCAAACCCAGATCCCCAAACTATTAGTTCAGTTTTTGCATTAACAGTCTTAGCAATAATATCACAAAGCCATCGCTTCCCCACAATTTTGTAACTCAAAGGGAGAGAGCAGCCGAGCTACCCAGTGAGCCCTGGCTAACGCTGGTAACTTGCATACAGGAATCATTCTGCTGCTCTTTATTTGAATAAGTCAATGCCAGTGTGAGTACCTCACAGCGATAACACTGCACGTGGAAATCACGGTCCAGAGCCACGATGCGCACTGTTTCCTCTTGCCCCTGAGCAGGCATAATGGCTTCATTACAGACACAGCACCTCGGGGCAAATTTCCTGTTGGAGCAGAAAGTAGCCATCAGAATGATTCAAAAGTGCGACACAGGGAATCCCGAGTGCGCACAATCCCTCAGCACTGTGAAAGTCAGCAGCTTCAGGAACTGTATCCCAGTGAGAGTCAGAACCTTCAGGAACTGTATCCCAGTGAGAGTCAGCACCTTCAGGAACTGTATCCCAGTGAGAGTCAGAACCTTCAGGAACTGTATCCCAGTGAGAGTCAGAACCTTCAGGAACTGTATCCCAGTGAGAGTCAGAACCTTCAGGAACTGTATCCCAGTGAGAGTCAGCACCTTCAGGAACTGTATCCCAGTGAGAGTCAGCGCCTTCAGGAACTGGATCCCAGTGAGAGTCAGCACCTTCAGGAACTGTATCCCAGTGAGAGTCAGCGCCTTCAGGAACTGTATCCCAGTGAGAGTCAGCACCTTCAGGAACTGTATCCCAGTGAGAGTCAGCACCTTCAGGAACTGTATCCCAGTGAGAGTCAGCACCTTCAGGAACTGTATCCCAGTGAGAGTCAGCACCTTCAGGAACTGTATCCCAGTGAGAGTCAGCACCTTCAGGAACTGTATCCCAGTGAGGGTCAGCACCTTCAGGAACTGTATCCCAGTGAGAGTCAGCGCCTTCAGGAACTGTATCCCAGTGAGAGTCAGCACCTTCAGGAACTGTATCCCAGTGAGAGTCAGCACCTTCAGGAACTGTATCCCAGTGAGAGTCAGCACCTTCAGGAACTGTATCCCAGTGAGAGTCAGCACCTTCAGGAACTGTATCCCAGTGAGACTGTTACAAGTTTTGTTGTGAATAAATTTGGGGATTAACTGTCCAAATCAGATCACTGTTCAATGTATTTAATGATTAATGAGTCATTGGTTGAATTGTTTGCTGATTGGCTAAATCTGGAGCGAAGGATAGTTTCCGATGTTAGTTTGAATATGAATGAAGTTAGTGTGAAGTATTGTGGAAGGTACATACTTGTGGAAATCCTCAATGCAGTGAATCTGATTGGATGCATCGACAGTGAAGGGAATCCCATCGAGGCTGCGGTGACACATCACACAGGTGAAGCATTGTGGGTGGTAGGCTTTGCCTGTTGCACGCAGGATTCGCTCCATGATTGGCTTTGAACAAACGCTGCACTTTTCCAGAGTGTTCTGTATTGGAGAAAGGATAGGGAGACACAGACGTCAAACACCGGGAACAGAAAAACTTGATCATGAATCCCACAATTCTGGAAAAACTCAGCAGCATGCGCGGAGAGAGAAATCGAGTTAACACTCTGAGTTCCAAAGTAGATACAACCTGAAACATTAACTCTTGTTTCTCTCTCCACGAATGCTGCCAGATCTGCTGAGCTTTTCCAGCATTCCCTCTTCTTCAGTCAGATTTCCAGCATCTGCGGTATTTTGTTTTTATTGAGGGTGTGGAGGATGGCAGTCAGACTGGCTGAAAGTGAAGGATATGTGATGTCTGCCTCTGTAAATTCCACTCTCACTTTTCTCAATATTAGGTACATCTCCACCTGCCTTGGTGCCTTATCAACTTTATAGAGTCATAGCATCATAGAGGTTTACAGCATGGAAACAGGCCCTTTAGCCCAACTTGTCCATGCCACCGTTTCTTTTTTTAAACCCCTAAGCTAATCCCAATTGCCCATAAAATGTTAGAATCCGTGATCAAGGAGAAAATAGCGAGGCATCTTGAGGAGAATTGCTTGATAGAGCAGACGCAGCACGGTTTCGTTAAGGGGAAGTCGTGTCTGACGAATTTATTGGAGTTCTATGAGGATGTGTCTAGGGCGGTGGATAGAGGAGAGCCGGTGGATGTGGTGTTCCTTGATTTTCAGAAGGCGTTTGATAAGGTGCCGCACAAGAGGTTATTACAGAAGGTCAGGGGACATGGAGTTGGGGGTAGGGTGTTAGCGTGGATAGGGGATTGGCTGTCAAATAGGAGGCAGAGAGTGGGGGTCAATGGGTGCTATTCGGATTGGCGGTTGGTGACTAGTGGAGTGCCCCAGGGGTCGGTGCTGGGGCCTCAGCTATTTACCATTTATATAGATGATCTGGAGGAGGGAACCGAGTGTATGGTGTCGAAATTTGCTGATGACACCAAGATTGGGGGAACGGCAAATTGTGCGGAGGGTGTGGAGAGTCTGCAGAAGGATCTAGATAGGCTGGGCGAATGGGCCAGGAACTGGCACATGGAATTTAATGTTGGCAAATGTGAAGTTGTCCGCTTTGGTAGGAATAATGGTAGGAAGGACTATTACTTACGGGGCGAAAAGCTGCAGCATGCAACGGTGCAGAGGGACCTCGGGGTCCTTGTGCATGAGTCGCAAAAACCCAGCCTGCAGGTGCAGCAGGTGGTCAGGAAGGCGAATGGGATGCTGGCCTTCATAGCGAGGGGGATTGAATATAAAAGTAGGGAGGTCTTGCTGCAACTGTACAGGGCACTGGTGAAGCCGCAGCGGGAGTACTGTGTGCAGTTTTGGTCGCCGCACTTACGCAAGGATATTTTGGCCTTGGAGGGAGTGCAGAGGAGGTTTACTAGGCTGATACCAGAGTTGAGGGGGTTGAGCTATGAGGAGAGGCTGAATAAACTAGGCTTGTACTCGTTAGAGTTTAGAAGAATGAGGGGAGATCTCATTGAGACATATAAGATGATGAATGGGATGGATAGGATAGAGGTGGAGAAGCTCTTTCTGCTCAGAAAGGACAGTAGGACTAGATGGCACAGCCTCAAGATAAAGGGGGGGCAGTTTAGAACGGAGTTGAGGAGGAACTTCTTCACTCAAAGGGTGGTGAATCTCGGGAATTCTCTGCCCATTGAAGTGGTGGAGGCTGCCTCGCTAAATATTTTTAAGACGCGGGTTGATGGGTTTTTGATAAGAGAGGGGATTAAGGGTTATGGGAAGAGGGCGGGAATGTGGAACTGAGCAGCGACAGATCAGCCATGATCTTACTGAATGGCGGGGCAGGCTCGAGGGGCTAGATGGCCTACTCCTGCTCCTATTTCTTATGTTTTTATGTTCTTATATTTGGCCCATATCCCTCTATACCCATCGTACCCATGTAACTTTCTAAATGCTTTTTAAAAGACAAAATTGTCCCTGCCTCTACTACTGCCTCTGGCAGCTTGTTCCAGACACTCCACCCTCTGGGTGAAAAAATTGCCTCCTGGACACTTTTGTATCTCTCCCCTCTCACCTTAAACCTATGCCTTCCAGTTTTAGACTCCCCTACCTTTGGGAAAAGATATTGACTATCTCGCTGATCTGTGCCCCTCATTATTTTATAGATCTCTATAAGATCACCCCTCAGCCTCCTACGCTCCAGAGAAAAACGTCCAAGTCTATCCAGCGTCTCCTTATAACTCAATCCATCAAGTCCCGGTAGCATCCTAGTAAATCTTTTCTGCACTCTTTCTAGTTTAATAATATCCTTTCTATAATA
Source organism: Carcharhinus amblyrhynchos (assembly GCF_965287045.1). NCBI lineage: Eukaryota > Metazoa > Chordata > Chondrichthyes > Carcharhiniformes > Carcharhinidae > Carcharhinus > Carcharhinus amblyrhynchos. Next base: position 139,678,764 of record NC_137326.1, read on the forward strand.
TGGTGACCAGAATTGCACACAGTATTCCAAGTGTGGCCTTACCAATGTCTTGTACAACTTCAACAAGACGTCCCAACTCCTGTATTCAATGTTCTGAGCGATGAAACCAAGCATGCTGAATGCCTCCTTCACCACTCTGTCCACCTGTGGCTCCACTTTCAAGGAGCTATGCATATGTACCTCTCGACCTCTTTGTTCTGTAACTCTCCCCAATGCCCTACCATTAATTAAGTCCTGCCCTGGTTCAATCTACCAAAATGCATCACCTCGCGTTTGTCTAAATTAAACTCCATCTGCCATTCGTCAGCCCACTGGCCCAATTGATCAAGATCCCGTTGCAATTGGAGATAACTTTCTTCACTGTCCAATATGCCACCAATCTTAGTGTCATCTGCAAACTTACTAACCATGCCTCCTATATTAGGAGTTTTAAAGAAAAGGGCGGCATGGACAAGTTGGGCGGAAGGGCCTGTTTCAATGCTGTAAACCTCGATGAATCTATGACTCTATTCTCATCTAAGTCATAAATATGAATGAGAAATAACAGTGGGCCCAGCACTGATCCGTGAGGCACACCGCTGGTCACAGGCCTCCAGTTTGAAAAACAACTCTCTACAACCACCCTCTGGCTTCTGTCAAGAAGCTAATTTTGTATCCACTTAGATACCTCGCCCTGGATCCTGTGAGATTTAACTGTTTGCAACAATCTACCATGTGGTACCTTGTCAAAGGCCTTACTAAAGTCCATGTAGACAACATCAACTGCACTGCCTTCATCTACCTTCTTGGTTACCCCTTCAAAAAACTCAATCAAATTTGTGAGACATGATTTTCCACTCAAACCCATGCTAACTGTCTCTAATCAGTCCTTGCATCTCTAGGTCCTGTCCCTCAAAATAGCTTCGAACAATTTACCCACCACAGGTGTGAGGCTCACTGGCCTGTAGTTCCCAGGCTTTTCCCTGCAGCCCTTTTTAAACAAAGGGACAACATTTGCCACTCTCCAATCCTCAGGCACCTCACCCGTGACTATCGATGATTCAAATATCTCGGCTAGGGGACCCGCAATTTCCTCCTTCGCCTCCCAGAATGTCCTGTGATAAACTTCATCAGGTCCCCGGGGATTTATCTATCTTGATGCACTTTAAGACTTGCAGCGCCTCCTTCTCTGTAATATGTACACCCCTCAAGACATCACTATTTATTTCCCCAAGTTCCTTAACATTCATGCTTCTCTCAACAATAAATATTGATGAGAAATATTCATTTAGGATCTCTAAAACTTTCTACTCGTTTTGTTCAGGATTGTACTCCCCACCTGTGGAAATTGTTTTATCCAAATCTATCATGGTTAGATCACCACTTAACACCCTATTCTTCAAATTGAAATGGTAAGCCTGATTCCTGTGAATCTGTACTCTCTGAGGCGCAGTGTCCAGAACTGAACACACAAACTGGAGCAGTAATCGGCCCTCTTTGATTCGGAGAGATTGATCTGCCATTCAACCAGATAATGATTGATCTTTTACCTCAATGCTACCTTCTTGCACTACCCCCCATCCCTGGAGCCACTGAACTGTGTCTTTAACCCACTCAATGACTAAGATTCCACAGCCCTCTGGAGGAAATAATTCCAAAGAATCATAACCCTCTAAGTAAAAGATTCCTTCTCATTTCAGTCCTGAATGGCGTGCCTCTTATTTTGAGACTGTGTCCTGTTTTTAGACCTGGAACATCCTTTCTGCATCTACTCTGTCAAGCCCTGTCAGAATTTGCTAAGATTCAGTGCGATCATCTCTCATTCTTCCAAACTTTATAGAACCCAGGCCTAATCTCCTTCATCTCTCATTATAGTACGGACCCACCACACCAGGAAAACTATGGAGAGAATTCATGGGCACCATGAGCCATACACATGCTAATGAAATGCAGCCACCTGATAGTGAGAAGGATTTGGAGGAAGCAACATTTTATTCACTAACCCCAAATAGCCCCATTAGCTAGTGGGACACAGTGGCACAGTGGTTAGCACTGCTGCCTCACAGCATGAGGGACCCAGGTTCGATTCCTGGCCTGGGTCATTGTCTGTGTGGAGTCTGCACATTCTCCCTGTGTCTGCATGGGTTTCCCCTGGGTGCTCCGGTTTCCTCCCACCGTCTGAAAGATGTGCTGGTTAGGGTGTACTGGCCACGCTGAATTCACCCTCAGTGTACCTGAACAGGCACCAGAGTGTGACGACTAGGGGATTTTCACAGTAACTTCATTGCAGTGTTAATGTAAGCCTACTTGTGACACTGATAAATAAACGTTATGTTCTGCTCTCTCTCTATCCCAGTCTCTCTCTCTCTTTCTATCCCACTCTCCCTCTCTCTCTCCCAGTCTTCCTCTCCCTCTCTCTCTCCCCCAGTCTTCCTCTCCCTCTCTCTCTCCCCCAGTCTTCCTCTCCCTCTCTCTCTCCCCCAGTCTTCCTCTCCCTCAGTCTTCCTCTCCCTCTCTCTCTCCCCCAGTCTTCCTCTCCCTCTCTCTCTCCCAGTCTTCCTCTCCCTCTCTCTCTCTCCCAGTCTTCCTCTCCCTCTCTCTCTCTCCCAGTCTTCCTCTCCCTCTCTCTCTCTCCCAGTCTTCCTCTCCCTCTCTCCCTCTCCCAGTCTTTCTCCCTCTCTCTCTCCCTCTCCCAGTCTTTCTCCCTCTCTCTCTCCCTCTCCCAGTCTTTCTCCCTCTCTCTCTCCCTCTCCCAGTCTTTCTCCCTCTCTCTCTCCCTCTCCCAGTCTTTCTCCCTCTCTCTCTCCCTCTCCCAGTCTTTCTCCCTCTCTCTCTCCCTCTCCCAGTCTTTCTCCCTCTCTCTCTCCCTCTCCCAGTCTTTCTCCCTCTCTCTCTCCCTCTCCCAGTCTTTCTCCCTCTCTCTCTCCCTCTCCCAGTCTTTCTCCCTCTCTCTCTCCCTCTCCCAGTCTTTCTCCCTCTCTCTCTCCCTCTCCCAGTCTTTCTCCCTCTCTCTCTCCCTCTCCCAGTCTTTCTCCCTCTCTCTCTCCCTCTCCCAGTCTTTCTCCCTCTCCCAGTCTTTCTCCCTCTCTCTCTCCCTCTCCCAGTCTTTCTCCCTCTCTCTCTCCCTCTCCCAGTCTTTCTCCCTCTCTCTCTCCCTCTCCCAGTCTTTCTCCCTCTCTCTCTCCCTCTCCCAGTCTTTCTCCCTCTCTCTCTCCCTCTCCCAGTCTTTCTCCCTCTCTCTCTCCCTCTCCCAGTCTTTCTCCCTCTCTCTCTCCCTCTCCCAGTCTTTCTCCCTCTCTCTCTCCCTCTCCCAGTCTTTCTCCCTCTCTCTCTCCCTCTCCCAGTCTTTCTCCCTCTCTCTCTCCCTCTCCCAGTCTTTCTCCCTCTCTCTCTCCCTCTCCCAGTCTTTCTCCCTCTCTCTCTCCCTCTCCCAGTCTTTCTCCCTTTCTCTCTCTCCCTCTCCCAGTCTTTCTCCCTCTCTCTCTCCCTCTCCCAGTCTTTCTCCCTCTCTCTCTCTCCCAGTCTTTCTCCCTCTCTCTCTCTCCCAGTCTTTCTCTCTCTCTCTATCCCAGTCTCTCTCTCTCTATCCCAGTCTCTCTCTCTCTCTCTATCCCGTCTCTCTCTCTCTATCCCAGTCTCTCTATCTCTATCCCAGTCTCTCTCTCTCTCTCCCAGTCTCTCTCTCTCTCTATCCCAGTCTCTCTCTCTCTATCCCAGTCTCTCTCTCTGTCTCTATCCCAGTCTCTCTCTCTCTCTATCCCAGTCTCTCTCTCTCTATCCCAGTCTCTCTCTCTATCCCAGTCTCTCTCTCTCTCTATCCCGTCTCTCTCTCTCTATCCCAGTCTCTCTATCTCTATCCCAGTCTCTCTCTCTCTCTCCCAGTCTCTCTCTCTCTCTATCCCAGTCTCTCTCTCTCTATCCCAGTCTCTCTCTCTGTCTCTATCCCAGTCTCTCTCTCTCTCTATCCCAGTCTCTCTCTCTCTATCCCAGTCTCTCTCTCTATCCCAGTCTCTCTCTCTCTCTATCCCGTCTCTCTCTCTCTATCCCAGTCTCTCTATCTCTATCCCAGTCTCTCTCTCTCTCTCCCAGTCTCTCTCTCTCTCTATCCCAGTCTCTCTCTCTCTATCCCAGTCTCTCTCTCTCTCTCTATCCCAGTCTCTCTCTCTCTCTCTATCCCGTCTCTCTCTGTCTCTATCCCAGTCTCTCTCTCTATCCCAGTCTCTCTCTCTCTCTATCCCGTCTCTCTCTCTCTATCCCAGTCTCTCTATCTCTATCCCAGTCTCTCTCTCTCTCTCCCAGTCTCTCTCTCTCTCTATCCCAGTCTCTCTCTCTGTCTCTATCCCAGTCTCTCTCTATCCCAATCTCTCTCCCTCTCTATCCCAGTCTCTCTCTATCCCAATCTCTCTCTCTCTCTATCCCAGTCTCTCTCTCTCTCTCTATCCCAGTCTCTCTCTCTCTCTATCCCAGTCTCTCTCTTTTTCTCCCTCCCAATTTATTTTCTCTCGTAGTGTTATTGCCAAAATCATGTGACCTTACATACAAACATTTCCAAGGAGAATTTAACAGATGAAAAGTTTCTAGCTGCCAATCAAACAGTGTTTGTTGGCGAGGGAGCCGGTTTGAGTTGGAACTCAGAGGTTAATGGTCAGCATTGTGTCACATTATTGCACAAGGACTTTTTACTCTGAATCCGTTAGACAATCAGATGTAAAAGTAGCCAATTAGACAAGAGCTGCATCAAATGCCTAAATATGGTCAGTGCCGTGTTTAAACCCAAATTCAATCCTGTACAGCCCATCTGGGTTGATTTAAAATTTGTTCGTACCATCGACAGCAAATTCTCTGCAGATTGTGCAACTTCCAGCAGGGGTTTTCATTACGCAATTGCAATTTAGGGAGTGATTGCAAAATAATATTAACATATAACAGAGAGATTGTAAACTCCAATCCATTTCAGTCTTTCACACACATTTTCAGCACCTTTTTCAGAAGAGAAATGAAACTCAACATTCTTCGCCCATCGGCTGCAAGGACCATTGTCCCCAAGCCACACGTTCAGCTTAATGTCAATGTCAGGGGCCTCAGGTTAGAGATCAGGAACATCAGCACTGTGTCACATTATTGCACAAGGACTTTTCATTCTGAACTATGACTGTTCAGCTGGTGGTGCTGTTACAGCTGATCTCATTGAGTCAATCTGTGTTTCCACTCTCTGTATGGGTTAGCAGAGAGTTACTCGGGTCTTACAGTGTTTGTAAGTGCAGTGCTTTGTAAACAGAGTGTGAATGTTGGGATAAAAATTTTAAAAAGTGCAGGGAATACTCAGCAGGTCTGGCAGCATTTGTGTAGAGAAAAACCAAGGCTGAAATTCTCCCATTCTGCCGCTGTGGGAATCACAGAATCCCTACAGTGCAGAAGGCGGCCATTCGGCCCATCGAGTCTGCACTGATCACAATCCCACATAGGTCCTATCCCCATAACCCCATGAACCTACGCTAACTAGTCCCCCTGAAACTAAGAGGTAATTTAGCATGGCCGATCCACCTAACCCGTACATCTTTGGACTGTGGGAGGAAACTGGAACACCCGGAGGAAACCCACGCAGACCCGGGGAGAATGTGCAAACTCAACCCAAACAGTGACCCAGGCCAGAAATTGAACCCGGGTCCGTGCCACTGTGAGGCAGCAGTCCTAACTTCACTGTACTGCCCCATCATAGTGACAGGAACTGTGGCAGATCATTCAAAGAGCTGTTGAGCTCGGGAAAGAATTTCCAGTCTTGGGGGCACTTGTGGTCGGAGAATCCCACCCCAGTTAATGTTTCAGGTCCATGACCATCAGAGCGATGGGAGGATAAGTCTGTTTTTCTCTTCACAGAAACTGCCAGACCTGCTGAGCACTTCCAGCACTTTAAAAAGTTTAGACTTCCAGCATCTGCAGTAATTTTCCTTTGTGCAAGAATTGGGAACTTGGTGGTAAGTTTGTGCAGTGTGAACACATCTCAAATTAAAATTTAGTTTTGCATTTGGACTTTAAAAACTGTAGTGGGATCTTCAAGGTTTGTGTATCTGGAAGAGGAGAGAGGGCTCTGGTTGTCTGAGGAGTGGGCTGAGTTAGCCCAGTGTATCTCCCTGGTTCCAGCCCAGTTCATGGGCAAAAATACAGAGGCACTTAAAATGATGCTTTGTGCCAACTGTGCCCAGGGTGTTGAGGTGGCTCAGGTGTGTGGCAGACCCTGTTTGGACAGTGTTGGGATTAAAATAAAAGCGAGTAGTAAAAGTCCCAAAACAGAAAATGCTGGAAAATCGCAGCAGGCCTGAGAGCTTCTGTGGAGAGAGAATAGAGCCAACGTTTCGAGTCTGGATGCTCGTTCGACAGAGCTATGACTCATTCAGACTTGAGATTCCAACATCCGCAGTGTTCTGTGTTTAAGCCAGATAGGGTCTTGAGTGATCACTGCCATGGAGCACTAACTGGAAGCAGCCATGTTACATTCAGTTCTAATAAAGTCAGAGTGCAATAAGCCTGTACTCTAATAGCAGACAGAATTTCTGATTGGTGCTAGGCTTCTAAATCTTCCTGTCTAGCCCCATGAGGTGTCTTGGAAATCCCCTCTGTGCCATTCCACTCTGCTGGGTGGAGTTTCCTGTATGGGCTGCACTTATACACCCTGCATTTCTTCATCCTCACCGGCTCCTTGGACACACTGTGACATTCCGTGCTGCCGTGTGAATGAGCCTGAGCCCTTGGGTCTGGGTTCCCAGTGCTGGAATCCTTCCTTTGTGCACTGGGGACTTAGCATTGTGGGTGCTGCGTGTGGCAATTTCATGGTTAAAACTTTTGTCGAGTGTTTTAGAGTTTATTCTGTGTATAGAAAAAAACTCACACCAGACTAATAAATGGATATAAATAATCTCAACAAAGATCTGGCAGAGTGGGTTGTATATGACGGAGTTTGTGAACAGTGAGACAGTGTCGAGTGAACTCTGACAGTAAAGGTCTCTGTCTCACAGAGTCACAGAGTTGGAGACACTGATGTGTCGGGAGCGGGAGCTGTATCTGGTCAGCTAGCTCCAGATTTTGGTCATCCCTAAAAGAGGGGTACAGATTCAGGTCCATTGATGTGGCTGATAGAATGAGGGGAGCTAGAGAATGAGGAACCAAGGAAATAGTTTTGATTTAATGGGGTCCAATTGACTTGTTACTTGTGAAGATAAGGAAAAAGACCACCTGAATATGGACAATGACACCTTGAAGTGGAGGCTGTCCAAATAGAGAGGGGTGGGGCAGTGGGAATGCAGGGAGTGGGTAGAGACCACAACATTTAATAATTCAGGCACAGGCAGCATTCTTTGGAGGCAGGATTAAAGGTCCCACATGGTGTGTGGCCAACTTGGGTATGAGACACGTCAAACCGGTTGGAAAGATATTGGAGAGGAAAGCGGAAGATCCCATCATTGTGATCCATGTTTGGACTATGACATAGGGAAGAGCAGATAAGATGTTTAGGGAATGTACCAGGGAGCTAAACACAACAACAGCACCTCGAGGGTTATAACCTCTGGATTATTATTGGAGCCAAGTGCAAATTGAAGTGATTAAAGTTGTGGATTGAGGACTGTCTGGATTTTTTAATATGGATTTCCAGAACATATTTGATAAAATCCCTCATATAAGATGGTTACCTAAAGCCAAAGCTTATGAACTGAAAACAAATGATTGGCCTGGTCAGGAAATATTTGGAGTGGCAGGAGATATGGGCAGGTACACGAAATGACTGGATTTCACTAGCAGTGTCCTGCAAGAATCTGTGGGAGCCTTAAATACTCTTCATATTTATCCTCAACATTGATGACAGAATAGAAAGCCACGTAACAGGTTGCTGATGACACAAAGGTAGATGGTAATGTAAGCAGCAGAGACGGAAGCAGACAATTACAGAGACCAAGGAGACCAAGAGAAAGGACAAAATTGTGGCAAATAGATTTCAATGTCAGCAACGGTCAGCTCATCCGCTTTGTATCCACAAAGACGGAACAGGGCACTTTCTAAATCAGGGGTTTCCAAACTGCACTCTGAGGCAATAATGGCTGGGTTCGAGCAGAGAGTTTAGCAGGACTGTCCTGGAATAGACCCAGTCTTCACTGCACCCATATGGGTAATTTCTCGCTCTGAGGGCTGTATCAGAGTCATACAGCCATAGAGATTTACAGCATGGAAACAGGCCCTTTGGCCCAACTTATCCATGCTGCCCTTTTTTAAAAACCCCTAATCTAATCCCAATTGCCCACATTTGGCCCATGTCCCTCTATATCCATGTAACTGTCTGAACACTTTTTAAAAGACAAAATTGTACCCACCTCTACTACTGCCTCTGGCAGCTTGTTCCAGACACTCACCACCCTCTGTGTGAAAAAACTGCCCCTCTGGACACTTTTGTATCTCTCCCCTCCCACCTTAAACCTACGCCCTCTAGTTTTAGACACCCCTACCTTTGGGAAAAGATATTGATTATCTATCTTGGCTATGCCCCTCATTATTTTACAGATCTCTACAAGATCACCCCTCAGCCTCCTACGCTCCAGACAAAAAGGTCCCAGTCTCTCCAGCCTCTCCTTATAACTCAATCCATCAAGTCCCGGTAGCATCCTAGTAAATCTTTTCTACACTCTTTCGAGTTTAATAATATCCTTTCTATACTAGGGTGACCAGAACTGTATACAGTTTTTTAAAAACTTTATTCCGATCCAATCAAATCAAATCAAATCCAATTCAGAGTCCCAACAAGTTGAGACATTCCCGATCCAAGCTGACAAGACAGGGCTCTCACCTCCTGTCTCGGGCTTGATCTACATGATCCAAGCTGATTGGAGCAGGCATAGCTCCTCCTCCAAGGCTTGATCTCATTTGCATCTTAGCCAAAAGGCCAAGATGTCGCTTTAATGGGATTGAGGTACATAAGGAGGAGGTGTTAGCAATTCTTGAGAGTATGAAAATAGATAAGTCCCCTGGGCCGGATGGGATTTACCCTAGGATTCTCTGGGAGGCTAGGAAGCAGATTGCAGAGCCTTTGGCTTTGATCTTCATGTCGTCATTGGCTACAGGTATAATGCCGGAAGACTGGAGGATAGCAAATGTTGTCCCCTTGTTCAAGAAGGGGAGTAGAGACCATCCTGGGAATTATAGACCAGTGAGCCTTATTTCTGTTGTGGGCAAAGTTTTGGAAAGAATTATAAGGGATAAGATTTATAATCATCTAGAGAGAAATAAATTGATTAGGGATAGTCAACACGGTTTTGTGAAGGGTAGGTCGTGCCTCACAAACCTTATCGAGTTTTTTGAAAAGGTGACCAAAGAGGTGGATAAGGGTAAGGCAGTTGACGTGGTGTATATGGATTTTAGCAAAGCGTTTGATAAGGTTCCCCATGGTAGGCTACTGCAGAAAATGCAGATGCATGGGATTGAGGGTGATTTAGCAGTTTGGATCAGGAATTGGCTAGCTGATAGAATACAGTAAAAAGTCTGACAACACCAGGTTTTAGTCCAACCTATTTATTTGATAATATACTCACAAGCTTTCGAGGGGACTGCCTCTTCGTCAGGTGAATGGAGAGTTCTCAACTCTCCATTCACCTGACGAAGAGGCAGTCCCCTCGAAAGCTTGTGAGTATATTATCAAATAAATAGGTTGGACTAAAACCTGGTGTTGTCAGACTTTTTACTGTGTTTACGCCAGTCCAACGCCAGCATACCCACATCATAGCTGATAGAAGACAGAGGGTGGTGGTTGATGGGAAATATTCAACCTGGAGTTCAGTTACAAGGGGTGTGCCGCAGGGATCTGTTTTGGGGCCACTGCTGTTTGTCATTTTTATAAATGACCTAGATAAGGGTGTAAAAGGATGGATTAGTAAATTTGCTGACAACACCAAAGTCGGAGGAGTTGTAGACAGTGAGGATGGATGTTACAGTTTGCAGAGGGACATAGATAAGCTGCAGAGCTGGGCTGAGAGGTGGCAAATGGAGTTTAATACGGAAAAATGTGAGGTGATTCACTTTGGTAAGAGTAACAGTACAGAATATAGGGCTAATGGAAGGACTCTTAGTAGTGTTGACGAGCAGAGAGATCTCGGGGTACGTGTGCATAGCTCCCTGAAAGTTGGCACCCAGGTTGATAAGGTTGTTAAGAAGGTGTACGGTGTGTTAGTTTTTATTTGTAGAGGGATTGAATTTCAGAGCCGTGAGGTCACGTTACAACTGTACAAAACTCTGGTGCGGCCGCACTTGGAGTATTGGGTACAGTTCTGGTCGCCGCATTGTAAGAAAGATGTGGAGGCATTGGATAGGGTGCAGAGGAGGTTTACCAGGATGTTGCCTGGTATGGTGGGAAGGTCTTATGAGGAAAGGCTGAGGGACTTGAGGTTATTTTCATTGGAGAGAAGAAGGTTAAGAGGTGACCTGATTGAGGCATACAAGATGATCAGAGGATTGGATAGGGTGGACAGTGAGAGCCTTTTTCCTCGGATAGTGATGGCTAACACGAGGGGACATAGCTTTAAATTAAGGGGTGGTAGTTACAGGACAGATGTCAGAGGTAGGTTCTTTATTCAGAGGGTAGTAAGGGCGTGGAATGCCCTGCCTGCAGCAGTTGTGGACTCGCTGACTTTAAGGGTGTTCAAATGGTCAGTGGATAGGCACATGGATAACATTGGAATAGTTTAGGTTAGAGGGTCATTAGATTGGTTCCACTGGTCGGCACAACATCGAGGGCCGAACGGCCTCTACTGCGCTGGAATGTTCTATGTTTAAAAAATTGCCTCAAATGAAGCCGAAATGTAACCTAATGACTTCAACCAAGCGCAGCATGTCAATACTACACTTGATTTTAGCCAAAAGGCCGAGTACACAGTTTTCCAAGTGGTGGCCTCACCAATGTCTTGTACAATTCCTGTATTCCATTGTTCTGACCAATGAAACCAAGCATGCTGAATGCCTTCTTCATCACCATGTCTACCTGTGACTCCACTTTCAAGGAGTTATGAAGGTGTTCCCCCAGATCTCTTTGTTCTGGAACTCTCCCCAACGCCCTTCCATTAACTGAGTTAATTCTGCCCTGGTTCAATCTACCAAAATGCATCACCTTGCATTTATTTAAATTAAACTCCATCTGCCACTTGTCAGCCCACTGGCCCAATTGATCAGGAAGAATGTATTAGTCTTGGAGGGAGAGCAGTGTAGGTTAACTCGAATGATAACCAAGCTCCTAGGATTAAATTACAAGGTCAGTTTACATAAACTAGGATTAGATTCCCTGGGATTTTACTGAAATTTTCAATGTATTAAACAGATCAGAGTGGATAAAGAGAAACTTTCTGCTGATTAATTGTGTCAACAGAGCCTGTTGCATCCTGACAATTGTGGACAAAACTATTGGACCCTGCTCAACAAGTTCCTCCCCACCCCCATCAACAACTACTGCCCTCCACTACCCTCACCCCTGCTCAGAGTCCACCCCCTCCCTCCCTTAGCCCTGCCCTCATTCTGGGACTGCACCAATTTCCAAATATTAAAATGGGGTCACAGTGAGAAAATGTTTAGGAAGAACTGCTGTAAATGGTGAGAAGCTAGAAACAATGGCAATCAAGAGAGACTTGGGTGGTTCCAGACATTTTAAGGTTTATTTGTTTCTGAGAGGCAGGTGTTGCTGGCTAGACGAGAATTTCTTGCCCACCCCTAATTGCCCTTGAGGTACACAGATCATTAAAAGGCCATGAACAGGTACAGAGCTAATGGAATGCTCCCTGTACATCCAGAGGATGAGAATACAAGTGGGTAGAAGGTCTACAACGCCCAGGTTGCAGCACACCCTCGATTAGCGTCACAGTCTGGCTACACCCCAGGAAGAATGTACTAGTCTCGGAGGGAGAACAGTGTAGGTTAATTTGAATGATAATCAAACTCCTCGGGTTAAATTACAAGGTCAGTTTACTCAAACTAGGATTGGATTCCCTGGGATTTTACTGAAGTTTTCAATGTATTAAACAGATCAGAGTGGATAAAGAGAAACTTTCTGCTGATTAGTAAGTCTAGGAATGGGACAAGTTCTAAACATTAGAGAGACAACTTGCAGGAGTGAAATGAAGAAACATTTCTACACACAAAAGGTCTGGATTTTGTAAACAGTGATTCATTCCTGATCTCATAACCTGAACTCTTCAACACTTCCACCTTCTTGCTTTTTGCCTTTTCCCCACCCAATTACAATTAAAATGTTGAGTGCCGGTGATGTGCATGAAGAACATTTGCTGTTGTGTTGGGGGAATGTTTTCAGTACTCAATGCCGTATCTATGGACAGCGTATCAAAGAGTCTCCTGCTCAAACCGGGATCTTCCCTCTGCATGATGGCCACAACTTTCCTTCCCAACTCCACTGCCACTAACATGGGGCCCAAGAGCACAAAGGTAGCAGGAGGGTTTTTCAAAGTTCAATTCTATTTGTAAATATTTGACATTACATTCTTCATAAGAACAGGAGTAGACCATTTGGCTCTTTGAGCCTGCTCTGCCAGTCAATGTGATCATGGCTGATTCTCAATCTCAACACCATACTCCCGTTTTCTCCCCATACCCCACTGATGCCATGAAAATCTTAAAAAAACTATCTCTTTCTTGAATACATTCAGTAACCTGGTTTCCACAACTTCCTGCGGTATAGAATTCCACAGGTTCACTATCCTTTGAGTGAGGAAGTTTCTACTGATCTCTGTCCTAACTGATCTGCCCCATATCCTGAGACTGTGCCCCCAGTTCCAGATTCCCCACCCGGGGAAATCATTGTCCCTGCATGTAGTCGGCCAAATTGTGTACGTCCAATCAGATCTCCCCTCATCCTTCTAAACTCTAATGAGTTCAGGCACAGTTGAACAAACCTCTCCTCATCGGACAGTCCTGTCAACACCAGTATCAGCCTAGTGACCCTTCATTGCACTCCCTCTGTGGCAAGTGAATCCTTTCTTGTGTGTGAGACAAAACTGGACTTACACCATGTAGGTATCGGATTTGTCCCGTGTGTACACCAGATTTACACCAATCGCTCTGAGCCACCGGCCGATAGTCATTAAGACACACTGCCTGGTTGTTCTTAGGTACTGGGAAGATGGTTGTTTTCTTGAAGCAGATCGGGACCTCAGATTGGTGTCAAGGGAAGTTGAAGATATCTGCAACATCTGGACAGTGATCAAGAGCAGGAACCCTGGCTGGTTCCTGTTATTCATCACGGCTTAGTGACCCCAGGAGAGAGAAAGGAGATCTCCCTGGCCCTGCACTCAACCCTGGAACACCGAGATAACAAGGACACCTATGACAGACTTTGATTTGTTGACTACATCTCAGCTTTCAACACCATTATTCCGACAAAACTCATCTCCAAACTCCGTGGCCTGGGCCTCGGCTCCTCCCTCTGTGATTGATCCTGAACTTCCGAACCCACAGACCACAATCAGTAAGGATCGGCAACAACACCTCCTCCAAGATCATCCTCAACACCGGCACCCCACAAGGCTGTGTTCTCAGCCCCCTCACTATACTCCTTATAAGCCTATGACTGGCCAAATTCCCCACCAACATGATTTTCAAGTTTGCTGACGATACCACTGCAGTGGGTCAGATCTCAAACAATGACGAGACAGAGTACAGGAATGAGATAGAGAATCTGGTGAACTGGTGCAGCAACAATAATCTCTCCCTCAATGTCAACAAAACAAAGGAGATTGTCATCGACTTCAGGAAGTGTAGAGGAGAACATGTCCCTGTCGACATCAATGGGGACAAAGTAGAAATGGTTGAAAACTTCAAGTTTCAAAGTGCCCAGATCACCAACAACCTGTCCTGGTCCCCCCATGCTGACACTATAGTTAAGAAAGCCCCACCAATACCTCTACTTTCTCAGAATACTAAGGAAATCTGGCATGCCAGCTATGACTCTCACCAATTTTTACAGATGCACCATAGAAAGCACTCTTTCTGGTTGTATCACAGCTTGGTCTGGGCTCCTGCTCTGCCCAAAACCGCAAGGAACTACAAAAGGTTGTGAATGTAGCCCAATCCATCACACAAACCAACCTCCTATCCACTGACACTGTCTAAACTTCCTGCTGCCTCAGCAAAGCAGCCAGCATAATTAGGGACCCCAGACACCCTGGACATTCTCTCCCACCTTTCTCTCCCACTGCCGCCATCAGACTTTTGAATGGACCTACCTCATATTAAGTTGATCTTTCACTGCACCCTAGCTATGACTGCAACATTACATTCTGCACTCTGTCCTTTCTTTCTCTATGTATGGTATGCTTTGTCTGAACAGTGCGCAAGAAACAATACTTTTCACTGTATGTTAATATACGTGACAATAATAAATCAAATCAAACTGTACAATAATCCCTAGATTGTAGAGAGAGAGAGAGGGGAAATCAGCCAGGGTTCCTGCTCCTGATCACTGTCCAGTGATCCCTGGGTTAGAGAGAGAGAGGGGAAATCAACCAGGGTTCCTGCTCCTGATCACTGTCCAGTGATCCCTTGGTTAGAGAGAGAGTAAGAAGTCTCACAACACTCGGTTCAAGTCCAACAGGTTTATTTGGCAGCAAAAGCCACTAGCTTTCAAAGCATTGTTCCTTCATCAGGCGGGTGGGAGTTCTGATCACAAACAGGGCATATAAAGACACAAACTCAATTTACAAAATAATGATTGGAATGCGAATCTTTACAGCTAATCAAGTCTCAAAGGTACAGACAATGTGAGTGGAGAGAGGGTTAAGCACAAGTTAAAGAGATGTGTATTGTCTCCAGACAGGACAGTTAGTGAAATTTTGCAAGCCCAGACAAGTTGTGGGGATTACAGATAGTGTGACATGAACCCAAGATCCCGGTTGAGACCGTCCTCATGTGTGCAGAACTTGGCTATCAGTCTCTGCTCAGTTACTCTGCACTGTCGTGTGTTGTGAAGGCCGCCTTGGAGAACGCTTACCCGAAGGTCAGAGGCCGAATGCCCGTGACCACTGAAGTGTTCCCCAACAGGGAGACAAGATTCCTGCCTGGTGATTATCGAGTTGTGTTCATTCATCTGTTGTTGTAGCATCTGCATGGTCTCCCCAGTGTACCATGCCTCGGGGCATCCTTTCCTGCAGCGTATCAGTTAGACAACGTTGGCTGAGTTGCAAGAGTATGTACCGTGTACCTGGTGGATGGTGTTGTCATGTAAGATGGTGGCATCCGTGTCGATGATCTGACATGTCTTGCAGAGGTTGCTGTGGCAGGGTTGTGTGGTGTCGTGGTCACTGTTCTCCTGAAGGCTGGGTAGTTTGCTGTGAACAATGGTCTGTTTGAGTTTGTGCAGTTGTTTGAAGGCAGGAAGTGGGGGTGTGGGGATGGCCTTGGCGAGATGTCCGTCTTCATCAATGACATGTTGAAGGCTCCTCAGAAGATGTCGTAGCTTCTCTGCTCTGGGGAAGTACTGGACGACGAAGGGTACTCTGTCCACTTTGTCCCATGTTTGTCTTCTGAGGAGGTCGGTGCGATTTTTCACTGTGGCGCGTTGAAACTATCGATCGATGAGTCGAGCGCCATATCCTGTTCTTATGAGGGCATCTTTCAGCATCTGGAGGTTTCCGCTGCAATCCTCCTCATCTGAGCAGATCCTGTGTATATGGATGGCTTGTCCGTAGGGGATGGCTTCTTTAACGTGTTTAGGGTGGAAGCTGGAGAAGTGGAGCATCGTGAGGTTATCTGTGGGCTTGCGGTACAGTGAGGTGCTGAGGTGACCGTCCTTAATGGAGATGTGTGTGTCCAGGAATATAACTGATTCCGGAGAGTAGTCCATGGTGAGTCTGATGGTGGGGTGGAACTTGTAGATGTCATCATATAGTTGTTTCAGTGATTGTTCACCATGAGTCCAAAGGAAGAAAATGTCATTGATGTATCGGTGTGTAACGTCAGTGCAAGGTCCTGTGCAGTGAAGAAGTTTTGTTTGAACCCGTGCATGAAGATGTTGACATATTGAGGTGTGAATTTGGTCCCCTTGGCTGTTTCATGTGTCTAGATGAAGAACTGGTTGTTGAAGGTGAAGACATTGTGGTCCAGGATGAAGCGGATGAGTTGTAAAATTGCATTTGGAGATTGGCAGTTGTCATCGTGGGGGATGCTGGTGTAGGGTGCCGATACATTCATCGTGATGAGGAGTGTTCCTGGTTCAACTGCTCCATGTGTGCTGAGTTTCTGTAGGAAGTCCATAGTGTCGCAACAAAAGCTGGGGGTTCTTTGTACAATGAGTTTCAGAATGCTTGCACCCACAGGGATGAGAGATAGAGTTTAGAGAGGATAGGGAGAGAGAGATAGGAGAGATCAGCCAGGGTTCCTGCTCCTGATCACTGTCCAATGATCCCTGGGTTAGAGAGAGAGGAGAAATCAACCATGGCTTCTGTTCCTGATCATTATCCAATGGTCTTGGTTTAAAGAGAGAGAGAGAAAGAGAGAGATAGAGAGAGAGAGAGAGAGAGAGAGAGAGTGCCTCAAAAGGATGGTGATGCTTTTAAGTTGTTCTGCCACCAATGGGTTAATATATTTGTGTAGAAAGCGAGCTATCCTCGATATATCACAGCTCCTGTCTCAGAGTGCCCAGAGGCAGTGTCTTTATCCCAATCCCCAGTGTGAATAAAGCTATTTGTAATCTTGGTGCAGGGGAGAGATGAGAGAATGGAACCTCCCTTCTCCTCCTGAGACCTCAAAATATTCAAACTGAAGACTAATTTTCTATTTTATTCCTAAAAGAAAGTTGGGTGACATTGAGACTGAATCACTTCAGATGTGCAATTGAACAGAAGTGGTGTGAAATGTCACAATTATAAGAATAAGACATCATTACTGGAAACTATGCAGCATCCCTGTGGGTGCAATAAACCCCTCCCAGAGACACAGCCTCAGTCAATGACGAGTCCAGGTCAGTGAGTGCAGCAACAACACATGAAGCTGTTAGTACTTTCCACTGACAGAGCCAGGGAGGGGCAGGATTGACAGCAAGGGAAACAGGAGGGACAGGGTGGTTTGTAACCACCTCTGTCTGCAAGAGAATTGCATCGATTCCGAGCAAAATATACTGACTATAAATCCTTCAAACTGCAAATCAAAAATAAATCTCCCAATCACGCATTGTCTGACCCCACCCCCCCCCAGCAGCTAAACAACCCGCCCGCACCCCCTAATCCCAGACACCCCCAAACACCCCATACCCCTGCTGCTAACACCCCCCCCATACCCCTGCTGCTAACAACCCCCCCATACCCCTGCTGCTAACACCCCCCCCATACCCCTGCTGCTAACACCCCCCCCATACCCCTGCTGCTAACACCCCCCCCATACCCCTGCTGCTAACAACCCCCCCATACCCCTGCTGCTAACACCCCCCCCATACCCCTGCTGCTAACACCCCCCCCATACCCCTGCTGCTAACAACCCCCCCATACCCCTGCTGCTAACACCCCCCCCATACCCCTGCTGCTAACACCCCCCCCATACCCCTGCTGCTAACACCCCCCCATACCCCTGCTGCTAACACCCCTCCCATACCCCTACTGCTAACACCCCTCCCATACCCCTACTGCTAACATCCCCCCATACCCCTGCTGCTAACACCCCTCCATACCCCTGCTGCTAACACCCCCCCCATACCCCTGCTGCTAACACCCCCCCCATACCCCTGCTGCTAACACTCCCCCCATACCCCTGCTGCTAACACCCCTCCCATACCCCTGCTGCTAACAGCCCCCCCATACCCCTGCTGCTAACACCCCCCCATACCCCTGCTGCTAACAACCCCCTCATACCCCTGCTGCTAACACCCCCCATACCCCTGCTGCTAACAACCCCCTCATACCCCTGCTGCTAACACCCCCCATACCCCTGCTGCTAACACCCCCCCATACCCCTGCTGCTAACACCCCCCCCATACCCCTGCTGCTAACACCCCCCATACCCCTGCTGCTAACACCCCCTCATACCCCTGCTGCTAACGCCCCCCCCATACCCCTGCTGCTAACACTCCCCCCATACCCCTGCTGCTAACACCCCCCCCATACCCCTGCTGCTAACATCCCCCCCATACCCCTGCTGCTAACATCCCCCCCATACCCCTGCTGCTAACATCCCCCCCATACCCCTGCTGCTAACACCGCCCCCATACCCCTGCTGCTAACACCGCCCCCATACCCCTGCTGCTAACACCGCCCCCATACCCCTGCTGCTAACACCCCCCCCATACCCCTGCGGTTTTTTTTAAAGTTTATTTATTAGTCATAAGTAGGCTTTCATTAACACTGAAATGTAGTTACTGTGAAAATCCCCTAGTAGCCACATTCCGGCATCTGTTTGGGTATCTGGCTCTGTGAGGCAGCGGTGCTAACCACTGTGCCATCATGCTGCTGCTTTTGGCCTTTTAACTAAGATGAACCCGCAATGAAGTGCAACACCTTATCCTGTCAGCCTGGATCGTGTTCGCCTCTCTTGTGAGGAGCGTGGAATTGGATTCAACTGGAATTTGGATTTTGGACCAAGCCGGAGGGTGGATACGGTTCTACCTGGTCTGCTCTCAGCATTGGCTTTGGAACTTTAAGAATGAAGTAAAAATTTAAAAAGAACTCCCGAGCACTTTTTACCCCTGATGCTAAGACCCCTCCACACTCCAAATCTCTGTTGGTTTTAATCCATCCTCCCACACAGTATACTACACCCACCCCCCCCTGCCACCCGTCCACCAAACACAGAATCTCTGACTGATTACAGCACAGAAGGTCACAAGGCCCACCTGACTTAGGTGCTGAATTCCAACTCACCTGCTATACCATCAACTAAAAACCTAACTCACAAAACTCATTCATCTAAAAGCTGGGAAACAAGAAAAGAAAAGCTGAAATAATGAGACAGGAATCAGTACCTCGCTATCTTTGAGCAGATTTACACGGCACAAAGACAGGCCCTTCGGCCCAAAATGTCCAAGCTAACCCAACTGCCTGCATTTGGCCCATATCCCTCTAAACCTTTCCTATCCGTGTATCTGTCCAATGTTTAAATGTTGTCAATGCCCCTGCCTCAGTCACATCTTCTGACAGCTCATTCCACATACGTACCACCCCCTGTGTAAAAAAGTTGCTCCTCAGGTTACTATTAATTCTTTCCCCTCTTATACCTATGCCCTCTAGTTCTTGATTCCCCAACCCTGGGAAAAAGACTGATTGTATTCACCCTGTCCATGCCTCTCATGATCTTATACACCTCTATAAGGTCACTCCTCAGTCTCCTACGCTCTGAAGAAAAAAGCTCTAACTTGTCCAATCTCTCCCGATAACTCCATCCCTTGAGTCCTGGAAACATCCTTGTAAATCTATTCTGCACTCTCTCCAGTTTAATAACATCTTTCCTACTGCAAGGCAACCAAAACTGAACACAATACTCCAGGTAGCAAACTGCCTGCTGCCACTGTCCCCTTGTGCATTCTCGAACACTTGGATAGGTTTACGTGGTAGGAGCTGGGGGCTAAACATAAATATTTACTGTTATCTCTTAGATAGTACCTGGCCTTCAGAGTCTCGTCATGCTTCATCAATCAAATCCTGTTTGTACAAATATAAGCTAAGGTATTCCATTATCATTTTTGGTTTCAGTCTAACCACTAAAAGGCAAGTTTGTAAAAAGTGTTTACTCCAGCACATTCCGAACTCTGTAATTACTGCAATGGTTCAGGTACACCTGCCAGAAGATGCCAGATTCCACGCCTGTTCTTTACTGAGTCAGTGGTAGCTGGAGCTGTTTAATTATCCTCAGTTACACTAGATTAGGGAGGGAGAGAAGATCAGCCAATCCCCCTGTGGTCTCACTCCCCACCCAGAAAGAGTGACTGGGGATTCTGTGGACAGGAATGTGTTCAGCTCCACAAGGCTGAGTAGCAAGAATTTTCTCCAGCCATCCTCACATGCAGCAACTTTCGTAAAGTCCATGTAGATCAGAGCCACACACTGTCTCCAGCCAACTGTATCTGCTTCACACCTTTAGATTTTATTGCCGGCATGTGAGACATAAGAACATGAGAACTAGGAGCAGGAGTTGGCCATCTGGCCCCTCGAGGCTGCTCTGCCATTCAGTAAGATCATAGCTGATCTTTTCATGGACTCAGTTCCACTTACTCACCCACTCACCACAACCCTTAATTCCTTTATTGTTTAAAAATAGAACATAGAACATTCCAGCGCAGTACAGGCCCTTCGGCCCTCGATGTTGCGCCGACCAGTGGAACCAATCTAATGACCCTCTAACCTAAACTATTCCAATGTTATCCATATGCCTATCCACTGACCATTTGAATGCCCTTAAAGTTGGCGAGTCCACAACTCCTGCAGGCAGGACATTCCACACCCTTACTACCTTCTGAGTAAAGAACCTACCTCTGATATCTGTCCTATAATTATCGCCCCTCAATTTAAAACTATGTCCCCTCGTGTTAGCCATCACCATCCGAGGAAAAAGGCTCTCACTATCCACCCTATCTAATCCTCTGATCATCTTGTATGCCTCAATTAGGTCACCTCTTAACCTTCTCTCTAATGAAAATAACCTCAAGTCCCTCAGCCTTTCCTCATAAGATAAAAATTTATCTATCCTTGCCTTAAAAACATTCAATGAGGGAGCCTCAACTGCTTCACTGGGCAGGGAATTCCACAGATTCACAACACTTTATATGAAGAAGTGATGTTTCAGTTGTCCAGAGTCTTGTTCAGCCCATCAGGAGTAACTGTGTTCTGTCCGGACACTGCATCTCAGGAAGAATATATTAACACCGAGGGGGTGTACAGATTTACTTGAATGATATCAGGGCTTAAAGGGTTAAATTATGAGACCAGGTTGTATAAATGGTGAGTTGTATATCATTGAATACGGGAGACTAACAGTTGACTCTGAGTGAGGTAAAAACAGAAAGGGTTGGAAATTCTCAGCAGGTCCAGCAGCATCTGTGAGAGAGAAACCAAGTTAATGGCTGAGATTTTCCAATCCCATTTGCAGTCGGATTCATCATTGTTGGGATGGAAACTTTAACGTACCAGTACTTTGACTCTGGGCGGAAATTTCAAGTCCCACGCTGGGCAGGATCAATCCAAAATGAATCAGCAGAAGAGCTCTTTCTGATGTCAGGAAGCACTTTTCAACAATTATTTCCCAAAGTAAGAAGTCATGGTGGAGTGAGTGACATATCAGCATGGATGGAAGATTTTCTAGTTGGCAGAAGATAGAGAGTATGCATAAATGGGTCTTTGACTGATTGGCAGGATGTAACAAGTGGAGTCCAGCAGGGGTCTGTACTGGGACCTCAACATTTTACTATTTATATCAATGACTTGAATGACGGAGTGAAGGCACGGTAGCTAAATCTTTAGTCAGTCAGGGAATCAAAGGTTATAAGGATAAGGCGTAAGGAAGGAAAGTGAAGTTGTGGATTATCCCATCAGATCAATTATGAGCTCACTGAATGGCAGAGGAGACTCATTGGGTTGAATGACCTCCTTTTGCATGTGTGTCTTCTGTTTTATGGTCTAAATTTGCAGAAACCACAAAGATAAGTAGGAAAGTATGTTGTAAAGTGGACATAAGGAATTGGCAGATGGATAGATAGGTTGAATGAGTGGGCAAAATCTGGCAGGTGGAGTCTAATATAGGGAAATGTAAAGAATAAAAAAGCAGAATATTTCCAAATATCATCCAATAATGTGCAGGTTAGGTTGACTGGCCATTGCTAAATTGTCCCTCAGTGTCAGGGAGATAAATACGTAGGAAAAGCCTGGGGGGAATTACTGTCAGTGCAAGCTTGATGGGCCAAATGGCCTCTTTCTACACTGCAGGGATTCTATGGTGAATGACTGCTGAATTCCAAAGAGCAGAGGAATCTAGGTGTTCTAGTGCATGAGTCAAAGTTAGTTAGTATGCAGGTACAGCAATTAAGACTAAAGGGATGCCATTCTTTATTACAAGAAAAATTGAGCATTATATAACATAAGAACTTAAGAATTAGGAGCAGGAGTGGGCAATTCAGCCCCTCGAGCCTGTCCTGCCATTCAATTCGATAATGGCTGATCTTGCCTCGGTCTCATCTCCAACTTCCTGCCTGCTCCCCATAACCTTTCATCCCAATACTAATTAAAAATCTACTCATCTCCTTAAATTTATTCAATGTTCCAGTGTCCACTGCACTCTGAGATAGAGAATTCAGATTCACAACCTTTGAATGAAGTAATTCCTCCTCATTTCTGTTTTGAATCTGCCATCCCTTCGTCTAAAACCAAGGCCGCTTATTCTAGAACGTCCAACAAGGGGAGACATCTGCTCTGTGTCTATCCTGTCAATCCCCTTTAGCAACTTGTACACATCAATTAGATCCCCTCTCACTCTTCTAAACTCCAGCGAGTATCCTAAACTGCTCAATCTCTCTTCATAAGACAAGTTCTTCGTCCCTGGTATCAATTTACTGAACCTTTCCTGAAGTGCTTCTAATGTATTTCCATCCTTCCTTAAGTAAGGGGCCAAAACTGTGTGCAGTTCTCCAGATATGATCTCACTAATGCTCTATACAGCTGCAACAGAACCTCCCTACTTTTACACTCTATTCTATACTCAATGAATGCCAACATTCTATTTGTTTTCCTTATTACCTGTTTACCTGCATGAGGACACTCAGATCCCTCTGCGCCAAAACATTTTGAAGTTTCTGTCCATTTGGATTGTTGTCTTTTTATTTCTTCAACCAAAGTCGATAATCTCACACATTTCCACTTTAAATTCCATCTTCCAAATTTTGGCCCACTCACATAATCCATCTGTAAATTTATTTTCTCTTTGTAACTTGCTTTCCCACCTATTTCAGAGTCTGCAAATTTGGCTTCTTGTACCTTCTATCCTGCTGAAGATGTTAAGCTCCAGTTGTATAAGACATTGGTGAGAGCACCTCTCAAATACTGACTGGAATTTTACCAGCACATCCGCCCCGATTCCAGAGGGGGGTTGGCATCAGGCAGGAGCTTATGAGCTTCAGGATCTTATGAACGTTATGAGGCGAAACGTCCTGAGGCCTTGTTCATCGTGGCCAGGGACTTCAATCAGGCCAAACTCTAGAGTGTACTACCAAGTAACCACCAACATGTCTCCTGCTCCACCAGAGGCTCAAACATCAGAGATTACTCTACACAAATATCAAATGTGCTCTATTCCCCGCCCACACTTGGTAAATCAGACCACAAGGCTGTGCTCCTGTGAGCAAAAACTGAAGCTGGAGAATCCATCAAAGAAAGTGGTGCAATGTTGTTCTGAGGAATCGGATGATCTCCTACGGGGCTGCTTAGAGTCAGTGGACTGGTCAGTATTTAAAAACTCTGCAACCAGCCTGAACGAGTACACCACTACAGTAACCGACTTCATTAGTAAGTGTGTAGAAGACTGTGTGCCAAAAAAGCAAATCCATGTGTTTCCCAACCAGAAACCATGGATGAACAGGGATAGCCACTGCTTGCTGAAGTCCAGGTCTGAGGCGTTCAAGTCAGCAGACCCTGACCACTACAAGAAAGCTGGATATGATCTATGGAGATCCATCAAAGATGCCAAAAGACAATACCGGACCAAGCTAAAGTCCCAGGTTAGCCACACCAACCCCCACCGACTACGGCAAGGTCTGTAAGACATAACAGGCTACAAGATGAAAGCATATAAAATCACCAGCTCCAATGCACCCCTCCCTGATGAGCTCAATGCATTCTATGCCTGTTTTGAGCAAGAGGTCAGTGCAAACACACTCTCCACTCTGGAAGCCCCGGACGAACCTATATCTGAGGTCACTATTGCAGATGTCAGAGCAGCCTTCCCAAAGGTCATCTCACGGAAAGCGACTGGCCCAGATGGGATACCCGGACACTCAGATCCTGCATGGATCAGCTGGTGGGGGTATTCACAGACATCCTCAGCCTCTCTTTACAACAATCTGAGGTCCCTGTCTGCTTCAAGAAGACAACCATCATCCCGGTACCTAAGAAAAACCAGGCAGCGTGGCCTTAGTGACTATTGGCCGATGGCTCTGACATCCATCATTATGAAGTGCTTTGAAAGGTTAGTCACGGCACGAATCAGTTCCAGACTCCCGGACTATCTGGATCCACTACAGTTCGCCTATCATCGCAACAGGTCCACAGCAGACGCCATCTCCCTGGCCCTGCACTCAACTCTGGAACACCGAGATAACAAGGGCACCTATGTTAGATTCCTATTTATTGACTCCGGCTCAGCCTTCAACACCATTATTCCCACAAAACTCATGTCCAAACTCTGGCCTGGGCCTTGGCTCCTCCCTCTGTGACTGGACCCTGAACTTCCTAACTCACAGACCACAATCAGTAAGGATCGGCAACAACACCTCCTCCAGGATCATCCTCAACACCAGTGCCCCACAAGGCTGTGTTCTCAGCCCCCTTCTATACTCCTTATACACCTGTGACTGTGTGGCCAAATTCCCCTCCAACTCGATTCTCAAGTTTGCTGACGACACCATCGTAGTGGGTCAGATCTCAAACAATGACGAGACAGAGCACAGGAGTGAGATAGAGAATCTGGTAAACTGGTGCGGTGACAATAATCTCTCCCTCAATGTCAACAAAATGAAGGAGATTTTCATCGACTTCAGGAAGTGTGAAGGAGAACATGCCCCTCTCTACATCAATGGGGATAAAGTAGAAATGGTTGAGAACATCAAGTTTTTAGGTGTCCAGATCACTGACCTGTCCTGGTTCCCCCTATGCTGACACTATAGTTAAGAAAGCCCCACCAACACCTCTACTTTTTTAGAAGACTGAGGAAATTTGGGTATCAGCTATGACTCTCCCCAACTTTCACAGATGCACAACAGAAAGCATTCTTTCTGATCGTATCACACTTGGATTAGTTCCTGCTCTGCCCAAAATCGCAAGGAACTACAAAAGATCCAGCCTCCCATTCATTGACTCTGTCTATACTTCCCACTGCTTTGGAAAAGCAGCCGGCATAATTATGGACCCCCCACACCCCGGACATTCTCTCTTCCACCTTCTTCTGTCGGGAGAAAGATACAAAAGTCTCAGGTCACGTACCAACCAACTCAAGAACAGCTTCTTCCCTGCTGCAGACTTTTGAATGGACTTATTTTGCATTAGGTTGACTTTTCTCTACACCCTAGATATGACTGTCACACTACATTCTGCACTCTCTCGTTTCCTTCTCTATGAACGGTATGGTTTGTCTGCGTAGCGCAAAAAACAATATTTTGTGCTGTATGCTAATAAATGTGACAATAACAAATCAAATCAAAATTGGGCGTGCGAGATGGTAAAATTCTGGCCACTGTGTTCAGTTTTGGTTTCCTTTTCAAATGAGTTAGAGGCAGTTCAGAGCAGGTTTACCAGATTGATACCTGAAATGAGGGGTTATCTAATGAGGAAAGGTTGGATAGACTGGGACTGTTTCCACTGGAGTTTAGGAGAGTGAGGGGTGTCCTGATTGAAGTTTATCAAATCCGGAATGGCATTGACAAGGTGGAGGTGGAAAGGATGTTTCCTCTTGTGGGAGAATCCAGACTCAGGGGGCCACGGTTTTCAAATTAGGAATCACCCTTTCAGAACAGAGATGAGAAATTTTTTTTCTCCCAGAGGGTTTGTGCGACTTTGGAACTCTCTGCCTCAGAAGGCAGAGAAACGGGTCACTGGATATTGTTAAGGGCAGAGGTAAAAAGATTCTAGTTAGGTAACAGAAACAAAGAGTATCGGAGGTAGATGGAAATGTGGGAACCGGAGCACAAACAGCTCAGTTCTGATCTTATTAAATGCTGCAGCAGGTTCGATAGGGCTGAATCGCCTTCCCCACCCCCCTGTCCTTATTCATATGTTTGTACTTCTGCACATAAAGGAGTGTGGAAACCTGAAACTCGAATAAAGAACAAAAAACAGTACAGCACAGCAACAGGCCCTTCGGCCCACCAAGTCTGTCCCGACACAGATGCCTCTCTAATCTAATATTTTCCTGCCTCTATGTGGTCCATATCCCTCTGTTCCCTGCTTATTCATGTATTTATCCAGATCCCTTTTGAACGTTGTTATAGAATCTGCTTCCACCGCCTCCCCCAGCAGTGCATTCCAGGCATTCACCACCCTCTGTGTGAAAAAGTCGCCCCTTACATCTCTTTTAAACTTTCCCCTTCTCAATTTCAACCCATGGACCCAAGTAATTGACCCCTCAACCCTGGGAAAAAGACTCTGCCTATCCAAGCCTATCATAATCTTGTAAACCTCTATCAGGCCCCTCCACCTTCCAACACTCCAATGAAAACAATCCAAGTTTGTTCAACCCTTCTTCATAGTCCATATCCTCCAAACCAGGCAACATCCTGGGAAATCTCTTCTGCATCCTTTCCAATACATCAACATCCTTCCGGTAGTGTGGTGAGCAGAATTGTACACAATACTCCAAATGCAGTCAGAGCAAAGTCATACTCAGCTGCAACATGATTTTCCAATTCCTATACTCAACGTGCCGAACGATGAAGGCCAGAAAGCCAAGAGTGCCTTCTTGACCACCTTGTCCACCTGAGTTGCCTTCAGGGAACTGTGGATCTAAATGCCTAGATCCCTCTGTATGCTAATATTTCTAAGGGCTCTACCATTTACTATATGCTTTCCGTCTGCATAGATTTTCCAAATCGCATCACCTCACATTTGTCCAGGTTAAATTCCATCTGCATCTTTCGGCCCAGGTCTCCAGCTGATTTATATCCTGCTGTATCCTCTGATAATCCTCCTCACTATCCGCAAATCCATCAATTTCTGTATCATTTGTAAATTTACTAATTAGACCACCTACATTTTCCTCCAAATCATTTATATATATTAGAAACAACAAGAGGCCCCAGCACTGATCACTGCTTGTCACAGACCTCCAGAACTAGTCCCCCCCCGCCACCCAACTAAAACAAAAATGGCTGTAGATGACAGGGGTGAACTGGCACTTTTAACACAGATATCAATTGATATTCGCTGGGCTCCAGGAATATGGAGCAAAGGTCAATAAATGGGCTTAAGATTCTGATTAGCCGTGAGCTAATTGACTTGTGGGATTGAATGGCCTCTTCCTGTTGCTATGGTCAGCAGAGGAACTGTTAATTGGAAATCTGAAGCATAGTGTGAGATTTGCAGTGAACAGTTCTCTCTACTTCAGTTGGGTGAAAGTTGATTATTTCTGTTGGCAGTTGCTTTGACTTTTTATTGCAGAAACTTGGTTTGTTGCCAAAATCATGTTGGTGCTTGATTTGCTCAGAATGGTTTGGGTTCCCCTGAAAGTGGTCAGCTTCATCCCCCCTGGAGCACTCAATCTGATTGATCAGACTGTGGCACTTTACTATCCAAACTGCAGACCTTGATTCACATCTCATCCTCTCCACTATCATGGTGACCTTTCCGTGAGGCTGAATATCTTTACATTCAGTAGGCTAATGTTGTGGTAACCTTTAGCTTTAAGCACACTACAAATTTCAGCAACTCCCTCTCACTCTGTGGGGCATCAGAGTCTGGATGTTTGTGGAATTGGTGCTATGTAAACAAGGATCTGGAGCCACTCCAAGGAATCTCTTCTGAGGTAACGAGTCCACATGTTTCCAATAAAGACAGAGTGCATATCTCAGTATCAACAGCAAAAATAAAAACTACCCCATTCTCTCCCTCCCATCTTCAAACCCCAAATACACCACTTACAGCTGAAATAAACCCCACAGATTGTTTCTAGTGAGGGTGGGGGAGGTTTTTTGGCCATAGTTAAAAAGTAACAATAAGGTCAAGTCAGTGATTTTTGGCTTTTTCTGTCGTTGATGGAGAAAAACTGATGGCACTAAACCAAAATACAAAACATTACTCCCACTATAATTACAATTCACTCCCACCTCACCAATTACAGACCAGCCCCTCGATTACATCCCACTCTGCTGATTACAGCCCACCCCACCAAGTAAATTACACACCCCTCATCACAGCCCACTCCCCAATTACATTCCCTCCTCCGATTACAGCCCAGCCATTGATTATAGGCCACCTCTCAAGTGCTGTTTGTGGGAGTTTGCTGCACTCAAATCCTCAATCTAATCAGAACCACACTTCACAATGACTTCATTGGCTGTAACTGTATCTGGGATTGGCAGAAGTTGGGAAAGGTGAGAATTCACTCACTTTTCCAGGTTTGCATTTGGTTCCAGTGCTGATTGGTGCGATACTGACTGGATACTTACATACTGACAATTCAGCTCGGACTAAGGTTAAACACCACTGGGACTACTGTTTGGTCACCTGATCTAATATCATCTTCCTTAGCCTACTATCAATTTTTGAGAATCGCTCTTGTGAAACTGTTTAGGATTTTTCAGACAATAAACACTTGCTGATATCCCAAAAGTGAATAAAACACAGGTCTAACCAACTCAGAAGAAAATCCCTCCCTATCTGGGATTAACCTAGTGAACCTTCTCCAGGCTGCCTCCAATATCAGTATATCTTTCCTTTGATAAGACTTGATAAAATCTTCACCAATACTTGATCAACATTTATCCTGGGAAGTCTGCAAGGATTCCTCTGCCTGATAGAATCACCCAGAGAAAGGGAGCTGTTGACCATGGACATCTTGCTGAGGGTCCTCTTGGTTTGCTGGAGGAATGGGAGGAGGATGTGAGAGCAGGTCGAGCAGTATCAGCTGCTGCGAGAGAGAGAGAAAGAGGGGGAGACACCTTCCCCACTGTGGGTACAGGACATCTCTTCCCCTGGATCTATCCTGTATATATTAACCAACACTCTTCACACCTTCAGTGATAGAGGATGTAAAGTCACAGCAAGAACCCAGGAATATTGTATCGAATCAGCACTGAGTGTAAAAGCTACCGGAGTCTGCTTTAGGTATTTGCAGGAAAGTTCAAATTATAATCACCAACAACATGGATCAAAGCTGCACGCAAAATCCAGATTTCCAAATGGGTACATTCTATTAACACAGCATCTGGTTTCAAACCAAAATAACTCCACTAATTATTACTCCAGCAGTGATGCCAGGATCAGAGTCCAACTCTCTGGAATTTTGCTAAAATCTCCAGTCACTCATTCCTGGTAATTGTTGGCTGATTCAGTGCATACACAAGTATATACAGAAGTGTACACAGAAGTGTATCCACAAGTATACACACAATTGTATCCACAAGTGTATACAGAAGTATACACACAAGTGTATTTACAAGTGTCTACACAAGTATATACACGAGTATACACACAAGTATACACACAAGTGTATACACAGGTATTTACACAAGTGTATACACAAGAATATTCACAAGTGTATACACAAGTTTACACACAAGTAATCCCTGATCTAAACAGAGAGAAAAAAAACTTCCAAAAAGTTTGGAATCAAAAGTCAACCACCCCCGTGTCAAGAAAATCTTTCGACAAACACTTACAAAACATTCTGCAGCAATCTGGATATTTCAGAGATGTCAGAATGTTGGAATTTGCAATGTCCTTTTCAAATGGTCAGTCACACAGCAATGAGGAGAACATTACTGTTAAAGGTCT
This sequence comes from Carcharhinus amblyrhynchos, assembly GCF_965287045.1. Classification (NCBI taxonomy): domain Eukaryota; kingdom Metazoa; phylum Chordata; class Chondrichthyes; order Carcharhiniformes; family Carcharhinidae; genus Carcharhinus; species Carcharhinus amblyrhynchos. The sequence continues at coordinate 139,708,442 of NC_137326.1, forward strand.
CAACTCTAAGCTGCCATTTAACCTGCTGTCAGTTGAAGTTAGTGACAATTAGTGTCAGCAAGGTGAAAACGAAGCTGTCATATTTTGGCAGAAACCTGCCAGGTTCACTAATCTGCTTTAGGGAAGGAACTTTCTTCCTCAATCATGGGGGACCTACATGTGACTCCAGTTCCACACAAGGTGGCTGTCTCTTAACTGCCCTCCAAAATGGTCACTCACCAGCTGTCAGTGTTTGAAGAAGGCAGTTCACCATCCCCTTTCCAAGGAAACTAGGGATAGGCAACTCATGCTGGCAAGCCAATGATACTCACAATCTGAGAATGACTGATCTCAAAGCAGCTAGATTAATGCATAGCCTTTCAACAAGTTTCCAACTCAATTTGTCTGCATTTCAAGCCATAAAAGGCTTCTACAAATGAAATTTAGGTTCCAAAGCTAAGCTTGGCACACGTTTTACTACACTTTATGGACTCAGCATTATAACAAAAGTATTTGGGGGAACATTACATAAGGGAGGAGTGTCTTGGATAAAACTGTTATGCTTGGCTTTACAGGGCTGTGAAATGTGAGGGGACCTTGGAGATTTTGCAATCCTGTTGTTGGTCCGGGTTTATATTGGAAGCTATGAGTGTTTTTATTGAAAAAGGACAGACTTCAAAGTGATCTCACTGAGGTTTTGAAGACCCAGAAGGAAGCTAATAAAGTTGATTGGGGCAATGTGTTGCTCATGTTAAAGAGTTCAAATACTAGTGGGCAAAGATTAAAATATGGAGATGACTTGACTAACTGGAACTATGTATAATGCTCAAACCAGTGGAGAAATGACGATAGTTCTTGATCAAAGCCATCAAAATTGAGATGGAGAAAGGTGGCATCAAAGATCAGCTCCCTTTATAATGGGAAGGTTTGCCAAATTGTTACTCAAATATGACCAACTCTGACAATTCTTCTGTCTTACTCCTTTTTTTCTCCTCTTTACACATCGGCCTTTTGTCTGTTCCCCTCTTCTTTCTTTCCATTCCCTGCTCCATTCCCCCATAACACTTCTTCATCTAAATGGGAGGATGGGGTGGGGGGGGGGGGGATAGTTTTAGAGAAAGCTGCCAGGGCAGGACAGAGAGGTGGAAATGGATGTTTTGGAGGGAAGCATTTGTGAGACATGGTGTTAGACATTGTGCTATCAAAGTTAACGCTAGTTCCAATCTTCATAGGAGTGGGAAAAGGGGGAAGAGAGGAAGGAGGGAAAGGAAGAAAGGAGGAGAGGAGAAGGTAGGGAAGAAAGTAGAGAAGAGAGTAAATGAAGAGTGGAGAAGAGGAAAGGAGATGTAAAGAAGGGGAGAAAGGAGAAGAGAGAAAAGGAAGGAAGATGAGGAGATGCAGAGAAGATTAAAAAGTGTTGAGGGGCGGAGTGAGAGGGAGAAAAGGTGCAGGAAGAAGGGGGGGACTTCAGAAGAAGAGTTGGAAGAAGACAGATATGTGACTGGATAAGGTGATAGAGAGGGGGAAGGGGGAAGAGAGCAGGGAATGGAAGGGAAGAGAGGAATAGGCAAAAGACCAATGTGTAAAGAGGAGAAAAAAAGTAGTAAGACGGAAGAATTGTGTGTCAGAGTTGGTCATATTTGAGCAACAATTTGGCAAACCTTCCCATTACAAAGGGAGTGACCTTTGATGCCACCTTTCTCCAACTCAATTTTGATGGCTTTGATCAAGAACTATCCTCATTTCTCCATTGGTTTGAGCGTTATACATAGTTCCAGTTAGTCGGGTCAATCTCATCCATCATTCCAAGTACAACTTGTTGCCTTGATGGTTACTCTCCTTACATCCTCACAATGTGATGCCTCTGAATGGATTCATGTTGTCTGGATGACTCGTCCAATAGGCTAAGCATTACTATACCCCTGTAAATAAAAACTGTTTGCTGTAAAGTGAGTGAGTACTAGACAGCGGGACCATGGATATGGTGGTGTTACACAAGATTTTTGTGGATTTGGGCTAGAAGGGCGAAATGACAGGTTGCATACACTAGATGTGTATTCCCTTAAGTGTATTAGATTAAGGGTGACATAATTGAAATGATAAATGATTAAGGGATTTAGTAAGGTAGGTAGAAAGAAACTGTTTCCTTGGTTGTGAAGGGGGGGGTTGGGGAGAGGGGGAAGGGTGGTGGAGAGGGGGAGGGGGTAGGGGGCGCGGTGTGTGGCCAGAACAAGGAGATTAAAATTAGGATTAATACCAAGAAGCACTTATTTGCAGAGAACGGTGAATGTTTGGAACTCTCTCGCTCCAGTTGGGGGTGAATTGGAAATTCAGAAACAGAAGTCAGTAGATTTTTTGTCGATTTGATGGTTGTGAGTCCAGGGCAAGAAGGAGGTAACAAAATACAGATTATCCATCATCTGATTGAATGATGGAACAGACTCGAGGGGCTGAATAGCCTACTCCTTCTCCCAGATTCCTTTCTAGTGACACCTAAAATCTGAGAACAAATGCGTGAATAATTGGTCATATTCTTGTTGAGTATTTCCAGCATTTTTTTAATTTCAGATTTCCAGCATCCTCAGTATTTTACTCCTGTTTGAAGAGCAGATGCTGAGGGTCTGCTCTCCCCTTGCTGGAGAGTTTCAAATAAGTAGGTCTAGTTTCAGGAAAAGGGGATTGGCCATTTCAGACAAGGAAGAAGGCAGGAGTTGATGCAGAACATCAGCTATAATCTTATAGAAAGGCAGAGAGGCTCTACGCCGCAATGACCCACTCCTGCTCATATTTCTTATGTGATTATAGAGAGTGATCCTAGACTCATTCTTCAGATCCAAGTTAGGCATCAATACTTGTTCAAAGTTTCTGTCATTTCCTTGTTCCCCATTATCAACTCACCTTCTAAGGAACCCAATGTTAAGCTGCTTTCTTCCTTTCCATGAACTTGTAGAAGCTTTTACCATTCATTTTTATATTTCTTGCTAGCCTTCTCGCCTATTCTCATTTTTCCTTCTTTACTTTTATCATTATCCATTACTGATTTCTATTTTTTCCAATCTTCTAATTACCACTAATCTTTGCAGCATTTATTTTATGTTTATTTCAATTTGATATTATATTTAACTTCCTTGGTTAGCAAAAAATCCTTCTCATAGCGTGGTCTCACTGAAGATATCTTTGTTGAGAGTTCTGAAATATCTTCTTAAATATCCACCACTGCTTCTCTACTCTCACCTTTTAACCAATTTTTTCCTATTTGCTTTATCCAACACATGTCTTCATACTCTTGTAAATTTAAGACACTAGCTTCAGACCTCAATTTCTCACCCTCAAACAGAATGTGACATTCTATCATGTTATGATCACTCTTACTTCAAAGATCTTTTACTATGAGGTTATTAATTAATCCTGGACCATTACACATCACCAGGTGTAAAGTAGCTTCTTCCAACCTTGCTTCCAGAATGCATTGTTCTAAGAAACTGTCTCAAATATAATCTATGATTTTATCTTCCAGGCCACCTTTGGCCATTTAATTTGTCCAAACTATAAGAAGGTTAAAATCTCCCACAATTATTGCACTCCCCATTATTCCTTTCTGTATACTCTGTCCTATAGTGTAGCTGTTGTTCTTATCCCAGCAATGACTTCTTTCCTTTGCTATTTCTTATCTTCATCCAAACTGATTCGATATTTTGATGCTTTGAACCAAGGTCATTTCTCAGTCCTGTACTGATCTCAACTTTTGTCAATGGAGCTACCCCACCTCCTTTTCCTTTCTTCCTGTTCTTCCAAAATGCCAAACATCCTTGAAAATTCAAGTTCCAGCCATGGACACTTTGCAACCTGCCTCTGTAATAGCTACCATACAAAACTCATTTATTTCCATTTGTGCCATCAATTCATCAGTTTGTAATGAATGCTGTATGTAGCTGGGGTTTATACAGGGTTATGGGGAGAGAGTGGGCTAATGGGATTACTTTATGACTATTCTCACCAAATGCTGACAAAGGCATGATGGGTTTAATTGTGTCTTTCTAAGCTATATAATTCTATAATTTTGTGCAGATATCACCCTAATATGACAAATGCTCTCTTTAAAAAAGGCTTGCCATGCTAACAGACACATTGGGCAGAATCTTACAACTTCACTCGTTCCGAAACTATAAAATCCCTCCCAAGGTCAATGGACCTTCCCATAGTCTGCCCTCCCCTGCTCCGATTCCCATGGTGGGCAGGATGGTAAAATTCCAGCCAAGGAGTTTGCAGTTGGATATAGATCAGTTGAGTTAGTGAGAGAAATCTCGCAGATGGAGTTAATGTGGGGAAATGTGAAGGTTTTCATTTTGGCAGGAAGAGTAAAAAAACAGAATATCACAAACTGCATAATTCTGAATGCAGAGTGATCCAGGAGTTCTGGTGCATGAGTTACAAAAAGTTAGCATACAGGTACAGCATGTAGTTACAAAGAATAATGGAATGCTATCCTTTATTACTAGGGGAATCGAACATGGATAGAAAATGCCGGGTAAACTCAGCATCAAAAGAGAGAGAAGCAGAGTTAATGTCCACGTGATCAGGCCTGCCAAGATTACCCAGGTAATTCAGAGGAGGTTTCCTAGACTGATTTCTAGGATGAGTGGGTTGCCTTATGAGGAAAGGTTGAACAGACTGAGCTTGTTTCCACTGGAGTTTAGAGGAGTGAGGGGTGACCTGACTGAAGTATATAAGATCCTGAATGGTTTTGATACAGTGGATGTTGAAAGGACGTTAAAAGTCAATTTTTTCACACAGAGGGTGGTGAGTGTCTGGAACAAGCTGCCAGAGGTAGTAGTAGAGGCGGGTACAATTTTGTCTTTTAAAAAACACTTAGATGATTTCACAGGTAAGATAGGTATAGAGGGATATGGGCCAAACGTGGGCAATTGGGAATAGCTTGTGGTAAAAACTTGGTGGCATTGACAAGTTGGGCCGAAGGGCCTGTTTCCATGCTGCAAACCTCTATGACTCTATGGTGTATTCTCTTGTGAGAATAGAACTCTGCCGCACCTAATTAAAAATTAGGGATTGTTCTTTTAGGACAGAGATCAGTAGGAGCTTCTTCCAGAGAGTTGGAACTCTCTGCCTCAGAAGACGGCGGAGGTAGGTCCCTAAATATTTTTGAGGCAGAGGTAGACAGACTCTGGTTAGACAAGGGAATTGAGAGGTCATCGGGACAGATGGAATTGTAGAACTCAAAGACAAGCAGATCAGCCATGATCTTTTTGAATGGTGAACAGGGCCTGAAGGGGCTAAACGGCCTAATGATGTTATTCATTTTGCACACCTGCGCCTTTCACAATTATCCTTGATGGTGAAGCTTCAGGAACAGTTGACTGGATGGAGACCGAGGGCTGCTAATGCCCCCAGTGCGGTGATGTTAGAATCTGGGCGATTCTACACCATTAACATGTTTCATTGTCATTTTACTGTTGAGGCAGTTTGCTGTAAATAGCTACCTTTCACTTCACAAATCAATCTCTCACCATTCCACTGAAGTCTGAACACAGGAAATGGTGCACGCACTGATGGACAATCTCTATTAATATTTACATTTTACATAAAAGAACCATTTTGCTGTCAGATTGAGCACTGAAAGGATTGCATTGCTTTCCTAATTTTTGGTGGCAAATCTATTGGGATATGTGTGACTCCAGATACCTAATGTGATACCCATAGACCCATTGACATTGAAGGAAATGGGGATCAGGCTCTGTGTGGGGGGGATGGTCAGTGGGATACAGCACAAAAGGAATTCCAAATAATTACACTGATTGACATCATTGTTCTATAGAACTTAAAATTTCCACTGCTGCTTTCATCTTCCTCACTCTCTCTCCATATATATATATCCTCCAGCCTCTTCAACCTATCAAGATCTCTGTATTCATCCAGCTCTGTTTTCCGACATAATTCCATTCCCCACACCAGTGGTGCTTTTAGCTACTTGGCCTCCAAGCTCTGGAATTCCCTCTTTCAACCTCTCAGCCTCTCTCCTTCCTTAAGACACTATCTAAAATCTTGACTAAATGTTTGGTTATAGTTCCCTAATATCTCCTTATGTGGCTTGGGATCATATGTTGTCTGATTTGTGTTATTGTGACACAGCTTCGGTTGTTTTACTATTTTAAAGATTCGATATATAACCTTAGTTAGGCTGCACTTGGAATATAGTGTTCAATTCTGGTCACCACACTACCAGAAGGATGTGGAGGCTTTGAAGAGGGTACAGAAAAGATTTACCAGGATGTTGCCTGGTATGGAGGGCATTAGCTATAGGAGAGGTTGGGGAAACTTGGTTTGTTCTCACTGGAACAACGGGGGTTGAGGGGCGACCTGATCGAAATCTACAAGATTATGAGAGGTATGGACAGAGTGGATAGTCAGAAGCTTTTTCCCAGGGTGGAAGAGTCAATTACTAGGGGACACAGGTTTAAGGTGTGAGGGGCAAGGTTTAAAGGAGATGTACGAGGCAGATTTTTTATACAGGAACTCATTGCCGGGGGCGGCAGTGGAAGCGGATACGGTAGTGACTTTTAAGGGGTGTCTTGACAAATAGATGAACAGGATGTGAATAGAGGGATATGGTCCCCAGAAGGGTAGGGGGTTTTAGTTCAGTTGGGCAGCGTGGTCTGTGCAGGCTTGGAGGGCCAAAGGACCTGTTCCTATGCAGTAATTTTCTTTGTTCTTTATATGTGCAAACTATTGGATAGTTATGTTGCTGGATGAATAACACACAGAACATGATGACAAATCACATTCTGGTGCTTTGAGGATTTGAATTCATGTTAAAAAAAGGTAAATGCCAGAGATAACTAACGACCTTTTGGAAAGCAAACAAGTTATTTTCCTGAGGCAGTCCCTGGGAGTGAGGGTAACTTGCTTCATCTCCAGTTGGTGGGTTCTGAGATAATCCAATGGGTGACCTGCAGCCTACGCTGCACGTGGGACACAAGCTGCTTAAAGAGTTGAGTAGCTGAGGTGTAAACAGTAATTACTCACATTCTTTAAACACTTCTCGTGCAGTAAAACATTCCCAGGAACATATTAAAAAGAAGGTTTGACATCAAGCCACGTCAGGAGACAAGTTAAAAAAGTTTATTTATTAGTCACAAGTAAGGCTTACATTAACACTGCAATAAAATTACTGTGAAATTCCCCTAGTCGCCTGTTCAGGCCAATGCACCCTAACCAGCAAGTCTTTCAGATTCTGAGAGGAAACTGGAGCACCTGGAAGAAACCCACGCAGACACGGGGAGAACGTGCAAACTCCACTCTGACACTGACCCAATGGATGTTAGGGAATTTGGGGAAATAAATAGCGATGTCTTGAGGAGTGTACATATTACAGAGAAGGAAGTGCTGGAAATCTTAAAGCCCATCAAGGTAGATAAATCCCCGGGACCTGATGAAGTGTATCCCAGGACAGTGTGGGAGGCTGGGGAGGAAACTGCAGGTCCCCTAGCCAAGATATTTGAATCATCGATAATCATGGCGAGGTGGAGAGTGGCGAATGTTGTCCCTTTGTTTAAAAAGGGCTGCAGAGAAAAGCCTGGGAACTGCAGGGCAGTGAGCCTCACATCTGTGGTGGGTAAATTGTTGGAAGGTATTTTGAGAGACAGGGTTTACAGGCATTTAGAGACACAAGGACTGATTAGGGACAGTCAGCATGGCTTTGTGAGTGGAAAATCGTGTCTCATAAATTTGATTTGAGTTTTTGAAGGGGTAACCAAGAAGGTAGATGAGGACAGTGCAGTTGATGTTGTCTACATGGACTTTAGCAAGGCTTTTGACAAGTATGATAGGCTGTTGCATAAGGTTAAATCTCACGGGATCCAGGGTGAGGTATCTAAATGGATACAAAATTTGCCTTCTTGACAGAATGTGGAGATGCCGGCGTTGGACTGGGGTAAACACAGGCTCCTGGCTGGAGACAATACACATCTCATTAACCTGTGCGTAATCCTCTCTCCACTCACACTGTCTATACCTTTAAGACTTGATTACCTGTAAAAACTTGCATTCCAACCATTATTTTGTAAATTGAGTTTGTGTTTTTGTATGCCCTGTTTGTGAACTGAAATCCCACTCACCTGATGAAGGAGCAGCGCTCCAAAAGCTAATGGCTTTTGCTACCAAATAAACCTGTTGGACTTTAACCTGCCCTTGACAGAAGGCAGAGGGTGGTTGTAGAGGATTGTTTTTCAAACTGGAGGCCTGTGACCAGCGGTGTGCCTTAGGGATCAGTGCTGGGCCCACTGTTATTTGTCATTTATATATAATGATTTGGATGAGAACATAGGAGGCATGGTTAGTAAGTTTGCAGATGACACCAAGATTGGTGGCATAGTGGACAGTGAAGAAAGTTATCTCTGATTGCAATGGAATCTTGATCAATTGGGCCAGTGGGCTGACGAATGGCAGATGGAGTTTAATTTAGACAAATGCGAGGTGATGCATTTTGGTAGATTGAACTGGGACAGGACTTACTCAGTTAATGGTAGGGCATTGGGGAGAGTTACAGAACAAAGAGATCTAGGGGTACATGTTCATAGCTCCTTGAAAGTGGAGTCACAGGTGGACAGAGTGGTGAAGAAGGCATTCGGCATGCTTGGTTTCATCAGTCAGAACATTGAATACAGGAGTTGGGATGTCTTGTTGAAGTTGTACAAGACATTGGTAAGGCCACACTTGGAATACTGTGTACAGTTCGGGTCACTATTATAGAAAGGATATTATTAAACTAAAAAGAGTGCAGAAAAGATTTACTAGGATGCTACTGGGACTTGATGGAGGGGCTGGATAGAGTGGAACTTTTTTCTCTGGAGCGTAGGAGGCTGAGGGGTGACCCTATAGAGATCTATAAAATAATGAGGGGGTATAATTAAGGTAAATAGTCAATATCTTTTCCCAATGGTAGGACAGTCTAAAACTAGAGGGCATAGGATTAATGTGAGAGGAGAGAGATACAAAAGGGCCCAGAGGGGAAATTTTTTCACCCAGAAGATGGTAAGCATCTGGAACAAGCTGCCAGAGGCAGTAGTAGAGGCGGGTACAATTTTGTCTTTTAAAAAGCATTTAGATAGTTGCATGGGTACAATGGGTATTGAGGGATGTGGGCCAAATGTGGGGAATTGGGACTAACTTAGGGGTTTAAAAACAAAGGGCGGCATGGACAAGTTGGGCCGAAGGGCCTGTGTCCATGCTGTAAACCTCTATGACTTTATGACTCAGCCGGGAATTGAACTCGTGTCCCTGATGCTGTGAGGCAGCAGTGCTAACCACTATGCCACCGTGCCACCCATGGCATTTTGGGCAGGTGGCAGGAGATATTTTATAACGCTCTTAAAGGAGGACAGGTAGGTAGAAAAGCAGAAAGGAATGTTGGGAGAGTTCCAAAGCTTAGAGCTTTGCCCGCTGAAGACACGGTCACCAATATTGGAGAGATTAAAATCAAGAATGAGGAAGAGGTCAGAAATTAGTGTCAAGCAGATAGAGACTTAGATTTTTTATTTATTTGTGTACAGCGTACGCGTTGCTGGCTAGGCCAGCATTTCTCGTCCATCCTTAATTACATTTGAGAAGGTGAGCAGGTCAATAAGGTGCTGTTAATGAGGGAGTTTGACCCAGCGACAATAAAGGAATGCCGATATATTTCCAAGTCAGGATGGGGGAATTGATGCATTTTGTAACCAGGATCCAACGTAGGTCACTGAGCAGAGGGGTGATGGGTTTACAGGACCTGGTTTGAATAAGGATACTGGGTGCAGGGCTCTGGATAACCTCAGGATTAGTTGGATATAAGATGGGAATTCAGGCGAGGAATTGTCAAGTCTACAGATAACAAAGAAACAGTTGAGGGTTTCAGCAGCTGATGAGCTTAAACAGGGAGACACTGGCTGGTGATATGGTCTTCCTAATAATTAAGTCAAGGAAACTTTGGTTCATCCAGTCAATGATGTCGGATAAGTGATCTGATAATTCAGAGAGAGTGGGGAGTTTGTGAGAGGCAGCAGTGAGACAGAGCTGAGAGTCATCAGTGTCCCAGTGGAACCCAAAGTTAATATCACCGAGAGGCAGCATGTCGATGAGAAACCATTGTTCTTTACCCCACCTTGTGTGTCTATAACTCTCACCCCAATCTGATCACTGTGTAAATACTGCCCGAGAAGATGGAGCAATAGCCCAAGAAAATAATCTCATCATCACCACCTTCTTCAAGCAACTGCAGATGGGAAATAAACACTGACCTTGCCAGGAAAGTACAAACCCTGAATATTATCATTTTTAAAACTACCAGCAGTGTTAAGATTTATGTATAAAGGGGAAGGAAGCAGTGCAGAGTGCCGGGAATTTGCTGGTTTTGCCGTGTAAATAGACATTAACATCGAGTGTTCAGTCCGGCACATTCCAAGTCCATGTCAGGGGTAAGTTTTTCACTCAGAGGGTGGGTGTGTGGAATGGGCTGTCAGCAATGGTGGTGGAGGCGGATTCAATAGGGTCTTTTAAGAGAGTTTTAGATAAGTACACGGAACTTAATAAGATACAGGGTTATAGGTAAGCCTAATCCTAAGGTAGGGACATGTTCAGCACAACTTTGTGGGCCGAAGGGCCTGTATTGTGCTGTAGTTTTTCTATGCTTCTATGTTCCAGGACTGCGCACTGAGGGAGGCACTAAAACAGCTCTGAAAAGCTGTCTCTAAGGTTGAATGGGAAAACCCACTGTCTAAAGCTCCTATTGTAATACACCGAGGGGCTGGAGCCCTTGTCAAACATCTAAGACTGTACGTTTGTATAACCAGTAATTGCAGCGTCAGTGAAGCATTGGAGGGCACACATGTTGTAAGGATGTTGTAATCTGTGTCACACATTCTGTGATGTCATGTACCTTTACACATTTAATGAATAGAGAACAGTTTAGGAACACAAATTCAAGGTTCCTTCTAAACTGGGAATGAGTGAGTGATGGAGGGGTGGGCACTGGGTGCAGAGGGTGAAACAAGGTTAGACTGGGAAGGACAACAAACCATACCTTTCCAGGCACAAACATAGAAAATGCTGGAAAAACTCAGTGAGTCTGACAGCTTTGTACAGAGAGAAATAGAGCCAATGTTTCAAGTCAGGGCTCCTGATGAAGGGTCATCTCGACTTGAAACACTGCCTCTGTTCTCGCTCCACAAATGCTGTCAAACTTGCTGAAATTTTCCAGCATTTTCTGTCTTTGTTTCAGATTTCAGTATCTGACGTATCTTCCTATACCTTTCCGGATCCAGCCAGCAAGGTGGCACAGTGATGAGCAGCGCCAGGGACCCAGGTTCGATTCCTGGCTTCGGTCACTGTCTGTACGGAGACTGCATGTTCTCCCCGTGTCTGCGTGGGTTTCCTCCGGGTGCTCCGGTTTTCTCCCACAGCCCAAAAGACGTCTTGGTTGGGTGCACTGCCAATCTAAATTCTCCCTTAGTGTAGCCGAACAGTAACTTCATTGCAGTGTTAATGTAAGCCTACATATGACACTAATAAATAAACTTTGGATCCCTGATTGGCAGATTTCTGTGTCAGGAACCTTAATATTCAACCACAAAGCAAGTGTTGTTGTTGTCAAGATTACTAAGCCGTGAACCTTTATTTCTTTTTAAAGCTAGCATGAAACCGTTGGCCTTTGCCTGATGGGCCGAAGGGTTTCTCCTGCACTGTATGACTCTATGCCTTTGTATGTTACAAGAATTTAATCTGATACTCACAATGTAGCAGGGCTCACAGAAAGATTTCTTCTCCACAGCATAGAAGGGCTGTCCTCTGAGCTTGTGACCACACGTCACACAGGTAAAGCAGTCAACGTGGAAGACTTGGTCCATCGCTGTGCATCCTGCTCCTTCCCCAACAACACTCTCGCCACAACGAGAACAGCAACCTGAAACAAGAGGTTCCAGAATAAATCCCAGCTCTCAGCTGGAGGAAAACTCGATGTGGAGGAAACAAATGGACAATTAGGGCATCGTATCTGTAATGCAGCAATGACTGACAGTCATGTACAAGGGACTAAACCTTCCTGTTCAGGGTAAATGTCAGAGATTGAATTAAATTATTAAACTGTCTTTTAGATGTGGCTTTAAACTGAGGCCCTTCAGCACTCTACGCAGTTTGACAAAGTTCCGGCCAGTTCTCCCCAGAGTCTTGGTCAATATTTCTCTCAGCTTACATCGCAAAAACAATTGTCTGGTCATTATCTCATTGTTGTCTGTGGAATCTTGCTGTGCTCAATTACATAATTCCCTTTGCAAGAACGTGTGGACTTGGCTTTAATAACAGCTTCTGGCAGACAGTTTTACTTTTTAACTTCCCTCTCTGTAAGAAATATTTTTAACCTCTTTAATTTTATTTGTGGTTATCTTAAATTAGTTCCCTTACTACCACAAAGAGCACTTCAATATTGGATACATTTCTCCGTTCAATCATTAACCCTCTAAAGTCCAGTGAAAAATCATTAAAATTATCAAGTATCACCCAACTCTGGATACACCCCAGGCAAAGAACAAAAACAGCCCGGGAAACAGGCCCTTCGGCCCAACGAGCCCGCGCTGCCATCTCAACACCACCGGTCCCCCCCTCCACCCATGACCCTTGTCTAATATTTTATGGCCATCCAGATTGAGGGAAAATCCACACAGCATCTTTTCCAGTACTATGATGCCCTTCCTGTAACATCATCACCTGAATTCTCCTCCAAATCATTCACCATCCTGATTTGGAAATATTCTGCCTGACTTCACTGTCATTGGGTCAAAATCCTGGAATTCCCTCCCTAACAGCACTGTGGATGTACCTACATCTCAGGGACTGCAGCGATTCAAGAAGGCAGCTCACCCCCTTCTCAGGGACAACTAGGGATGGACAATAAATGCTGGCCAGCCAGCGATACCCACATCCTGTGAAAAAGAATTTTAAAAAAGGTTCAAAATCAGACACGCCATCTTTGAAAGTCTCTAATGGCTGCTCCAGCCAATCTCTGCAACCACCTATAGTCCTGTTCCCCTTTCCCCGTTTCCTCCTCTTCCTCATCCCACTGTGTAAGTAGATCCATCTGTTGTCTGATTCCTGTCTCTGGAACTTCTTGCTGAAATCTCTCCATCCTTCAAATTACTTTTTCTCCTTTACAAATCTCTAAAAATATGGCTTTGGCCAAGTCTAACAATAATCCATTTCCAACTAGCTTGCCATCTCTCCTCTTTCAGAGTGAAAGTTCCAGAATGTTCTTTATGTAATCTCAGCTCCAGAAAGCAGCCTGTTCTCACAATACAACGTGACCTATCTGAGGTGTTGGACAATTCCAACATTAACTCTTTGCTTTTTTTTTATTGGCACGGTGGCACAGTGTTTAGCCCTGCTGCCTCACAGTGCCAGGGAGCTAGATTCGATTCCCGGTTTGGGTCACTGTCTGTGTGAAGTTTGCACATTCTCCCTGTGTCTGTGTGGGGTTCCTTCGGGTGCTCCAGTTTCCTTCTGAAAGACATGCTGGTTCAGTGCATTGGCTGTGCTAAATTCTCCCTCAGTGTACCCAGACAGCTGGCAGAATGTGACGACTAGGGCACTTTCACAGTAACTTCATTGCAGTGTTAATGTCAGCCTACTTGAGACGCTAATAAATAAACTTTAAAACTTTTAACTTTGCGTTCTTTGCCTAGTGATTTCTTTTGTTTTTCTGATCTCTTTGCATTGTGTACGAACACGGGTTAGGAGCAGGATTGAGGCTTTTGACCCCTCAGGGTTGCTCTGCCACTCAATACAATCACCGTTGACCTGACTGTTCTTCTATTTCCCTCCTGCCCTGAATGACCAGCGTACGTTTACAGCGGGATCCCTCACATTCCTCCCCAATATTTCACATTTCACTTCATTCAACTGTGTTGGCGTCAGCAACATTTTGGCGGTCAGGACAATGTTTACCTGAATCTACCTCATCATCACCATGGTTACAACAGCAGGTAAAAGACTGAATCCATTGCAAACATTACTTTCTCTCTAGACTGTTCAAAACATCTCTGCTCTCTACAGCGCTCTGACCAGGAATCTGATGCAGTAACACTCAAGAAGCTTGACTCCATCCAGGACGGTGCTGTTAGCTTGACTGATGTTCCTGTCACTCTGCTACCACTGTGTGCCAGTGTCAACAAAGTGGATTTTGAGCAGTGTGTACCAGCTGCTCTGTATCCGTGATGAAGGAGAAAATAGCGAGGCATCTTGAGGAGAATTGTTTGATAGAGCAGACGCAGCACGGTTTCGTTAAGGGGAAGTCGTGTCTGACAAATTTACTGGAGTTCTATGAGGATGTGTCTAGGGCGGTGGATAGAGGAGAGCCGGTGGATGTGGTGTTTCTAGATTTTCAGAAGGTGTTTGACAAGGTACCTCACAAGAGGTTATTACAGAAGGTCAGGGGGCATGGAGTTGGGGGTAGGGTGCTAGTGTGGATAGAGGATTGCCTGTCAAATAGGAGGCAGAGAGTGGGGGTCAATGGGTGCTATTCGGATTGACAGTTGGTGACTAGTGGGGTGCCCCAGGGGTCGGTGCCTCAGCTATCTACCATTTATATAGATGATCTGGAGGAGGGAACCGAGTGTACGGTGTCGAAATTTGCTGATGACACCAAGATTGGTGAAACGGCAAATTGTGTGGAGAGTCTGCAGAAGGATCTAGATAGGCTGGGCGAATGGGCCAAGAACTGGCAAATGGAATTTAATGTTGGCAAGTGTGAGGTGGTCCACTTTGGTAGGAATAATGGTAGGAAGGACTATTACTTACATGGCGAAAAACTGCAGCATGCGACGGTGCAGAGGGACCTCGGGGTCCTTGTGCATGAGTCGCAAAAACCCAGCCTACAGGTGCAGCAGGTGGTCAGGAAGGCGAATGGGATGCTGGCCTTCATAGCGAGGGGGATTGAATATAAAAGTAGGGAGGTCTTGCTGCAGCTGTATAGGGCATTGGTGAGGCCACAGCTGGAGTACTGTGTGCAGTTTTGGTCGCTGCACTTATGCAAGGATATTTTGGCCTTGGAGGGAGTGCAGAGGAGGTTTACTAGGCTGATACCGGAGTTGAGGGGGTTGAGCTATGAGGAGAAGCTGAATAAACTAGGCTTGTACTCGTTAGAGTTTAGAAGAATGAGGGGAGATCTCATTGAGACATATAAGATGATGAATGGGATGGCTAGGATAGAGGTGGAGAGGCTCTTTCCGCTCAGAAAGGACAGTAGGACTAGAGGGCACAGCCTCAAGATAAAGGGGGGGGCGGTTTAGAACGGAGTTGAGGAGGAACTTCTTCACTCAAAGGGTGGTGAATCTCTGGAATTCTCTGCCCGTTGAAGTGATGGAGGCTGCCTCGCTAAATATTTTTAAGACGCGGGTTGATGGGTTTTTGATAAGAGAGGGGATTAAGGGTTATGGGGAGAGGGCGGGAATGTGGAACTGAGCCACGGCAGATCAGCCATGATCTTATTGAATGGCGGGGCAGGTTCGAGGGGCTAGATGGCCTACTCCTGCTCCTATTTCTTATGTTCTTATGTTCTTATGTTCTCTGTTCACACTGGTACACAGTGGTAGCAGTGTGTGCCAGCTACTCCATATCCAGTTCCTTCACACTGATGCATTCCGATCAGGACTTTATCCTTTTGACTTTGAATATTCTGCTCTTTTTAATACAAATGAGGTTTTATAATGTCTAATCTCACTTTCTGATGCCATGTCAGCCGGCTCCCTGGTAAATTCTGAAGCTAAATATTTCTTCAATTTCCTTATCACGCTCTGTGATTCTATCCCTTTGTGGGGCACAATTCTCATTCCAACTTTATTTTGTTAATTGCCTGCTTGTGGAATATTTTCCACTTTATTTTAGGTTCCTGAGAATTTAGTTTCTTAGCCTCTTTGTTGGGTTTTGTTTTTGATTTCTCTCTTAATCTCTTTGTATTCTCTCTGGTCACACTTTCTCCTGTCACAGTCACAGAGGTTCAGAATATTAAAATATTACGTCATCTGTGTATTTATTTGTATCTTTCCTTACACTTAATCTCTGCCTAATGCCTTTATCTGTGATGAATTCATATTTAATTTATCTCAGTTTTTAGGAGAAGTTCATTTCTTGGACTCTGTTGAACTATTTTACCTGCTTCGCATTGCCATTCTGCACTGTTGATTACCAATATTCTTGTCCATCTTATTGTCTCAGTTTTATTCTCAAATCCTAAAATTGGATATTTTGTAATCTATTACTCTAATCAAACTTTGTCCTTCCCAAATATTATCTTTAGCCACATTATGTTATGGTTACTATTGCCTAAAGTTTAGTCCTTTTCTCTGCTCTGGTTCATTCCCTGTTACAAGATCTGCTTGTTATTTCTCCTGTGGTTTTTTTTAAATACTGGATTGGAAAGGATTCCTGTTCCATACACCATCCCGTTCCTTATCCCTTTTACTTTGCTCTTCTAACTAATTAATTGCGGGTAGTTAAACTTCCTGTGATTATTCTTCAATGCTGTTTCACTAATTCCCAAACTTGTTTCTTTCTCCACATCTTTTCAATTATCAGGTGACCCGTAGACCACATTTGAATGTGTGATTTATGTTTGTTTATATCTATCCACATGGATTCACAGTTTATAAAGTTCTAATTAATCCCCATCTACTTCCACAGTCTCTTGGGGCAAAATTCTGGAGTTCCCCTACCCTCCGCATTAAAAACTGCTCCAGAATTTAACCCTAAACAACACCTTGTAACTTTAAAATGATTCCCTCTGTTATGGACTCCCCCAGTTCCCACCTTCCCCACTCCCCACCACCCCAGACCTGAGGAAACAACTTCTCTCTGATCACCCAAATGAATCCTTTATCATTTTAGATACCTGATCTCGGATCTGGGAAGCTCAGGACGGGATGTCTGCCAGATTTTGGGAGTTTATGGGTTCAAAGCCAAGCATGTACTTATAATCCATAAAATAATGTACGGAAAATAAAGGATCAAAGTACTTTAATCAAATTTCTACCCAGAGCATCAGCTTTGAATGTAGCCAGTTTTCACGTCCTTCCAGATGCTGGAACGCTGGAAAAGGGATCTGTATTCAATCAGATCACTCACCAATCTTTGAAACTCAAAGAATACACCAGCTCTGTGCAACTTGTCCTCAAACTTTAACCCTTTCATCCCCAGGATCATTCTGATGAATTTGCTCCATGTGCCCTCCCTGGACAATCTCTCCTTACTGAGGTGAGGAGCCCAGAATGGACAGGTTTCTCCAGGTGGCTCTGAGCACAGGTCTACTTGACTGAGAGTAACTCTCTCACTTTCTGATTCCAGCTGCCTCCTGTCTGACAGGGGAAACAATGATTTTCAGCTCCTGACCAGGCACATAGAGCCTGAAAGGGTGACGAGGAAGACTGAAAAACAACTTTCAGAAGGGAATTAGAACATAGAACATTACAGCGCAGAACAGGCCCTTCGGCCCACGATGTTGCGCCGACCAGTTACAAAACAATGACCCACTAACCTAAACCAATCCCTTTTCGTCCATAAACCTATCCACGGATCTCTTAAACGCCCCCAAACTAGGCGCATTTACAACTGCAGCAGGCAGGGCATTCCAATCCCTCACCACCCTCTGGGTAAAGAACTTACCCCTGACATCCGTCCTATAACTACCCCCCCTTAATTTAAAGCCATGCCCCCTCGTGCTAGATTTCTCCATCCGAGGAAAAAGGCTATCACTATCCACCCTATCTAAACCTCTAATCATCTTATATGTTTCAATAAGATCCCCTCTTAGCCGCCTTCTTTCCAGCGAAAACAACCCCAAATCCCTCAGTCTCTCCTCATAGGACCTCCCCTCCATACCAGGCAACATCCTGGTAAACCTCCTCTGCACCCTCTCCAAAGCCTCCACATCCTTCCTGTAATGTGGGGACCAGAACTGCACACAGTACTCCAAGTGCGGCCGCACCAGAGTTGTGTACAGTTGCAACATAACGCTGCGACTCCTAAATTCAATCCCCCTACCAATGAACGCCAACACACCGTATGCCTTCTTAGATTGGAAAAAACGTAAAAACAAAAATGAAGGCGGGAAAGAGTATGGGGTTAACAAAATAGAGCAAAGAGCAAGAACTGACTTGAGGGCCAAATGGCCTCCTGCATGTTGTATAATTCTAAGAATTAAAAGTGGAACAAAGCCAGGCAATCTCAGCAGCTTGGTAATGGTGCTGTACTCCAGTAATGTCAACACACAAACAGTTCAATTTCTCCCTGGAAACACAGGAATCCTGCCAAATCTTGGAAGAGTCCTGCTAATCTTGAAAAATACTCACGACACTATAATTGTAGCATTTGGAATGATGTGAGCATAACAACTGTTTAGCATCTGATAGCAACATGCCCAGCGTACAAGCGGAACGCTGTAATCTGTGGAGGCTCATCAGCTCCGAGTCAATACTGCCAGAGCAGAATGTACATTGTGTCTGAATGGAACAAATTGTACAATATAAACATGGGGAGGTGTTGTGAGGCGAGCTGTCACTCTCACTGCTACCATCACACAACACTGAAACTCTGTGGTAGATTTTCAATTAACTGACTGCTAGGTAGCACTGCAGATCAATTGCCCGTTATATAAAATCTCCCATTTTCATTTCTTCAATTTTAGTCAGGCAGTTTGTCTATGAGCTAATTGCGTGCACAGTAACTTGTGAAAAAGACCATAAGAAACAGGAACAGGAGTAGGCCGTTCAGCCCCACGAGCTCGCTCAGCCCCCCCTTCTATAGGATCATGGCTGAACCGATATTCCTCACGTCCACTTTCCTGCTCTTACCCTGTAACCCCCCACCCACTTACTAATCAAAACTTATGACATGGAGTTCCAAAACTCACAAATCCCAGAGAGAAGAAATTTCTTCCCATCTCAGTCTTAAATTGTTGCCACTTTGTTCTGAGATTCTGCCCTCTGGTCCTAGACATTTGTCTCAGCATTTACCCTGTCAAGCCTCTATGTTTCAATGAGATCACCTCTCGTTCTTCTCAATTCCAATGAGAAGAATCCCAAGCTTTTTAATCTTTCTTCATATTGAATATAGAAGTTGGGAAATCTTGTTAAAGTTGGACAAGACATTGGTAAGGCCACATTGGCCACTGTGTGCAATTCTGGTCACCCTATTATAGAAAGGATATTATTAATATTAATATTAGAAAGAGCGCCGAAAAGATTTACTAGGATGCTAGGATGGATTGAGTTATAAGGAGAGGCTGAATAGATTGGAACTTTTATCTCTGGAGCGTAGGAGGCTGAGGGATGACCTTATAGAGGTCTATAAAATAATGAGGGGCATAGACAAGGTAGATAGTCAATATCTTTTGCCAAAGGTAGGGGAATCTAAAACTAGAGGGCATAGATTTAAGTGAGAGGGGGGTAGATACAAAAGTGTCCAGAGAGGCAGTTTTTTCACACAGAGAGTGGTGAGTGTCTGGAACAAGCTGCCAGAACTAGTCGTAGAGGCGGGTACAATTTTATCTTTTAAAAAGCATTTAGATAGTTACATGGGTATGATGGGTATGGAGGAATATGGGCCAAATGTGGGCAATTGGGATTAGCTTAGGGGTTTTAAAAAAAAGCGCAGCATGGACAAGTTGGGCCAAGGGACCTGTTTCTGTGCTGTAAACCTCTATGACTCGATAAGACAATTCCTCCAAACGGGGGATCATCCCAGTGAACCTTCTCTGAACTGCCTGCAATAATATCTTTCCTTAAAAAAGGAGACCAAAACTTAGAACATGGAAACTAGGAGCAGGAAGAAGCCATTCAGCCTCCATTCATTCTAGTCATTGCTTATCATCCAACTCAATAGCCTGGTTCCACTTTCTCCATACCATTTAGGCCCCTTCACCCCAAGAACTCACAATGTTTAGCACTGCTAAATGCCAGGGACCCAGGTTCCATTCCCGGCTTGGGTCACTATCTGTGCTGAGTCTGCACGTTCTCCCCATGTCTGTGTGAATTTGCTCCATGTGCTCCACTTTCCTCCCACAGTCCGAAAGGCGCTGGTTAGGTGCATTGACCATTCTAAATTCTCCCTCAGTGTACCCGAACAGGCACATGACTGTGGTGACTACAGGAGTTTCACAGTAACTTCACTGCAGTGTTAATGTAAGCCTACTTGTGATACTAATAAATAAATAAACTTTAAACTTTACCTTGAATCTAAATCCACAGGTTTTAGAATTCTCCAAGGGAAACAAGTTTATCTTGTCCATTCTATAATTGTCCCTATCCTGTCCCTCATACAACTCAAACAAATCACCCTAAGCCATCGTTGTTCAAGGGCCACAGCTGGAGTATTGTGTGCAGTCCTGGTTGCCACATTATCGGAAGAATGTGATTGCACTGGAGGGGGTGCTGAGGAGATTCACCAGGATGCTGCCTGGAATGGAACATTTAAGTTATGAAGAGAGGTTGAGTAGGGCTTGGGTTGTTTTTGTTCGAACAGAGAAGACTGAGGAGTTACCTGATCAAGGTGTACAAAATTATGAGAGACATAGATAGAGTTGATAAGGAGCAACTGTTCCTCTTCATTGAAGGATCAGTTACAAGGTGACATAGGTTCAAAGTGGGGGCAGGAGGTTTAGTGGGGATGTGGGGAAAAAAATTTTTACCCAGAGTGTGCTGAAGGTCTAGGAATGTGCAGCCTGGGAGGGTGGTGGAGGTGGGATGCCTCATATAAAGTATCTGGATGAGCAATTGGCACATCATAACATTCAGGGCCACGTGCTGGCAGATGGGATTTGGTGGGAGTTCAGGTGCTTCTTGTGTCTTATTCAGACTCAATGGGCCGAAGGGCCTTTTCTACACTGTATGATTCTGTGATTCTATTAAGGAAAATAATCCATAAGAACATAAGAAATAGGAGCAGGAGTAGGCCATCTAGCCCTTCGAGCCTGTCCCGCCATTCAATAAGATCATGGCTGATCTGAAGTGGATCAGTTCCACTTTCCCGCTTTCTCCCCATAACCCTTAATTCCCTTGTCTATCAGAAACCTATCTACCCGTGACTTAAATACATTCAGCGAGGTAGCCTCCACCACTTCAACGGGCAGAGAATTCCAGAGATTCACCACCCTTTGAGTGAAGAAGTTCCTCCTCAACTCCGTTCTAAACTGCCCCCCTCCTTAACTTGAGGCCGTGTCCTCTAGTCCTGCTGTCCTTTCTGAGTGGGAAGAATCTCTCTACCTCTACCCTATTCATCCCCTTCATTATCTTATACGTCTCTATAAGATCCCCCCTCAGCCTTCTAAACTCCAACGAGTACAGACCCAGTCTATTTAGTCCAACCCCCTCATCTCTGGTATCAGTCTAGTGAACCTCCTCTGCACTCCCTCCAAGGCCAAAATATCCTTGCGCAAGTGCAGCGACCAAAACTGCACACAGTACTCCAGCTGCGGCCTCACCAGTGCCCTGTACAGTTGCAGCAAGACCTCCCTGCTTTTATATTCTATCCCCCTCGCTATGAAGGCCAGCATCCCATTCACCTTCCTGATCACCTGCTGCACCTGCAGACTGGGATTTTGCGACTCGTGCACAAGGACCCCCAGGTCCCTCTGCACCGTAGCATGCTGCAGTTTTTCGCCTTTTAAATAATAATCCCTCCTACTATTATTTCTGCCAAAGTGGATAACCTCACACTTGCTAACATTGTACCCCGTCTGCCAGGTCCTCGCCCACTCACTCAGCCTATCTAGATCTCTCTGCAGACTTTCCACACCCTCCACGCAATTTGCTTTTCCACTTATCTTTGCGTCATCAGCAAATTTCGTCACCCCACACTCAGCCCCCTCCTTCAGATCATCTGTATAAATGGTAAACAGTTGAGGCCCCAGCACCGATCCCTGGGGCACTCCACTAGTCACCAACTGCCAATCAGAATAGCACCCATTGATACCAACTCTCTGCCTCCTATTATTGGATCCCAACCGATCCAATTTCCATTTGGATTTGATTCAGGTAAAGCCTCTATTCAGTTCCTTTACCAAAATAATCATCAGATGGTGGGTTCTCCATGTCGTACAACATCCTTTTTGTCAAACGTTCAAGCTCATCCTCTGGTCTTGCACCAGGGGCACTCAATACAGGAGCTGGAATGGGAACCGGAGCGGGAGGTGGAGCAGGAACCGGAGCGGGAACCGGAGAGTGGGAGACATTCTGAAAGAAAGACAAAATATCACAATTACGAATTCATCTTCAATTCAATTGCAAAAATAAAAATTACCGCATTCTCCTCAACTACAAAGTGTTTGAGCCTTTATACAGCACAGAAACAGGTCATTCAGCCCCATTGATCCATGCTAAGCTCCATTAGAGCCCTCTCCCATCTCCATCTCATCCTTTCACCATAGCATTTTATTCTTTTTTTCTTGTGTGTTCATCTGGTTCCCCTTAAATGTCTCTGTACTCTTTACCTCAACTAATCCCAGTGAGGCAGCACGGTGGCACAGTGGTTAGCACTGCTGCCTCACAGCACCAGGGACTCAGGTTAGATTCCCAGCTTAGGTCACTGTCTGTGTAGAGTTTGCACGTTCTCCCCGTGTCTGCGTGGGTTTCCTCTGTGTGTTCCAGTTTCCTCCCACAATCCAAAGATGGGTCGGTTACATTGATTGGCCATGGTAAATTGCCTCTTAAATGTTGGGGGACTCACAGGGTAACAGTTACGGGGATAGGGCCTGCGTGGGATTGTGGTCAGTGCAGGCTTGATGGGCCGAATGGGTTCCTTCTGCACTGTAGGAATTCTATGATTCTCTGGTCACAACTTCCGTATTCACATCACTCTCTGGGTAAAGAAGGACTGGGTCCTTGCATTCTGGCTTGCCTAAATAGTGGAGGCAGAATGAAGCACCTAATTGCCAATTAATTGGACAGTTAAAGGCTTTAATAGGCCTAAGGGTGAGTGGCCTATTGGGTGATTTACACCCACATCCCCGCTCTGTACAATGGGCCAGGCGTCAGTGGGCTGGGCGTCCAACACATTTTACATGCTACCCCACTGCACTCCACCCAAAACATGTCCAATGAAGGGAACATTGAATTGGGTCCAAAGTTTCTCCTGAAATCCCTGCTGGATTTATTTATGACCCCAAGTTCTGGTCTCCCCTGTAAGTGGAATTACTGGCAGAAAGTCGATGGACTTTTGGCTGGGCTGATGAATATCCTGCAACCGTCCACTATGATGAGGTTGGAAAATCCCAACCTCTGTCTTTCCATCTATCTCATCTATTCCTTTCATAATCTGAATCCATTTGATCACCTTTCAGTGTTTCCCTTTATAAAGAAAAGTGTTTCAGCTTGTTCATTCTTTTCTGACGGGTATAAGCTCTCGGTTCTGATCTCATTCTCTGGTCAACCTGTTTTGTGTCTTCCCCTGAATCTTTGACATTCTTTTTCAAAAATAGAATCTAGAACTCTGAAAATGATCAAACCAAACAGAACATAATTTCCCTGTTTTTCAATTTTACCTTTCTAGAACTGGGTCTGTGTTTTCAATTAGCCTGTGTCAATGATTTGTGTATCTGTACCCCAGATCCCTCTGCTAACCTTTTCCATGATGTGGAGATGCCGGTGTTGGACTGGGGTGGGCACACTAAGAAGTCTCACAACACCAAGTTAAAGTCCAACGGGTTTATTTGGAATCACGAGCTTTCGGAGCGCTGCTCCTTCATAGAATCCCTACAGTGCTGGAGAAGGCCATTCAGCCCATCGAGTCTGCACTGACAACAATCCCACCCAGACCCTATTCCCACACAGGTACCCTGCTAATCTCTCTAACCTGCAATCCCGGGAAACTAATAGGCAATTTAGCATGGAAAATCATCCTAACCCACACATCTTTGGACTGAGAGAGGAAACTGGAGCACCCAGAGGAAACCCACACAGACATGGGGAGAATGTGGCTGCCAGAGGAGGTGGTGGAAGCAGGAACATTAGTAACATTTAAGCGGCATCTGGATGGGTAGATAAATATGGAGGGAATAGAGGGATACGGACCAAGTAAAAGGGCAGAAGGTTTTTTTTCAGTCTAGTTTGGGCAGCTTGGTCAGCACAGGCTTGGAGGACCGAAGGGCCTGTTCCTCTGCTGTACTTTATTCTTTGTTTGTTACGGATTGGTCAGATGGGCAGAGAAATGGCACCTGGTATTTAACCCTGATAAGTGCAAGGTGTTGGAACTTTGGAAGAGGCAACAAGACGAGGGAGTATTTAATGAACGACAGGACACTGGGAAGCTCAAAGGAACAGACTGATCTTGGGGGAATTGTTCACCGATCCCTGAAGATAGCAGAGCAGATGAATAGGATTGTTAATCAGACAAATGGGACTTTTATCAGTCACGGTGTAGAATACAAGAGCAAGGAGATAATGTTGGAATTGTAGAGGGTGTTGAGGAGGCCACAGCTGGGGTACGGTGTGCAGTTCTGGTCACCTCACTATAGGAAGGATGTGATTGTACTGGAGGGGATGCAGAGGAGGGTCACCAGGATGCTGCCTGGGGTGGAACATTTGAGCTGTAAGGACAGGCTGGATGGGCTTGGATTGTTTTCCCTAGAGCAGAGAAGGCTGAGGGGGGACATGATCGAGGTGTATAAGATTATGAGGGGTAGGGACAGGGGGAATAGGGAGCAGCTGTTCCCCTTGGTTGAGGGGTCAATCATAAGGGGGCAGAGTTTTAGGGTGAGGGGAAGGAGATTCAGAGGGAATTTAAGCAAAAACCTTTTTACTCAGAGAGTTTTGGGAATCTGGAATGTGTTACCTGGGAAGAGAGTGGAGGCTGGAAACTTAAAACCTGTAAAAAGAATTTGGATGAGCACCTGAAATATCAAAACACTCGAATGGATAAGGGACAAGTGTTGGAAAATTAATGTTCCATTCGTGATTGTAATCATGCATGCACTTAATGGACCGAAGGGCCTTTTCTCAGCTCTCTGACTGTGACTCTGACATGCCATTTTCTTTCAAACTCCTTTGTACCCGCTGTTTGTATCTGCTTACTCACTATATCTGCATGAAAACCTGTTGTGTTCCTTGTATGAGCACATTAATTCTTGTCTCTATATCTAAGTAAATGCACACACTTGCACACACCAGCCCCCCAGTTGATCCTGTCCACTGGTTAAATCATCCATCACTCTGCACTGACAATGCAGTATAACCTGTTTTGCTGAATTTCCTGCAGCTTTCCCATGACCTGCACTCTTTATCAGGCATGATGTGGAAATAGGTTGGACTAAAACCTGGTGTTGTCAGACTTTTTACTCTTTATCAGGCAGCATGGCCCTCTTACAGCTTCACAAGAAACTCCACAGTGATATGAAGCCCAGATCTAAAGGGGGTGCTCCTGGCAGGGTGAAGCCAAACCTTCTCACACCAACGGCTCAAACTCTTCAAGTCTGCACTGGGACCCTCTGCGAATGGTCTCTAGAATCTTTGGCTGGATGTTTTGCTGCCATTTACCCTGTGCTGGAGGCAGCTGAGATTGATGCACTGGACCCCCCTCAGATCTCGTTCCTGTTCAGTTTGAAGAGAAAGACTTGTGTTTCTGCAGGAACGTTCGCGATGGCAGGATGTCTTGAAACAGTCAAGGAAGTGAAGCAGAGTCACTCTCATAATGTATGGATCACAGCAACAAATTTGTGCACAGCAGGATCCCACAAAAATTTCTGCAGCTTTTATCAGGACGCTTACTGATTCCTGTTCACCCATCAGCCTCTGCAATCATTCAGCTGCTTCGGTTCCTGATCCAATAAAGCCTTAAATCTAACATTTTTATCTCCAGTTTAAATGCCCTCTTTCCCACCACCTTTCCACAGTCTCTGTTTCTCCAGCTGTGACCTCTTCGGAATCGCTGGTTCTAATCACTCCACCTTTGGTGGCCATTCCTTCAGTCACCTCGGCTCCGGAATTCTCTCCACCTCTTTACCCCTCCATCCCCATTTTCACACGCTCCTTAAAACCTACATTTTTGAGTAAAATATGTCACTAGTCTTAATACTGCCATTGATTTGGTATCCTCTGTGGGGGACGGTACCTGCGAGAAACACCTTGCCCTGTATCTGGATATTAAGCAGGCAAGGAGACAGCCAGTGGCAAACAGAATGGCAAAGTGGGGAAGGATGGACCCTGGTGCCCCAGAAGCTGCATTTGCAGCACAGGAACAGGCCCTTCGCCCCTCTGAGCCTGCACTGACCATGCT
Organism: Carcharhinus amblyrhynchos; assembly: GCF_965287045.1. Taxonomy (NCBI): domain Eukaryota; kingdom Metazoa; phylum Chordata; class Chondrichthyes; order Carcharhiniformes; family Carcharhinidae; genus Carcharhinus; species Carcharhinus amblyrhynchos. The sequence continues at coordinate 139,734,716 of NC_137326.1, forward strand.
GCCCCCGTCTGAACTAAAACCCTCTACCCTTCTGGGGACCATATCCCTCTATTCCCATCCTATTCATCTATTTATCAAGACTCCCCTTAAAACTCACTGTCGTATCTGCTTCTACTACCTCCCCCCCCCAATGAGTTCCAGGCACCCACTACTCTCTGTGTAAAAAGTCTGCCTTGTACATCTCCCTTAAACCTTGCCCCTCGCACCTTAAACCTGTGTCCCCTAGTAATTGACTCTTCCACCCTGGGAAAAAGCTTCTGACTATCCACTCTGTCCATGCCTCTCATAATCTTGTCGACTTCTATCAGGTCTCCCCTCAACCTCCATCATTCCAGTGAGAACAAATCAAGTTTCTCCAACCTCTCCTCATATCTAATGCCCTCCATACCAGGCAACATCCTGGTAAATCTTTTCTGTACCCTCTACCAATAAAAGCTAACACACCGTACACCTTCTTAACAACCTTATCAACCTGGGTGCCAACTTTCAGGGATCTATGCACATGTACACCGAGATCTCTCTGATCGTCAACACTGTCAAGAGTCTTTCCATTAGCCCAATACTCTGTAATCCTGTTACTCTTTCCAAAGTGAATCACCTCACACTTTTCCGCATTAAACTCCATTTTCCACCTCTCGGCCCAGCTCGGCAGCTTATCTATGTCCCTCTGCAAACTGTAACATCCATCCTCACTGTCTACAACTCCTCCGACTTTAGTGTCGTCAGCAAATTTACTAACCCATCCTTCTACACCCTCATCTAGGTCATTTATAAAAATGACAAACAGCAGTGGCCCCAAAACAGATCCCTGCGGCACACCCCTTGTAACTGAACTCCAGGTTGAATATTTCTCATCAACCACCACCCTCTGTCTTCTATCAGCGAGCCAATTCCTGATCCAAACTGCTAAATCACCCTCAATCCCATGCATCTGCATTTTCTGCAGTAGCCTGCCATGGGAAACCTTTGCTAAAATCCATATACACCACGTCAACTGCCTTACCCTTATCCACCTCTTTGGTCACCTTTTCAAAAAACTCGATAAGGTTTGTGAGGCACGACCTACCCTTCACAAAACCGTGTTGACAATCACATATCAAATTATTCCTTTCTAGATGATTATAAATCCTATCCCTTATAATTCTTTCCAAAACTTTGCCCACAACAGAAATAAGGCTCACCGGTCTATAATTCCCAGGATGGTCTCTACTCCGCTTCTTAAACAAGGGGACAACATTTGCTATCCTCCAGTCTTCTGGCACTATCCCTGTAGACAATGACGACATGAAGATCAAAGCCAAAGGCTCTGCAATCTCCTCCCTAGCTTCCCGGAGAATCCTAGAATAAATCCCATCTGGCCCAGGGGACTTATCTATTTTCACACTTTCTAGAATTGCCAACACCTCCTCCTTATGTACCTCAATCCCGTCTAATCTAAAAGCCTGTATCTCAGTATTCTCCTCAACTACATTGACTTTTTCCGGCGTGAATACTGACGAAAAATATTCATTTAGTGCCTCTCCTATCTCTTCAGGCTCCACGCACAACTTCCCACTACTGTCCCTGACTGGCCCTAATCTTACCCTAATCGTTAAGGAGCGCAGTATTCCAGACACAGCCTCACCAAAGTGCGATGTAACTGAAGCAAACCTCCCCACTTTGATCTTTAATTTCCCTTTGAATAAATCCTGCAATCTTCCAGCGTTTAATGTGCTGCTTTTTAAATTTCCCCGACAAGCCTTAATGACATCGAGGGGTGTGGGAAGAAGGTTACATTGAGATTGGGGCCATGATTGCCCCATGGAGGAGCCGGCTCGAAGGGCCAAATGGCCTACGCCTGTTCCCAGTTTCTGTGTTTCCCCAATAGACAGTTTCCCATTTCCCCACATTATTCTCCACCTCCCAGATCTTTGCCCACTCATTTTAGCCTCTATTATCTTTCTCGAGCCTCCGTGTGGGCGATTTTCCAAAAAAAAGCAAAGTGCCCAAAAGGTGGGAAAACGGGAGATTTTCCCACCAGTTTTTTGGACACATTTGGGTGAATTTGGGGCAGTCTGTGCTTCCCGGAGTCCACCCAGGGGATTCACACTGGGGAGAGGGGGGGAGTGGGTGAGGGTTGTGTGGGGGGGGGGGGGGGGGGGGGGGTCCTCACCCCACCCGAGAGACCGGCATCGACTCATGGTCCACACAGAAACCAATGATCAGAGGAAAAGGATTGAGGACACACAGTCTGTGTGTGAGGAACTAATGAGAAAGTTAGAAAGCAAGAAGCTAACGGGAGTCTGGAGCCTGGAGTATTTTCACTGGCCTGGATTAGCGAGTATAGGAACAGGAGCATTTAACAGGTCTCCGTGTTTGGAGAAATAGTTCAGGAAGGAGGGTTTCCGATTCCTGGATCATCCCAATCAGTTTGGGAGCTGGAGGGACCTCTCAGGGTGGCTGGGTTTCTCTGCAACAGAGCTGAGGCCAATGTCCTCGTAGGAATGTTAAGCCCTGTTATAGGGGGAGGGTCTGAATAATTTGGCAGGGAAATGGAAGCTAGAATGAAACATCAGAGAGGAGGAACTGTGCACAAAGGATTGAAAGAGACAGCTAGGATCGGAGTGGAGAATAGTTCAGATGGAGGAGGGAAGCTAAATGTATCCTCATTGGCCACAGCTGAAGTTTCAGAGGAGCGGAGGAGGATAGCCAATGCTGTTCCTTTGTTTAAGAAGGACAACAGGAATAACCCAGGAAATTACAGGCCAGTGAGCCTCACATCAGTGGTAGGGAAATTATTGGAAAAGATTCTTAGGGACAGGATTCACTCACATTTGGAAAGAAATGGACTTATTAGTGATCGACAGCATGGTTTTGTGAAGGGGAGGCCGTGTCTCACTAACTTGATCAATTTTTTTGAGAAAGTGACGAAGATGGTTGATAAGGATTGGGCAGTGGATGTTGTCTACATGGACTTCAGTAAGGCCTTTGACAAGATCCCTCATGGCAGACTGGTGCAGAAGGTGAAGTTTCACAGGATCAGAGAAGAGATGTCAAGATGGACACAGCACTGGCTTGGCCACAGAAGACAGATGATAGCTGTGGAAGGGTGCTTATCTGAATGGACAGCTGTGACTAGTGATGTTCCACGGGGATCAGTTCTGGGACCTTTGTTGTTCATTGTGTATATATAAATGATCTGGAGTAAAATGTAGCTGATCTGATTCGTAAGTTCGCAGACAACACCAAAATTGGTGGAATTACAGATAGTGATGAGGATTGTCGGACGATACAGCAAGATATAGACCGGTTGGAAACTTGGGTGGAGAGCTGGCAGATGGAGTTTAATCTGGACAAGTGTGAGGTAATGCATTTTGGAAGGTCCAATGTGTGTAAGAATTATACAGTAAATAGTAGAACCTCAGGATTATTACAGGCTAAACAATGCCAGTGATTGGTAACCAATGGCCTGATGTATTTGTGAGGGCTGGAAGCTGCTGAGAGTCACGTCTATGGGATTGAGATGCCAGATTCCCAAAACAACAGGTTTATTTGGTAGCAAACGACACCAGCTTTCCTGAAGCTAGCGCTCCGAAAGCTAGTGGCTTGTGCTACCAATGAAACCTGTTGGACTTTAACCTGGTGTTGTGAGACTTCTCACTGTACAAATCATTCCCACAATGTTAACTAGACCTTGAAAGATGGAGAAAAAAGACCTGCGTTTATATAGCACCTTTCAAGTCTTCAGGACATCACGGAACACTTTAAATCTAATTCAGTACTATTTGAAACAGAGTCACTGGTGTAATATAGGAAACGTGGCAGACAATTTATGCACAGCAAGATCCCACAAACAGTGTTGCGGTAATGATGAGACGATAATGTGCTTGAGGAACAAACATTGGCCAGAAAACAGGAGAACTTCCCAACTCCTCTTCAAAATAGATTCATCGGGTGAATGGGAATTCTATTCACAAATAGGGCATATAAAGACACAAACTCAATTTACAGAATAATGATTGGAATGCGAGTCTTTAAGGTGATCAAGTTTTCAAGGTACAGACAATGTGAGTGGAGAGAGGGTTAAGCACAGGTTAAAGAGATGTGTATTGTCTCCAGGCAGGACAGTTAGTGAGATTTTGCGAGCCGAGGCAAATCATGGGGGTTACAGATAGTGCGACATGAACCCAAGGTCCCGGTTGGGGCCGTCCTCATGTGTGCGGAACTCGGCTATCAGTCTCTGCTCAGAAGGGTCTCTCCTGCACCGTGGTATTGCACTGTGACTCTGTGATGTGTGAGGAGCTGGAACAGTTATCTGAAGTTTGGGTTCAGCATCAGCTCAGGAGCAAATCCTGGGGATTTCCGTGTGATGATCCCGCCGACAATGACTGCGAATTCTGAGTAATTTCACTTTCTGGGACTGGCAGTGGTCACAAGTGGGGATAACGGCTCTGAAATCCAAACGGGATCAGGAGGCTACCCAATACCAGCCAGCCCTTGAAGAAGAAGATTCCGTTATGGAATCCTGAATGTAGAATATCCGAGTCTGCCTGCTTTTTACAGCGTAAGGGGGAAACTCACTCTGTAAATGTAAAGTACTAATGATGTGGATGTGCCGGCGTTGGACTGGGGTAAACACAGTAAAAAGTCTGACAACACCAGGTTTTAGTCCAACCGATTTGGACTAAAACCTGGTGTTGTCAGACTTTTTACAATGTAAAGTACGGCAGACACGTGGGTCTGAGATCTGCTGCTGTGGACTAATCAGCCATCTTAAAAGAATTAAATCGACAGAAGTGGTGATCCGCTGGAACCACTAAATACCTGTAAAAATCAAAAACACTCCAAAACCAGCACAGCAAAACCACTGGCTCCAACTTGCCACTTCAGACACATTTCTTGTTGTGAAATTGCCACAGCCAAATGGAGAAAGAATGTGAGAACCTCCCCCCCACCCTGTATTGACGCTGCTTCCAGGCAGCTCTCTGGCCTTCTCTGGGTCTCAGCTTCCCTGCAGCTCACTGGATATGTTCCTGGACGTAAGGATCCATGGAGCTGAGTAGGTGCATCTTTACCCACAATTTCACATTCGGCAAACCGCAATTAAAAATATTTTCTTTCAAGATGTAGGTATGTGGTCAGTAAGAATTATTTGGTATCTGTAACGCAGAGGATAGCAGAACTGAGGGAGTGCCGCACTGTCAGAGGGTCAGTGCTGAGGGAGTGCCGCACTGTCAGAGGGTCAGTGCTGAGGGAGTGCCGCACTGTCAGAGGGTCAGTGCTGAGGGAGTGCCGCACTGACAGAGGGTCAGTGCTGAGGGAGTGCCGCACTGACAGAGGGTCAGTGCTGAGGGAGCGCTGCACTGTCAGAGGGTCAATGCTGAGGGAGTGCCGCACTGTCAGAGGGTCAGTGCTGAGGGAGTGCCGCATTGTCAGAGGGTCAGTACTGAGGGAGTGCCGCACTGTCAGAGGGTCAGTGCTGAGGGAGTGCCGCACTGACAGAGGGTCAGTGCCGAGGGAGTGCCGCATTGTCAGAGGGTCAGTACTGAGGGAGTGCCGCACTGTCAGAGGGTCAGTGCTGAGGGAGTGCCGCACTGTCAGAGGGTCAGTGCTGAGGGAGTGCCGCACTGTCAGAGGGTCAGTGCTGAGGGAGTGCCGCACTGTCAGAGGGTCAGTGCTGAGGGAGTGCCGCACTGTCAGAGGGTCAGTGCTGAGGGAGTGCCACACTGTCAGAGGGTCAGTGCTGAGGGAGTGCCGCACTGTCAGAGATGTGAATTCTTAGTTATGACATTAAATCTAAAGCCTGGTTTTAAGTGGATGTAAATATTTTGGATTGTTCTCTCTGACCATGTACCCGGTCTGTGTCCCAATACAGTGGCTGCAGAACTCAGCGCAGATGAAATCCTGGGGGCAGGAGGGTAGAGAACAGGAGTGTGAGGAGTAAACGGGTACAGATTTATCGTTGAGAAGTGGTTAGCTGAGGAATGAATGGAAAGGGTAAATGCTGAAATCACAGTGATAGGGAGACAGCAGGTGATGGAGAGGTGGCAGAGATGGAAGTCAGACTGAGGACATCATGTCCTGTGCTGAGAAAGCACACTTATCTGTAATTTTGCTCATTAGGAGGTGACGCTGGTGGGAGTCATCAACGTCATTCCTGAAAGCTGCGGATCAAATTGTGCAGAGATGTCTGGCAACCAATGAATATCTCCCAACAGATGTCAGGAGTGAAAATCTACAGCAAGTGTCACAGAGAGTGTCCTCTCCCATCAATTACACACTGCCTGAGAGCTTTTGCACTCACTCTGACCATACTCTGTATTCTCAGCAACATTTAGACAAATGCTTTGAAATCAACAAGTAATTCTGCATTGAGAATTGTCCTTTGTTTGACTGGAATGAGCTATTCGATCAGCTCACTCTTAACTACAGAGAATCTCAAACAGTCTTCCCATAAAAATCCTTTGTTTAATGAGGTGGAATTAAATTTTTGACTTCAATGAAGATTGGCATAAGCAGAATAGAATCACAGAATCCCTCCAGTGCAGAAGAGGCCATTTGGCCCATTGAGTCTGCACTGGCTCTCTGACAGAGTACCTTACCCAGGCCCTATCCCCCACCCAATTCCTGCAATGCCACACATTTACCATGGCTGATCACCAGCATGTCTTTCAGACTGAGGGAGGAAACCGGAGCACCCAGAAGAAACCCACGCAGACACGGGGAGAATGTGCAAATTCTGCACAGACAGTGACCCATGTTAGGAATCAAACCCTGGTCACTGGTGCTGCGAGGCAGCAGTGCTAACCACTGTGCCAGTGTTAACCACTGGACCATGTCAGCCAGGTAGTAAAGTTTTGGAATGTGCCTGGGATAGTTTCCTGTAATCCGGCTGATAATGGGGAGAGTTATAATCGGGATATATCTGATACTGAATCAGATTTTGTTCACAGCTGATCAACACTCGCAAACTTATCGAATAGCAATTGTAAAATCATCGAATTCAATGTAATGTTTGAAAGGAGTAAATGTGGAACTGTGATGTAGGTAAGACTGATTTCATAAAATGAGAGAATAGACTGTCCATAGAAAACAGAGCCAATCAGGAGGTCAATGCGCGGCACTCAAATCGAAGAAACCAGTTTGTGAAACGACTGGAGAAACTGCCGGGGAATAAAACCAGCTGGGAGCGAGTGAGAATATCACGGCTGATATTTTTCTCATCCCCATTCTCCTGCCTTTTCCCCATAACCCCTAATCCCCTTACTGATCAAGAACCTATCTATCCCTGTCTTAAAGACACTCAATGACCTGGCCTCCACAGCCTTCTGCAGCAAAGAGTTCCACAGATTCCCCACTCTCTGGCTGAAGAAATCCCTCCTCATCCCTGTTTTAAAGGATTGTCCCTTTAGCCTGAGGTTGTGCCCTCTGGCTCTAGTTTTTTCTGATATGGAGATGCCAGCGTTGGACTGGGGTAAACACAGTAAGAAGTCTGACAACACCAGGTTAAAGTCCAACAGGTTTATTTGGTAGGAGCAACAGATGTGTCGAGTATAGGGCTAACGGGAGGACTCTGAATAGTGTGGATGAACAGAGGGATCTAGGTGTATGTGTACATAGATCCCTGAAAGTTGGGAATCAAGTAGATAAGGTTGTTAAGAAGGCGTACGGTGTCTTGGCGTTTATTGGTAGGGGGATTGAATTTAGGAGTCACAGCGTCATGTTGCAACTGTACACAACTCTGGTGCGGCCGCACTTGGAGTATTGTGTGCAGTTCTGGTCCCCACATTACAGGAAGGATGTGGAGGCTTTGGAGAGGGTGCAGAGGAGGTTTACCAGGATGTTGCCTGGTATGGAGGGGAGGTCCTATGAGGAGAGACTGAGGGATTTGAGGTTGTTTTTGTTAGAAAGAAGGCGGCTAAGAGGGGACCTTATTGAAACATATAAGATGATTAGAGGTTTGGATAGGGTGGACAGTGATAGCCTTTTTCCTCGGATGGAGAAAGCTAGCACAAGGGGGCATAGCTTTAAATTAAGGGGGGGTAGTTATAGGACGGATGTCAGGGGTAGGTTCTTTACCCAGAGGGTGGTGAGGGATTGGAATGCCCTGCCTGCTGCAGTTGTAAATGCGCCTAGTTTGGGGGTGTTTAAGAGATCCGTGGATAGGTTTATGGATGGAAAGGGATGGGTTTAGGTTAGAGGGTCATTGTTTTTTAACTGGTCGGCGCAACATCGTGGGCCGAAGGGCCTGTTCTGCGCTGTAATGTTCTATGTTCTATGTAAACGCCACTAGCTTTCGGAACACTGCTCCTTCATCAGGTGAGTGGGGAGTTCTGATCACAAACAGGGCATATAATACAGGGAATATGTGTGTGCCTTTATATGCCCTGTTTGTGATCAGAACTCCCCACTCACCTGATGGAGGAGCAGTGTTCCGAAAGCTAGTGGCATTTACTATCAAATAAACCTGTTGGACTTTAACCTGGTGTTGTAAGACTTCTTACTCTAATTTTTTCTACCAGTGGAAACACCCTCTTCATGTCCACTCTATCCAGGCCTCGCAGTATCCTGTAAGTTTCAATAAGAAACTGGATACTGTAAGTTTCCCCTCATCCTTCTAAGCCATCAGGTGCTTCCCTCCCTTCTTAAATAGCGGTGTTACATTGGTTACTTTTGAATCCTCTGGGACCCTCCCTGCCTCCAGTGATTCCTGAAAGATCACCAACAATGCCTTCACAATTTCCTCAGCTACCTCTTTTAGAACGCTCTGACAGTGCGGCACTCCCTCAGCACTGACCCTCTGACAGTGCGGCACTCCCTCAGCACTGACCCTCTGACAGTGCGGCGCTCCCTCAGCACTGACCCTCTGACAGTGCGGCACTCCCTCAGCACTGACCCTCTGACAGTGCGGCACTCCCTCAGCACTGACCCTCTGACAGTGCGGCACTCCCTCAGCACTGACCCTCTGACAGTGCGGCACTCCCTCAGCACTGACCCTCTGACAGTGCGGCACTCCCTCAGCACTGACCCTCTGACAGTGCGGCGCTCCCTCAGCACTGACCCTCTGACAGTGCGGCACTCCCTCAGCACTGACCCTCTGACAGTGCGGCACTCCCTCAGCACTGACCCTCTGACAGTGCGGCACTCCCTCAGCACTGACCCTCTGACAGTGCGGCACTCCCTCAGCACTGACCCTCTGACAGTGCGGCACTCCCTCAGCACTGACCCTCTGACAGTGCGGCACTCCCTCAGCACTGACCCTCTGACAGTGCGGCACTCCCTCAGCACTGACCCTCTGACAGTGCGGCACTCCCTCAAACGCTGCATGTGGATTGGTTAGAGGGTCTAATTCCTGTGCTCTATTCTCTGGAGTGGGAATAAAAGACCGGTTTGCCCCGATGTGAGGTGAGGCCACTCCCCACTCAGTCTCGCTGGCAGTCTGTGTTAAGAATGGACAGTTATACGGGTAAGATGGAGGAATGTGGGGAAACATGGACTAGCTTAGTGCTTAGAAAATAGGTGGCACGGACATATTGGGCAGAAGGGCCTGTTTCCATGCTGTAAAACTCTGTGACTCTAATCCAGGGGTGATGAGAGGTGGGGACAGATGAGTGCCCTGCTGCCTGCTTTTCCTGTTTCTGGTTGCTGAACTTTTTAAAATCTTTTTCTTATCTCCACGACATTTGTAGATTGTGGATTGAATTCTGGCTGTCACGGTGCGTGACGTGTTGTTATTTAACCGTTCTGTGCTCTGAGGGGTGAGAGTGTCTCTCGTGTTGAGAATTCCACCGTTTTTTTGTCTTTCGGTTCAATGTAAACTTGCCTCCTTTTTAATGCGAGCAATTAACTCACCACTGATCAATCCAGGCTAATGAAACCCATCACAACAGCTCCCAGTAAACAACTAGCTCCAAACGAAAAGGTTTCACCTCCGTCGACACTCATTTATCTTTAACTGAGGGACAAATTCTAGAAAATAGCTGTCAGATACTCAACAGAGCAGCACTTAGCAGCGGAACAGGGAGAGCTGGCAGAACAGCGAGTGAAATGAGTCACACCTTCCTTCCCCAACACACACACACACATCCTTAATCTGCGCAAACTGCTTCCTGAGGGAATTGTCAAATCAACACAACAAGCCCATAATCACGGCACTAATCAGAATTAATATTTCCGCCTGGCTTCCTGTGCTTCTGAAGTCATTTATATTGGGACTTAATCAAAAATTGGACAGATCTCAAAGGGACAGTCACTTCTCTCTGGCAGTGTCAGGTGGTGACTGATCAGGGTGGTTACGCTAACACTGAGATCTCGTTCACACAGTGCGGAGATTACCAAAAGCAAAGGAGAATAAGAGACAGGGATGGAGGAGGCGGAGGAAGAGGGGAGGGTGGAGCAGAGGGTGGAGCGGAGGGCGAAGGGAGCAGGGTGAGTGGTGCTGGGAGAGTCCTGGCAGCTCAGGAGTAGTAGCACGGAATGTGATCTCCCTCACCTCAACCACGCTCCGAGGTAGTGACATGTCCAAAAGATTCACGGCCTCAACACACAAGGGTCTCCGTACGGAGACTGGATTAACATTCCGGAAGATAAGCACCTCCCCAGTGACAGAGTGTGCGATGGATTCACTGCCCAACTCACTCCACAGCCTGATAATTACAGACCGAGTGAAATATCTCCCTCCCTCCAATCGCGTCCCCTTAACCAGGCAACACATTGAACTCAACTCTTAACCAATGGCATTACAGAGTGCACCAATCACAACTCAGGACAGGCTTCCATGTATCGTCTTCCACAAAGACACCCCTCCCTATCCCGGCACCCTCCACCCCTCCCTATCCCGGCACCCTCCACCCCTCCCTATCCCGGCACCCTCCACCCTACACCCTCCCTATCCCGGCACCCTCCACCCCCACCCCTACACCCCTCCCTATCCCTGCACCCTCCACCCCTCCCTATCCCGGCACACTCCACCCCTCCATATCCCGGCGTCCTCCACCCCTACACCCCCCTATCCCTGCACTCTCCACCCCTACACCCCTCCCTATCTCGGCACTGTCCACCCCTACACCTCTCCCTATCCCTGCACCCTCCACCCCTCCCTATCCCTGCACCCTCCACCCCTGCACCCCTCCCTATCCTGGCACCCTCCACCCCTACACCCCTCCCTATCCTGGCACCCTCCACCCCTACACCCCTCCCTATCCCGGCACCTTCCGCCCCTCCCTATCCCGGCACCCTCCGTCCCTCCCTATCCCAGCACCGTCCACCCCTACACCCCTCCCTATCCCTGCACCCTCCACCCCTCCCTATCCCTGCACCCTCCACCCCTCCCTATCCCTGCACCCTCCACCCCTACACCCCTCCCTATCCCTGCACCTCCCCCACCAGCTCCACTCACCACCCCAACCCCCCTCCTCCACTCACCACCAACCTCAGGAATAGAACGAACAAAGGGCAGGGGAATGATCTGGAATGTTGTTAACACGAGCTGGTTTTGTACCTTGGCTTGGTGCGGTGGTGCACTGGGTCCTGCTGCCTGCTCAGTGATGTAGGTTTTCTTTGGCGGAATGCCTTGCTGGTAGGCATCAGGCTTCGGTCCGGGCGTGGCCTGGGTATAAGCTGCCTCTGGCCTCCAGGTATTCTGAGCTCCGTAACTCGGGTCACCGGCATATCCCACTCCAAAGGCTGGTGCTGGAGCCATGGGCCGTTGGTCTTGGTAGCGACTCGGTGCAGGAGTGTAGGTGTAGCCCGGTTCAGGGTATCTTGTGGGCATCACCCCATAACCATGGTCTGCAGAGCGAGGCTGCTGAGAAAAGTGCTGAGTTGGTGGAGCCGGATCAGGGAATCGGGGTGGCTGGTAGTTATACTGCTGATACTGAGAGGGGGCAGGGTCTGGCCCTGGCGGCGGAACTCCTTGCGGCATGAAATTGGGATTGGGTTGTGCCGTTTTAACTTGCACATTGAAGGCAGAGCGAGCTGGGGTGGAGGCCGTGGTGTAGGAGGCTGGAACGGGCTGGCTCTGGCTCTTTGGGGCCGAAGCTGTGCCCTGCGCTCCGTGGGGCTTTGCTGCTGCTTTCTTGGTGGCTGTGAGAAGAGGCTGAGAGGGGATAACCATCCTCTGATGGCCAATCACTGGGCTGTGAGAGGCCGTTGTTATTGGAGTTGACGAACCGATAGTCGAGGAAACTCCATGACTCTGAAAAAGAAGAAAAAGCTTCATGAACAAGGAGGAGAGATTGAACAGGGAGGTCAACTGAAGGTTGTGTGAGATGATCCATTAATATCTTTAAGATGTGGAGAAGATGGGTCCACTTGCAAAGATAACCAGCATGAAAGGCCATAAACGTCCGGAGACCAGGTCAGTAAGGAGCTCGTTAATGCATCAGAACCTCAGGAGAAACCTCATTACCCAGACCGTGAGGAGAATGTGGGACTGCCTCTCACTCAGAGTGAATATAACAGATATGTTTAAGGGGAAACAGGATAAGCATCGAGGGGGAGAGAGCAACAGGAGGAACTGTAACCACAGTGAGATCAGAAGGGGGCAAGAGAAGGTTCTGGAAACACTCAGGAAGGTTATCTGGCTGGAATGGCAGATTTGCTGTAACTTTTTAAGTGCTAGTGGGATTCACCTCACAAAGCTTACTGTGGAGAACGTGTCAAATGAACTCTGAACATTTCACAGGTTATTTAACATCTGCAGGAAAGCAGTAGAAACGTTACTCCCTGTTTAATCGCCGCTGCTGGAAAAATACTGGCTCAGCCCACGGTGATCCAGAGGGTCGGGCAAATCGGTGTCAATGAAAATTCACAACACACATCAGGATAATCATCCGCATTCTCTCCAAACCAATCCCACCAGTTATCCCAGGCCTGAGCCATCCCCATTCCCTGACTGTTTCACCTCCCCCACTCGCTGACTGAAACTTTCTTTTCATTTTTCCAGGGATTCCAAGGAAGTCTCCAAACAAATACTCCATTGGTCAGGTGATTTCCTGCCCCAACCTAAATCAGGAAGAGACTAACCCCCTTACTGAGCGAGTGCGAGGTCTGGAGACTCATTCATAAAACACAGGAGCAGAAGTAAGCTGTCTGGCTCAGCCAGTCTGCTCCAACATTCAATGAGATCTCGATCGATCTATTCGATAATTCCCACCTCCACTTTCCCGTCTTATTCCCAATAACCCTCGATTACCCATCTGATTAAAAATCTGCCTATCTCATCAACAGAATTACTCTCATCAACCCTCCCTCTTTCCTACTCAAAAACTCCCAGCTAGTTAGTTAAACACACTTTCCCCTTTAGAAATCCAAGCTGGTTCTTCCTCACCAACGTATATTTTTCCATGTGACTAATTCTATCACAAAAAACGTTTCGAGAAGTTTGCCCTCCACTGATGTTAAACTGACTGCTCTGTAACTGCTGAAGCTATCCTTATACCCTTTTTGAACAAGGGTGTAACATTTGCAATTCTCCAGCCCTCTGGCACCTCCCTGAGTCTGGAGAAAACGAGAAGATTATGGCCAATTCCTCTGAGATTTCCACTCTCACTTCCTTCAGTATCCTTGGATGCCTCTCATCTGGGCCTATAGGCCCTTTAGCAAGGCTTTGACAAGGTACCGCATGGTAGGTTGTTGCATAAGGTTAAATCTCACAGGATCCAGGTTGAGATAGCTAAACGGATACAAAATTGGTTTGATGACAGGAACCAGAGGATGATTGTAGAGAGTTGTTTTTCAAACTGGAGGCCTGTGACCAGCAGGGATCAGTGCTGGGTCCACTGTCATTTGTCATTTATATTAATGATTTGGATGAGGGTGGCACGGTAGCACAGTGGGTTAGCACTGCTGCTTCACAGCTCCAGGGTCCTGGGTTCGATTCCCGGCTTGGGTCACTGTCTGTGTGGAGTTTGCACATTCTCCTCGTGTCTGTATGGGTTTCCTCCGGGTGCTCCGGTTTCCTCCCACAGTCCAAAAATGTGTGGGTTAGGTTGACTGGCTGTGCTAAAATTGTCCCTTAGTGTCCTGAGATGCATAGGTTAGAGGAATTAGTGGGTAAATATGTAGGGATATGGGGGATAGGGCCTGGGTGGGATTGTGGTCGGAGCAGACTCGATGGGCCAAATGGCCTCTTTCTGCATTGCAGGGTTTCTATGGTTCTATGAGAGTATAGGAACATGGTTAGTAAGTTTGCAGATGACACCAAGATTGCCGGTATAGTGGACAGTGAAGGTGGTTTCATTTTATTTCTGCAGCAGGAGCGGCGAGAGCGGAAACCAGGGGCTGTCAGGAAGGTAAACTCTCCCTTTAAAAACTCAGCAGAGGCTTCGGGGACTTTCTTCTCCCGACTGGTATAAAAGTTGGGGTTCAGTGGGCCTGAGACCCTACACCTATTGGGCCTCCCACCCACCCACCTCCTCTAACCTCACACCACTCGAGGGAAATCTGGTAAGCTTCTTTTTCCATTTCTTGGTAAGGGAAGTTCGCAGGGATGGCAGTGCAATGTTCCTCCTGTGGGGTATTTGAGGTGAGGTAGTCCCAGCTGGGTACACCTGCAGGAACTGCATCCACTTCCAGCTCCCTGAGGACCGTGTTAGGGATCTGGAGCTGGAACTGGGTGAACTCAGGATCATTCGGGAGGCAGGGACAGTTCTCGATAAAAGCTACAGGGAGGGAGTTACTACTAGAATGAAGATACTTGGGTGACTGTTAGAAGGGGTATGAAACAGTCAGTACAGTGATCCCTGGTTTCCTTCCGCAATCTGAAAGACATGCTGGTAAGGGTGCATTAACCTGAACAGGCGCCAGAGTGTGGTGACTAGAGGAATTTCACAGTAACTTCATTACAGTGTTAATGTAAGCCTTACTTGTGACAGAAAAATAAACTTTACTTTAAATAGATTTCACAGAATCACACAGTGCAGAAGAGGCCCTTTGGCCCATTAAGTCCACACTGACACACGAGAAACACCTGAACTCATCGCATCTGCCAGCACTGCGTGTCCTTGATAAATACGTACCTGTCAGGGAGGGAGGGAGGGAGGGAGTGGTAGAGCGAGGGAACTGTGGTTCACTAAAGAAGTTGAATCTCTGATGAAGAGGAAGAAGGAGACTAACGTAAAGATGAGACGTGAAGGCTCAGTTAGGGCGTTTGAGAGTTACAAATTAGCCAGGAAGGTCCTAAAGGGAGAGTTAAGGAGAGCTAGAAGAGGACATAGGGCCAGTCAGGGACAGTAGTGGGAAGTTGTGCGTGGAGCTGAAGAGATAGGAGAGGCACTGAATGAATATTTTTCAACAGTATTCACACAGGAAAAAGACAATGTAGTCGAGGAGAATACTGAGGTACAGGCTTTTAGACTAGACGGGATTGAGGTTCATAAGGAAGAGGTGTTAGCAATTCTGGAAAGTATGAAAATAGATAAGTCCCCTGGGCCGGATGGGATTTACCCTAGGATTCTCTGGGAGGCTAGGGAGGAGATTGCAGACCCTTTGGCTTTGATCTTCATGTCGTCATTGGCTACAGGTATAGTGCTGGAAGACTGGAGGATAGCAAATGTTGTCCCCTTGTTCAAGAAGGGGAGTAGAGACCATCCTGGGAATTATAGACCAGTGAGCCTTATTTCTGTTGTGGGCAAAGTTTTGGAAAGAATTATAAGGGATAGGATTTATAATCATCTAGAAAGGAATAATTTGATATGGGATAGTCAACATAGTTTTGTGAAGGGTAGGTCTTGCCTCACAAACCTTATTGAGTTTTTTGAAAAGGTGACCAAAGAGGTGGATAAGGGTAAGGCAGTTGACGTGGTGTATATGGATTTTAGCAAAGCGTTTGATAAGGTTCCCCATGGTAGGCTACTGCAGAAAATGCAGATGCATGGGATTGAGGGTGATTTAGCAGTTTGGATCAGGAATTGGCTCGCTGATAGAAGACAGAGGGTGGTGGTTGATGGGAAATATTCAACCTGGAGTTCAGTTACAAGGGGTGTGCCACTGGGATCTGTTTTGGGGCCACTGCTGTTTGTCATTTTTATAAATGACCTAGATGAGGGTGTAGAAGGATGGGTTAGTAAATTTGCAGATGACACTAAAGTTGGAGGAGTTGTAGACAGTGAGGATGGATGTTACAGTTTGCAGAGGGACATAGATAAGCTGCAGAGCCGGGCTGAGAGGTGACAGATGGAGTTTAATACGGAAAAGTGTGAGTTGATTCACTTTGGAAGGAGTAACAGGAATACAGAGTACTGGGCTAATGGTAAGATACTTAGTAGTGTGGATGAGCAGTGAGGTCTCGGTGTTCATGTGCATAGATCCCTGAAAGTTGACACCCAGGCTGATAAGGTTGTTAAGAAGGCATACGGTGTGTTATCTTTTATTGGTAGAGGGATTGAATTTCAGAGCCGTGAGGTCATGTTACAACTGTACAAAACTCTGGTGCGGCCGCACTTGGAGTATTGCGTACAGTTCTGGTCGCCGCATTGTAAGAAGGATGTGGAGGCATTGGAAAGGGTGCAGAGGAGATTTACCAGGATGTTGCCTGGTATGGTGGGAAGGTCTTATGAGGAAAGGCTGAGGGACTTGAGGCTGTTTTCATTAGAGAGAAGAAGGTTACGAGGTGACTTGATAGAGGTATACAAGATGATCAGAGGGTTAGTTAGGGTGGACAGTGAGAGCCTTTTTCCTCGGATGGTGATGGCTAACACGAGGGGACATAGCTTTAAATTGAGGGATGATAGATATAGGACAGATGTCAGAAGTAGGTTCTTTACTCAGAGGGTAGTAAGGGTATGGAATGCCCTGCCTGCCACAGTAGTGGACTTGCCAACATTAAGGGCATTTAAATGGTCATTGGATAAACATATGGATGATATTGGAATAGTGTAGGTTAGATGGGCTTTAGATTTGTTCCATTGGTCGGTGCAACATCGAGGGCTGAAGGGCCTGACTGCGCTGTAATGTTCTATGTTCAATGCCCTGGCTTCATATCCTTTTAAACCTTTGTCTAGCAATAATCTATCAATTTCAGATTTAAACTCATTGACCTGCAGTACTGAATGCTTCTTGTGGGAGAGATTTCCACATTCCTGTCACACTTTGAAGAAAGAAATGTTTCCTAATTTCTCTGCTCAATTATCCAGATGTTAAGGTGGTGTTCTAATGGCCACCTTGACCCCCACACCAACAGAAAAGGCTTTTCTCTCTCTCAATTATCACAGAGGAAGAGGTCAAAGGCAAAGGTGAGAAGTCAGAGTCCATGACCTCTGTGGACCTTCCCTTGGTGTTGCTGCTGGGTTTGGGTAAGGGTCTCTGAGGAACACTGACGGAGTCTCAGAATTTGATCCCAAGGACAGATAGACAGACTGACAGACAGACAAACTGACTAACAGACAGACAGTCAGATAGACAGACAGGCAGGCAGACAGACAATCAGACAGACCGACTGACTGACAGACAGACAGACAGGCAGTCAGACAGACTGACAAACTGACTGACAGACAGATAGACAGACTGACAGACAGACAAACTGACTAACAGACAGACAGTCAGACAGACAGACAGACAGTCAGACAGACAGTCAGACAGACAGTCAGACAGACAGGCAGACGCTCTGAGACATGAAAATGTAAGAAAAAACTGAAGAGGAAGAAACAGTTTTCAGAAGAAAGGTCTGAGCTAAAGTTTAAAAGGAATATTGGGCAGAATAGAGAAAGGTGGATGGAATTTCTTGAGGTTAACGGTGGGGAACAGGGGACAGTCACTACATTCTGGACATTTGCATTTCCGGATGAAGTTTCACAAAATACATTCTATTAACTTAGGGGAGGCAATGGCCTAGTGATATTGTTGCTAAACCAGTAATCCAGATACTCAGCTAATGCTCCGGGACCTGGGTTCAAATCCTGTCCCGGCAGATAGGGGAATTTGAATTCAATGAAAATAATTGGAATTAAGAATTTACTGATGACCCATTGTCAATTGTCAGAAAAACCCACCTTGTTCACTAATATCCTTTAAGGAAGGAAATCTGCCGTTCTTACCCAGTCTGGTCTACATGTGATTCCAGATCCACAGCAATCTCAAACTGCCCTCGGCCAACTAGAGATGGGCAATAAATACTGGCCCAGCCAATGATGCCCATGAATGAATTGAAAAAAATTATCACAAAATGTGACTGCAGTTTTGTTAAACAGGAAAGGAACGTTAGTCCGGAACATTCCAAAATTCACTCTGAATAAAGACACAAGGAATTGATATTCATCTCCCAAACCCACAAAGGACAAGGGCAGCAGATACCTGGGGTCACCACCAGCTGGAAGCCCCCCTCCGAGTCACTCACCATCCTGACCTGGAAATACATCACCGTTCCTTCACTGTCACTGGGTCAAAATCCTGGAACTCCCTCCCTAACAGCACTGTGGGTGTGTCTACACCTCAGGGACTTCAATGGTTCAGGAAGGCAGCTCACCACCATCTTCTGAAGGGTAAGTAGGGATGGGCAATAAACGTTGGTTTGGCCAGTGACACCCACATCCCATAAATGATTTTAATTTTGAAAAGTTATTACTTAAAACCAAAGTATTGTGAGAGGAATATCTTTAGGAGAAGTGTTAGGAGGAGATGTTTTGTCCTGTTACTTCCCAATGAGCTGGAGTTAATCCAACAACTTCATGTCATTCTGAACTGTGAACTCCTTCTCATGACTCCCTAATACCCTCAGTGTGGCCGGGGTCACACCAACACTCCCAGTAACTGGACTTGTCAGCAACAGATGAGATGTCTCCTGCACTAAAGAATTCATATTAATAGCTTGCCCAGATTTCCAAGAAAGAAAACAGACGGGCACTGGTTATTACTCTATAAACCTAGCAGCTCTGAGAATTAGTCACCGCACCTCATAAATCTATCAACAAGTGTGTGAAGACACCGCTCGCACAGTAATTGTGGATTGAATTGAATCCAGAGCAGGATTCTATGAGGAGCAGTGAGAGAGGGTGTGACCACGAATACAAAAACAGACTGTAAACAAGGGCTTGTAGAATAGAAGACAAGAGCACGTGTACCGACGTTATTAAACTGCAGAGAGTGCGGGAGAGACTTCCTGACTTTTACACTAACCTTTGCAAGAACGGCCAATATTCAGTTGTCTTCCTAATTGCTTGCTGTAAACACAGTGATACACAAATCCCACTGTAATGCAGAAATCTTTCTCCATTAAATAATATTTTGCTTTTCTAATCTTCCCACCAAAATGGACAATCTTACATTGAGGTTTACCAGGATGTTGCCTGGTATGGTGGGAAGGTCTTATGAGGAAAGGCTGAGGGACTTGAGGTTGTTTTCATTAGAGAGAAGGTTACAAAGTAACCTGATTGAGGCATACAAGATGATCAAAGGATTGGATAGAGTGGACAGTGAGAGCCTTTTACGTCAGATGGTGATGGCTAACACAAGGGGACATAGCTTTAAATTAAGGGGTGGTAATTATAGGACGGATGTCAGAGGTAGGTTCTTTACTCAGAGGGTAGTAAGGGTGTGGAATGCCCTGCCTGCAGCAGTTGTGGACTTGCCAACTTTAAGGGCGTTCAGATGGTCAGTGGATAGGCATATGGATAACATTGGAATAGTTTAGGTTAGAGGGTCATTAGATTGGTTCCACTGGTCGGCGCAACATCGAGGGCTGAAGGGCCTGTACTGCGCTGTAATGATCTATGTTCTATCGTTATATTGGTTACAATACAGGCTGTCCCTTCGTCTGGGTCATTAAGGTAGGAGGCAGCTCACCACCATCTTCTCAAGGTTCATTAGGGATGGGCAATAAATGCTGGCCAGCCAGTGACACCCAGATCACAAAAACAGACAATACAAAAGTCATAGGTTCTAAATATTTGAGGTCCCAGCACTGATCTCAGTCCATCAGTTACAGTTCACCAACCTGAAAATGGCCCAACTCTCTGTTCTCTGTTAGCCAATTCTCAAACCATGCTAATATATTATCACCGTGTTTATGTAAGAGGTACAATTGTCACAGTCCCAGATGACCACAGGCTGTGACTGGTGATGATTTAACCTGAGGATCTCCACATCTCAGGTGAGGGGCCTTCATGAATAGCCTCAGTTGTACGGGAATTGAACCCACACTGTGAGCGCTGCTCTGCATTTACAAAACAGCTATCCAACCGACTGAGCTAAAACAACAATTCTGTAAACCTTACTATCCACTGCATCAGGAACAGGAGGAGGCCATTCAGCCCCTCAAACCTACTCTGCCATTCAATAAGACCATGACTGATCTGATTGTAACCTCCCACCTATCCCCAGTAACCTTTCACCCCTTGTTTATCAAGAATTTTTCTACCTCTGTCTTGAGAACTTTCAAACTCTCTGCTTCCATTGCAGAAGGAAGGTGAGGGAGGGCCAGAGCTCCCTGGTCCCTGATGGATGAGGGTGCCCCAGTCTGAAATGGACTTCCAACTGAGGCACCCCTATCCGAGATTGAGGTGAGAACCTCTTTAATTTCCCGTCCTCAGTCACTGGGCAGCCATCAACCAGGCTACTGTTTGAGGCTGGATGGGAAAAGGTCCTTACTGCCCAATCAGGGCTGGAATTGAGGTGTGGACAGGCTTCCTGTCCCAGGTCCTGTCCGTCACAACGTAAATCCACACCAGGGTCAGGAGGGGCCGGATCCAAATGAGGGGAACGTAGAATTCTGGCCATTGTGTTTGTTTGCAGCTCAAGATGTATAATGAGTTTGAGTTAGGATTAGAGTGATAGTGAACAGGCCCTTCGGCCCATCAAGTCTGCACCGACAAGAACAAACATTCACATTGTGCTCATCCCATTTTCTAGCACTTGTTCCATATCCTTGAATGTTTTGATATTTCAAGCGCTCATCCAGGTACTTCTTAAAGGTTGTGAGGTTTCCAGCCTCCACTCCTTCCCAGGCAGCACATTCCAGATTCCCATCCTCACCCTCTGAGTGAAAGCGTTACCCCAAAACTACACCCCCTTGTGTGATTGACCCCTCAACCAAGGGGAACAGCTGCTCCCTATTCCCCCTGTCCCTACCCCTCATAATCTTATACACCTCGATCAATTCCCCCCTCAGCCTTCTCTGCTCTAGGGAAAACAATCCAAGCCCATCCAGCCTGTCCTTACAGCTCAAATGTTCCACCCCAGGCAGCATCCTGGTGACCCTCCTCTGCATCCCCTCCAGTACAATCACATCCTTCCTATAGTGAGGTGACCAGAACTGCACACAGTACCCCAGCTGTGGCTTAATTAATGTTCTGTACAACTGTTTTTAACCTTAATTCTCATCCTATCCCTCACCCTCCTTGCTCTTATACTCTATACCACAACTGATAATAGCCAATGTCCGAGTGCGGCACTCCCTCAGCACTGACCCTCTGGCAGTGCGGCACTCCCTCAGTACTGACCCTCTGACAGTGCGGCGCTCCCTCAGCACTGACCCTCTGACAGTGCGGCACTCCCTCAGCACTGACCCTCTGACAGTGCGGCACTCCCTCAGCACTGACCCTCTGGCAGTGCGGCGCTCCCTCAGCACTGACCCTCTGACAGTGCGGCACTCCCTCAGCACTGACCCTCTGACAGTGCGGTGCTCCCTCAGCACTGACCCTCTGACAGTGCGGCACTCCCTCAGTACTGACCCTCTGACAGTGCAGCACTCCCTCAGCACTGACCCTCTGACAGTGCAGCACTCCCTCAGCACTGACCCTCTGACAGTGCGGCACTCCCTCAGTACTGACCCTCTGACACTGCGGCACTCCCTCAGCACAGACCCTCTGACAGTGCGGCACTCCCTCAGTACTGACCCTCTGACAGTGCGGCACTCCTTCAGTACTGACCCTCTGACAGTGTGGCACTCCCTCAGCACTGACCCTCTGACAGTGCAGCACTCCCTCAGCACAGACCCTCTGACAGTGCGGCCCTCCCTCAGCACTGACCCTCTGACAGTGCGGCACTCCCTCAGCACTGACCCTTTGACAGTGCGGCACTCCCTCAGCACTGACCCTCTGACAGTGCGGCGCTCCCTCAGCACTGACCCTCTGACAGTGCGGCGCTCCCTCAGCACTGACCCTCTGACAGTGTGGCACTCCCTCAGCACTGACCCTCTGACAGTGCAGCACTCCCTCAGCACAGACCCTCTGACAGTGCGGCCCTCCCTCAGCACTGACCCTCTGACAGTGCGGCGCTCCCTCAGTACTGACCCTCTGACAGGGCGGCACTCCCTCAGCACTGACCCTCTGACAGTGCGGCACTCCCTCAGCACTGACCCTCTGACAGTACGGCGCTCCCTCAGCACTGACCCTCTGACAGTGCGGCACTCCCTCAGCACTGACCCTCTGACAGTGCGGCACTCCCTCAGCACTGACCCTCTGACAGTGCGGCACTCCCTCAGTACTGACCCTCTGACAGTGCGGCACTCCCTCAGTACTGACCCTCTGACAGTGCGGCACTCTCTCAGCACTGACAATCAGCTGGATATTTTGCACTAGGCTCTGAACTGATCTCAATTCTGATTCAGAGGGTGGAGGTCTGCCCAGTTAACGATTGTTGCGTCTGCGTCTCTCTGTCCGAATGATAGTGTGGGTAAATATTGTCACAACAAAACCCACCCTCAATAATCCCACCCTCGGTAATCCCACCTTCGAAACCCACTTTCAGTAATCCTCCTCTCAATAATCCCACCCTGTCTAACCCACCCTCTATACAATCCAACCTCTACAGAAACCAACTAACTTCCATACTCTTAGATCAACAGCTGATGAATACTTTCCCCACAAGGATACTGAGAGTCTATCACAGAAAGTAAATGAGGCCAAAGAAGGGGTTAGATATGGCTCTTGAAGTGAAGGGGATCAAAAGATATGGGAGACAGGCAAGGTCAGGCTATAGAGTTGGATGGTCAGCCATGATCGTAATGAATGTCGGAGAAGGTTCAACGGGCCGAATGGCCTCATCCCGCTTCTCTTTTCCCTGTTTCTGTGTCTCTGTGTAGTTGATGTTGAAGTGATGTCCACAGATCCCCGCAGGTGCAGGACAAGGCGATAAGGCGACTAAAACAGCAAATGAAATCCTTTCATGATTAACGAGTGTATGGAATATACCAGCAGAGAGGTAACACTGGAACTTTTGTTACTTAGACCACAGCTGGAGGACTGTGTGTGCAGTTCCAGACACCTCACTGCAGACAACGGAATTGGAGGGTATGGAGGAGATTGGTGAGGATTTTGCCAGAACTGGAAAATTGCAGCGATTACGGAAAATTGGAGAGGCTGGAGTTGTTCTCCCTGGGACAGGGGAGACTGAGGGGAGGTTTGACTGAGATGTACAGAATTGTGAGGGGTCTGGAAAGAATGGGTGGGAGCAGAGAGGTCAGTGACTCGAGAGCATGGAGAGATTAGAGCAGAGATGAGGAATAACCTTTTAACTCAGAGAATTGTGAGGGTCTGGAACTTGCTGTGAGAAAGGGTAGGTTGAGGGTAGGCACCCTCCATCTACATAAACAGCCTTCTAGGTTTGCACCTTATATGTTGTAACCTGCAGGACTGTGGAGTGCTGCAAAGTGGGATTAGGCTGGGGTCTCGGTTTTCAGCTACTGAGGCACAAAGAGACCCCTTTCTGTGCTCTAACCATTCTGCAAATTGATCATTTTCAAATTTAATTTGAGTGAGTAACAGAGAAGCCAGAACATTGAGACAGCACCTGCAACTGCTGTTAAAGTAGATTAGGGAGCAAGCTTTTCACCAACAACACATCTGAGATTGCAGTGAGATAGAATGATTAAATTGGAACAAATGATACAGCCAGGCTTTGGTGACCTGATCCCAGGGTTCATGTTCAATGAGTAAAGAGACTGAAGTGGACACATAAATAGAGCAACTGGGAACTACCAGGGGACTGAGTGGCATCGTGGTAATTTCATTAAACGAATATTCCAGATGTCCGGGCAAATCAACTGTGGGCAAGGTTCAAATCTCACCAAGACAGCTGGTCAAATCTAAATTCAATTAATGAAACAAAAGTCTGAAATGAAAGTTAGCCTCAGTAATGGTGACCATAAAACTATTGTCAATTGTTGTAAAAACTCATTTGGGGCTATTCTTACCTGGTCTGACCTATATGTAATCACAGCAATGTGGTTGACTCTTAAATGTCCTCTGAAATGTCCAACACTCAGTTCAAAGGAACGGGAATGAATGAGCAACAGACACATCCCAGAAAGAAGGTCACACTGCAACACAGATAGACTGATCCTGAGACCTCTATCCCTCAGGTAGAACCAGCCGAGCCCCGATCCAGGCTGTTCAACGCTGGCACCTACCCAACAATGTGAACGTGCCCCAGGTACGCACCATCCACAGGAGCCAGGACAAATTCAACCCTGTCAATTATGCCCCATTAATCGACTCGCAAACATCAGTAAAGTGCTGGAAAATGTCAACAATATCTTTATCAAACAGCGCTTACTCAGCAATAACCAGCTGAGAGACAACCAGCTTGGATTCCAGCAGTTGCACGAACCTCCTGACTTCACTACAACTTTACCTCAAACATAAATAAAAGAACTGAACTCAAAGAGTGAAGGGCATTGCTCTTAACATCGAGGCAGCATTGGGCCGAGTGTAACATCAACCAAAACTGGAGTCAGTGGGAATCGGGGGAAACTCTCCGCTGCTTGGAGTCATACCTGGCACAAAGGTAGATGGTTCTGGTGGTTGGAGGTCAATCATCTCAGCCCCAGGATATCACTGCAGGAGTTTGACTTTGGTGAAGCCTCATTTGGAGTATTGTGTACAATTCAGTCACCGCACTACTGGAAGGATGTTGATGCATTGGAAAGGGTGAAGAAGAGATTTACCGGGATGTTGCCTGGTTTGGAGGATATGGACTATGAAGAAAGGTTGAACAAACTTGGACTATTTTCACTGGAGCGTCGGACGATGAGGGGGGAACCTGATAGAGATTTACAAGATTATGACAGGCTTGGATAGAGTGGATAGTCAGAGTCTATTCCCCAGGGTCGAAGGGTCAGTTACTCAGGGGCACAGGTTGAAAATGAGGGGGGGATAGTTCAGAAGAGACGTAAGGGGCAATTTTTTCACACAGAGGGTGGTGAATGCCTGGAATGCACTGCCAGAGGAGGTGGTGGAAGCAGATTAGAACATAGAACACAGAAAAACTACAGCACAAACAGGCCCTTCAGCCCACAAGTTGTGCCGAACATATCCCTATCTACTAGGCTCTTCTATAACCCTCTATCTTACTAAGTCCCATGTACTTATCCAAAAATCTCTTAAAAGACCCTATCGAATTCGCCTCCACCACCACCGACGGCAGCCGATTCCACTCACCCACCACCCTCTGAGTGAAAAACTTACCCCTGACATCTCCTCTGTCCCTACTCCCCAGCACCTTAAACCTGTGTCCTCTCGTGGCAGCCATTTCCCTCACACCATCCCAGCCACACAATCTGTGGACACTCAGATCAAGAATGGTGATAAGCAAGAGATGTCAGGGGACAGGGGAGATGTGAGAATGAGAGGTTGACATGTCGGTGTGAAAGCAATGTATACCTTTTCTCTCCTTTATTTGGCAAAATTATTAAAAGTTTTCTGCTCAATAAATGATTTAATGACCTCAGTGGTAACTGCTTATCAGTAATTTGAAGGGTTGTGATGGGCTTTGTAATGAGCTCAGTAAAACTGAGGCACTGATTCAATGCAGAAAGCACGGCTGTGATAAATAGCCAGCACACTTCCTGCGCAAATGGGGTAGAATTGTTATTGTCAACACACTCGGTTACCTGGAGACCGTACACATCAGAGTGAAGACACAAAAGATTTCAGCAATTACCACTCACTGAGTGAAGAGGCCACTCAGATTACTAAACGCTTGAGAAAGCAGCTGGAGGTAAATGTCCGAATAAGATGTTTAATTAGCTGAACCATGAACAGAATAATCCAGCAATATCGTAAAGTGACATCATTAAAACACTGAACACACACTGAGATTTGTTCAGAATCCCTCTTCAAACATTTGATCAGTTTAATCAAGTAATTTCCAGCTATTGCCACATTCACTCCTTCACTCAGCCAACAATTAGGCACTGTATCAATTTCAGACCACACAGAAATTAGCACCTCACTGTTTAGGAGCTTTACTCTGTATCTAACCCCGTGCTGTACCTGTCCTGGGAGTGTTTGATGGGGACAGTGTAGAGGGAGTTTTACTCTGTATCTAACCCCGTGCTGTACCTGTCCTGGGAGTGTTTGATGGGGACAGTGTAGAGGGAGTTTTACTCTGTATCTAACCCCGTGCTGTACCTGTCCTGGGAGTGTTTGATGGGGACAGTGTAGAGGGAGTTTTACTCTGTATCTAACCCCGTGCTGTACCTGTCCTGGGAGTGTTTGATGGGGACAGTGTAGAGGGAGTTTTACTCTGTATCTAACCCCGTGCTGTACCTGTCCTGGGAGTGTTTGATGGGGACAGTGTAGAGGGAGTTTTACTCTGTATCTAACCCCATGCTGTACCTGTCCTGGGAGTGTTTGATGGGGGACAGTGTAGAGGGAGTTTTACTCTGTATCTAACCCCGTGCTGTACCTGGGAAACTGCTGCAAACCCAGGTAATAATTTGGATCCCTGCCGAAAGTCAAACATCTGGGAATCCATTAGTGTCTCGTGTCAAACTTGGAGTTTTGTTGGGAACACGAGGGTCAGACAGGGGTACAATGCGTCACATTTTGTGTTGTACATCCCTCTGAGTAAGAATGAAATATTGGGGATTGCTGGAATTTACCCCTCGGCTTAAATCAGTGACTTCAAGTGGGGATTTGTGTAAATGTGAATGAAGCCAGTATCCAACTGTGTTTGACTGAGACTGGAATCCATTTCCAGAAATGTTGTTTTTGGGAAAAGGGAATGATTGTTACTTCTGAGCCTCCCCCAGCCTGCCTCCCGAGATCCCAATCAATCTGTCCTGCTCACCCCTCCAGGACCCCCTTCCCCCCGACAGGGCTCCCACCCCCCACCTCATCCCATTCCCAATACCTCTCCCTGGAACACCCTGGGCTTCCCTAGTCCCTGTGCCTGACTCTGCCATGCTGCCCTGCACTGTCAGTGTGGGGACTGGAACGCTGTGGGCAACTCTGAGCTGGGCCTCTGCCCTGAACAGGGAGTCCTGCTTCCTGCTCCTGTGGGTGTGAAATGGCCCCGGACACTCAGTTCCGATGGCAGGGAGAGCCACTTGGGAAGTCCCAGTCCATGAACAATGTCAGTGCACCGTGTACCTGATCACATGGAGGAATCTGAACTGACTCCGACCTTCCCCAGTGCACTAACCAGCTCCAAAGACACATTTCTTACCTGGCGAGGGCGGGGTTGATAGGGTGAGCTGCTCTCCAGATCCGCTAAGATGCTGGTCAGTGAATCAATCTCTGCATCCAGACTGGACCGTCTTTCATCCAGGCTCTTCTTACCTGTCTGAGAATTAGGAGATCAACTGTCAGCTTGTCACCAACAACTTTCCTTAATCCCAACACCTTACAGTTGTGACTAAGCCGTAAACCCCAGCGTCACCCTGCTGCTGTGCTGACCAGAGGAACAAGAGTATATTCAGCTCTTCCAACCTGTCCCACTATTCAATCTGATCCTGGATCTGATCCTGGGGCGACACGGTGGCACGGTGGTTAACACTGCTGCCTCACAGCGCCAGGGACCCAGGTTCAGTTCCTGGCTTGGGTCACTGTTTGTGTGGAGTTTGCACATTCTCCCCGTATCTGCGTGGGTTTCCTCCGGCTGCTCCGGTTTTCTCTCAGTCTGAAGGATGCGCTGGTTAGGGGCATTGACCCAAACAGGCGCCAAAGTGTGGCGACTAGAGGAATTTCACAGTTACTTCATTGCAGTGTTAATGTAAGCCTTACTTGTGATAAAAAAATAAACTTTAAACAGATTTCACAGAATCACACAGTGCAGAAGAGGCCCTTCAGCCCATCATGTCTGCACTGACACATTAGAAACACCGGAACTTCCACCTGATCCCATCTGCCAGCACTTGGTCCATAGCCCGGAATGTTCCGATGTGCCAGGTACTCATCCAGATACTTCTTAAAGGATGTGAGGCATCCCACCTCCACCACCCCCCCAGGCAGCACATTCCAGACCCTCACCACCCTCTGGGTAAACTTTTCCTCACAACCCCCCAAACCTCCTGCCCCCACCTCGAAATGAAAAAGGTTTCAACGTCCTGCAGATCAAACCATGGCAATACTTGGACATATTTAAACAGATCTGGATACCAGGGTTCATTTTCCTCAGTATCCTCATCACTACTCCCAGAATTACCTTTACTGCAGCCAGTTTACGCAGACATTCAGGTTACAGTTCCAATTTCCAAAGTTAAATTTCTCTCTCCTTTTCCCTTTCGTCTCTCTCCCTTTTCCTTCTGCCAGGGCTATTTTTTCCCTACTTTTCCCCTTGCTTATAATTCCAGCAATTTCAGTTCTCTTGCTCTTTGTTCTCTCTCTATCTCTTACTTTTCCTGCTGTAATTGCCTCCCTCTCTTTTGCCTCGAATTCCAGCTGCTACATTTGGAATTGAATTCTAGCCGATTCCAATGATTCCCACTGTGTTTGTGGCAATTTCCAACACTGAGCTCTAACTGCACCTTCTTTGCCAATTCCAAAAGCTTTGCTTAAGCCGCCATTTGGAAATCACCCCAAGTGACTTCTTCCATCCCCAGGAAACTCTTAGCCACTGAAAGAGCCATTATTCCACAAGGCACCCCCTATTTCAGCCAATCAAACAGCAACACCTGAAAAGGAATCAGTAATTCTCTGCCCTCACTGTCTGAGCCCAATAATCCAAACCAAGCAAGGAATGATCGATCTTCATCCCAGATGGATCCCCAGTTTGTCTAGGATCAGATCGGAAACTGCAAGGTGTTTTATAAAGTTAGCCGAGACTTCAACTTTTGCATTGATTTTGAAATTAGGGTGAGTAGAAAGTGTTTCATTCCAAATATGGTTCCAGTAACCCACTAGGGAGCTTTTATCAAAAGAAACTTTATTAAAAACACAACTAAATTATAACAAAAATGATTAGCAAAACTTTTACGAATTAAAATATATAGACACGACAAAGTGTATCCCTCAACAGCTAGCTATCTCTGTTGTTCCAATTTAAAGCAATGCCCCACAAACAATCATCCTTCTTCAGAATCAGTTCGCACTAAAACAAGCACGCTCACATGCTGCTGGATTTTCAGCTTTTTAAACATTTCTGAACATAGATCCAGGCAACTATTTCCAAAACAACACTCCCAGAGAAAGATCTGCTCTCATATAGCAGAATCTCCAAGAAAGAAGCTAACTTCTTGGCAGATTCTAACTTCTTGGCAGATTCCAGTCTCCATATGCAGATGGGGTAACTGACACACACTGGCTTCTCCTTCTCAACTTGAAAAGCAGTTCTAAGCTTGAATCTTCTGTTTGAGTCCAACTTCCCCATCACATGATCAAACCTGCCAATCATCCCAATCAAACCCCACGCTGCAAAATCCCGGGGAAAACAGCAGAACAGCATTAGTTCAGATTAAAACCAATTTCTATAAATTCAAACAATTACACTGCTGCAGCAATAATACAGGATTACAGAACACAGAATGGCTCTGAGTGCATTAAACACTGTCACACCAGATCCTGCTTAAAACATGGCTCAAGTACACTTCATAAAGGCACAGTATCGTCACACTCAGCAGTGACCCTCTGACAGTGCGGCATTCTCTCAGTACTGACCCCCTGACAGTGCAGCACTCCCTCAGCACTAACCCTCTGACAGTGCGGCACTCCCTCAGCACTGACCCTCTGACAGTGCGGCACTCCCTCAGCACTAACCCTCTGACAGTGCGGCACTCCCTCAGCACTGACCCTCTGACAGTGCGGCACTCCCTCAGCAGTGACCCTCTGACAGTGCGGCACTCCCTCAGTACTGACCCCCTGACAGTGTGGCACTCCCTCAGCACTGACCCTCTGACAGTGCGGCACTCCCTCAGCACTGACCCTCTGACAGTGCGGCACTCCCTCAGCACTGACCCTCTGACAGTGTGGCACTCCCTCAGCACTGACCCTCTGACAGTGCGGCACTCCCTCAGCACTAACCCTCTGACAGTGCGGCACTCCCTCAGCACTGACCCTCTGACAGTGTGGCACTCCCTCAGCACTGACCCTCTGACAGTGCGGCACTCCCTCAGCACTAACCCTCTGACAGTGCGGCACTCCCTCAGCACTGACCCTCTGACAGTGTGGCACTCCCTCAGCACTGACCCTCTGACAGTGCAGCACTCCCTCAGCACTGACCCTCTGACAGTGCGGCACTCCCTCAGCACTGACCCTCTGACAGTGCGGCACTCCCTCAACACTGACCCTCTGACAGTGCGGCACTCCCTCAGCACTGACCCTCTGACAGTGCGGCACTCCCT
Source organism: Carcharhinus amblyrhynchos (assembly GCF_965287045.1). Lineage (NCBI taxonomy): Eukaryota > Metazoa > Chordata > Chondrichthyes > Carcharhiniformes > Carcharhinidae > Carcharhinus > Carcharhinus amblyrhynchos. The sequence goes on from NC_137326.1 coordinate 139,765,191, forward strand.
CAACACTGACCCTCTGACAGTGCGGCACTCCCTCAGCACTGACCCTCTGACAGTGCGGCACTCCCTCAGCACTGACCCTCTGACAGTGCGGCACTCCCTCAGCACTGACCCTCTGACAGTGCGGCATTCCCTCAGCACTGACCCTCTGACAGTGCGGCACTCCCTCAGCACTGACCCTCTGACAGTGCGGCACTCCCTCAGCACTGACCCTCTGACAGTGCGGCACTCCCTCAGCACTGACCCTCTGACAGTGCGGCACTCCCTCAGCACTGACCCTCTGACAGTGCGGCACTCCCTCAGCACTGACCCTCTGACAGTGCGGCACTCCCTCAGCACTGACCGTCTGACAGTGCGGCACTCCCTCAGCACTGACCCTCTGACAGTGCGGCACTCCCTCAACACTGACCCTCTGACAGTGCGGCACTCCCTCAGCACTGACCCTCTGACAGTGCGGCACTCCCTCAGCACTGACCCTCTGACAGTGCGGCACTCCCTCAGCACTGACCCTCTGACAGTGCGGCACTCCCTCAGTATTACATTGGGATTGTCAGGCTGGAGATTGTGCTCCGGGGGTTTGGAAATATATTGCTGGTGCATCACTGTCACTGGGCTAAATTCATTACTCCCCCGCTAACAGCAGCAGGGGTGTAACTGCTCACCAGGGACTGCAGCAATAAAGAAAGCAGCTCCTCACCACCTCACCAAAGTGTAGTTCAGGATGGACAGTAATTGTTGGCCTACCCAGCGTTACCCACATCCCGTAACGGGATGTTTAAAATGTCTCTGAAATGTGGGTGTAACCTCCGTCCTCCTGATTCAGTGGTGAGCCTGCAGCTCTCTGAGGCAGGCCAGATGGTTCAGACAAATATCTGCCTGCGTTCTGTGCACACAATGCAGCAAAGCCTTTGAAAAGTGATCCTCTGAGCTAATCCTGATAATTACCCCGAAACCTGTACACAGCATAATCCTGGGCACTCAGACATAATCCCATCATTTATCTCGTTACAGGCATTTCATTCCCCACCTGTATCAGGGAACGTTACCAAGTTGAGAATGATCTTTCCTCCTTGCTCTCATTTTATGTAATTGTTAAAAGAGCAGTTTAAAGATGAGAGTGAATAAGGGAAGTGAAGGCAGCCTGTCTGAGGGGTGGGGGGGATGTGGGAGGGAGGGGTGCGACTCCCAGTGGCAGCGAACTGGCACAATCACCAACCACAGACAACGAGGAGGTGAAGAAAAGACTTAAAATAAACCCAAACCCCAGCCGGCACGAGTAAAAACGCTGCAGTCTCTCAGAGAACATCCTCTCCGAGGCTCCATAAAGGGACACACACTGTCACCCCACACATCTCCAATCAGAGTGATTGCCAAAAGGGTTAGAGGGAAGTTTCAAACAATGGGGGGGAGGGGAGGGGAGGGGGGATTAGACTGGGTGGGATATTAAAGGGTGCGGGGAGTGAGGGGGAGAGTGGGATTAGACTGGGTGGGATATTAAAGGGTGAGGGGAGTGAGGGGGAGAGTGGGATTAGACTGGGTGGGATATTAAAGGGTGCGGGGAGTGAGGGGGAGAGTGGGATTAGACTGGGTGGGATATTAAAGGGTGCGGGGAGTGAGGGGGAGAGTGGGATTAGACTGGGTGGGATATTAAAGGGTGTGGGGAGTGAGGGGGGAGAGTGGGATTAGACTGGGTGGGATATTAAAGGGTGCGGGGAGTGAGGGGGAGAGTGGGATTAGACTGGGTGGGATATTAAAGGGTGTGGGGAGTGATGGGGGAGAGTGGGATTAGACTGGGTGGGATATTAAAGGGTGCGGGGAGTGAGGGGGAGAGTGGGATTAGACTGGGTGGGATATTAAAGGGTGCGGGGAGTGAGGGGGAGAGTGGGATTAGACTGGGTGGGATATTAAAGGGTGCGGGGAGTGAGGGGGAGAGTGGGATTAGACTGGGTGGGATATTAAAGGGTGCAGGGAGTGAGGGGGAGAGTGGGATTAGACTGGGTGGGATATTAAAGGGTGAAGGGAGTGAGGGGGAGAGTGGGATTAGACTGGGTGGGATATTAAAGGGTGCGGGGAGTGAGGGGGAGAGTGGGATTAGACTGGGGCAATGAACACTGTAATCATTTTTGGGATGTATCTTGAAGTGTTGCCACCTTCTTTGGAATTTTCCAACACATGCTGGATAATTGTACATCATCTGAATGTTTGATTGTATTCACGGTAAGAGGTCACATGACACTAGATTATTGGCCAACAGGTTTATTTGTAATGACAAGTTTTCGGGGTGCTATTTTCTCAGGTGGGTTCAGGCAGTGGGTTATTGAAGACCCCTCTGTGTTCCTCTATCAGAGTCTGAAAGGGGGTTTGATGGTTGGAGTTGGACGATATGTGTCACTGTAAATAAGGACTCAAGTGTCCTATTCCTCACTGTTGGCATGGTAACGAATGTCGCTGCCTGAAAGGTGGGGATTGGTATTGACAAACTGGATTTCCTATTGCTCTAGTGGAGCGTTTGAATATGGTGGAATTCCCAAAATCCAGCAGGTGGAATTCCCAAAATCCAGCAGGTGGAATTCCCAAAATCCTGCAGGTGGACTTGCTGCTACTTCCACATCTGTACCTTAAAGTCAAAATTTATTTATTATTGTCACAAGTAAGGTTGACATTAACACTGTAATGAAGTTACTGTGAAAATCCCCTAGTCGCCACACTCCAGCGCCTGTTTGGGTGCAGTGAGGGAGAATTTACCATGGCTAATGCACCCAACCAGCACGTCTTTTGGACCGTGGGAGGAAACCAAAGCACTTGGAGGAAACCCACGCAGACACAGGGAGAATGTGCAGACTCCACACAGACAGTGACCTGAGGCTGGAATTGAACCCGGGTCCCTGGCGCTGTGAGATAGCAGCACTAACCACTGTGCCACCGTGCTGCCCACAGCTTATGTGAAATGTTATGGGAGTGTGCTGGGGGGAGGGTGGGGGCAGTCATTGGGTGGAGCACTTTGTGTCGCTATTTAATGGTCACATTCTATCCTGCTGGCATTTTACCCACAGCAAGGGCAGCTCCATCACACACTGGAACCTGCCAGCTTTAGCTGGCCTGTCTGGTATCAGGCAGTTAGGGAATGGCGAACCCGCTTTGTGAGATGTTTAGTCCCACAAGGGCACCTTCTCCCTTTACCATATCGCCCTGCCTAATCCTAGCTTTTCAAATCAGGCCTCCACACGTCCCTCCCCAGGCTGACTGGGGACTGCCAACAGGCTCCGGTCAAATGCCGGACTTTATCTCTCGCTGTTCCTCACTGGGACATTGCAGTGCCAACAGTGACCATCACTCCAGCCTGGCACTGCTCAACTCAACAGGACTGGCTGGCAATTTACAATCCTCCCAGTGTTATCTCCTCCACCAAATCTTAGCAGCCATTGTGAAATATGGTGTGAAATAAACTCAAACCATCTCGGTTCAATTCCTGCTGGATATTCTTGGAGTTCATACCGTGTGACCCATGGAAGAATTACATCTTTTAACACAATGTTTATAGGATGTGTGTCACTGACTGGCCAGCATTTATTCCCCATCTGTAATGGTGGTGAGCTGCCTTCTTGATTCGCTGAAGCCCCTGAGGTGTAGGTACACCCACAGTGCTGTTAGGGAGGGAGTTCCAGCATTTTGACCCAGTGAAGGAATTTCCAAGTCAGGATGGTGAGTGACTTGGAGGTGGTGTCCCCAGGTATCAGCTGCTTGGCCTTCTCGGAGGCAGAGGTCACTGGTTTTAATGGTTAAAGTTTATTTATTAGACACAAGTAAGGCTTACATTAACACTGCAATTAAGTTATTGTAAAATTCTCCTAGTCACCACACACCGGCACCTGTTCAGGTCAGTGCATCTAACTAGCACGGTTAATAATGACAAGTATCCCACATGCCTTTCGAATCACCTTGTCCAGCTGTCTTCAGAGATCTATGGACAGATACTGCCTCACAGCACCAGGGACAGGGGTTCAAAGTGTGAAGTGCCCCCCTTGATGTCCCAGCGACTTTCTGGAACATTCTAAGGTGTCAGACAAATGTCAGGCGGATCTGTGCTGGAAAATTCCTCGCAGATAGGATTGAAGGGGCGAGTGTGAGGTCAGTTACTCGGCAGTTTGAGGTGTGACTATGTGACACAGACGTTCGAGTCAGCTCAGAGTGAAATGATCTTTAACAATCTTTTAGCCTCTTGGCCACATAGAGCTGAGTTTCTGCATAGCCACAATTTCCACTGAAAAGTGTTTCTGAAACAGCTGGAGAGACAACGATGGAAATTAGGCAAATGTACCTCAGCCTGAAAGCTGCTTTCATGGTGTGGGGGTCTTTTGGTGAGATCTGTTTTGCTGAAATTGGATTGGTTCAGCTAAACGCAGATCCTGCAAAGAATTATTGATAACTGAAAGGAGAACTTTCAGGCATAAAAACCGATGGTGTGGTAAATAGTGAGAAACAAGGTCTTAGATCACAGAAGGATATAGAGATGGACAGAGCAATGGAATCTCATCATAGAATCATAACAGTGCAGACTGCGGCTGTTTGTCCCATCAAGTCTGCACAGACTGTCTGCCAGATCATTACGCTCAGGCTCTATCCCGTAACCCCACATATTTACCCCGCTAATCCCCTGAACTCCACATATTTACCCCGCTAATCCCCTGAACTCCACATATTTACCCCGCTAATCCCCTGAACCTACACACTATTGGCCAATCCACCTAACCTGCACACCTTTGGACTATGGGAGGAAACAAGAGCACCCGGAGGAAACCCACACAGACACGGGGAGAATGTGTAAACTCCACACAGACAGTGACCCAAGGCAGGAATCGAACCCGGGTCCCTGGAGCTGTGAGGCAGCATGTCCATAGATCTCTGAATTCGAAATGCATATGGGATGCTCGCTGTTTTTAGCTGAGGCATTGAATATAAGAGCAAGGAGGCTATGATGGAACTGTATAAAACACTGGTTAGGCCACAGCTAGAGTACTGTGTGCAGTCCTGATCGCCCACCACATTAGTGGAAGGAGGGGATTGCACTGGTGGAGGTGCAAAGGAGATTCACCAGGATGCTGGCTGGGATGGAGCGTTTCAGTTACAAAGAGAGGCTGGATAGTGTCAGGTTGTTTTCCTTGGAGCAGAGAAGGCTGAGGGGGGGAACCTGATTGAGGTGTACAAGATAGGGTGGATAGGAAAACCTTTTCCCCTTGGTGAAGGAGTCAATAATCAGAGACAGAGATTTAAGGTCAGAATGTTTTGCAACGTAACACTTTGTGTATGTATGGCATCCTTATTTATTTTTGAAACTTTGTCTTAATCTCATATTTTTGTTTTATTAAGGAGAGAGAAGTGAATCTGTTCAGCATGTATTAATTGTATATTAATTGTTGAAGATACACAATAAAGATAAATGTCTTTGTATATCTATATACAGAGAAAGAAAAAGCATACAAAGTGGCAAAGAATTAGTGGGAAGCCAGAGGATTGGGAAGCCTTTAATAGTGAGCAGACTATAAAAGCAATGAGGGGGACAGAAGGTGAAATATGAGTGTAACCTAGCCAGTAAAAGAAAGGAGGATAGGAAGAGTTTTTTTTTCACTGTATAAAAGGTAAGAGAGAGGTAAAAGTAGATATTAGACCACTGGAGATTGAGGCTTAAGACATAATAATAGGAAACAAAGAAATGACAGAGGGACCGAATAGTTACTTGGCATCAGTCTTCATGGTGGAAGACACCAGTGTCATGCCAGAACTCCAAGAGAGTCAGGGGGGACAGATGAGTGTTTTGGCCATCACTAAGGAGAAGGTTCTGGGGAAACTGAAAATTCTGAAGGTGGATAAACCACCTGGACCAGATGAACTACATCCACGGGTTCTAAAAGAGATAGTTGAGGAAATTGTGAAGGCATTGATGATGATCTTTCAGGAATCATTGGAGGCAGGGAAGGTCCTAGAGGACTGGAAAGTAGCCAATGTAACACTGCTGTTTAAGAAGGGAGGCAGGCAGCAGATGGGAAATTATAGGCCGGTTAGCCTGATTTCGGTCATTGGCAAGATTTTAGAGTTCATTATTAAAGATGAGAATGCAGAGTACTTGGAATTGCATGATAAAGTAGGACTAAGTCAGTGCGGCTTTGCCAAGGGGAGGTCATTTCTGACAAGTCTATTAGAATTCTTTGAGGAGGTAACAAGCAAATTAGATAAAGGAGAACGAACGGATGTGATTTATTTAGATTTCCAAAAGGCCTTTGACAAGGTACTTCATAGGAGACTGTTAAATAAGTTAAGTGCCCATAGTGTTAATGATAAGATCCTGGCATGGATAGAGGATTGGCTGACTGGTGGAATTACCCACAATTACCCACAGATCCGACCAAAGAACACGCTCGTCAACTCAACAATCTGATCAAGACCTTTGATCCGGACCTTCAGAGCACCCTCCGTGCTCTCATTCCACGTACTCCCCGCATTGGAGATCTCTACTGCCTCCCAAAGATTCACAAGGCAAACACACCTGGCCGTCCCATCGTATCGGGCAATGGGACTCTGTGTGAGAACCTCTCCGGCTACGTCGAGGGCATCCTGAAACCCATTGTACAAAGAACCCCCAGCTTTTGTCGCGACACTACGGACTTCCTACTGAAACTCAGCACACATGGAGCAGTTGAACCAGGGACACTCCTCGTCACAATGGATGTCTCAGCGCTCTACACCAACATCCCCCACGACGATGGCATTGCTGCGACTGCATCAGTACTCAATGCTGACAACTGCCAGTTTCCAGATGCAATTTTACAACTCATCCGCTTTATCCTGGACCACAATGTCTTCACCTTCAACGACCAGTTTTTCATCCAGACACATGGAACAGCCATGGGGACCAAATTTGCGCCTCAATATGCCAACATCTTCATGCACAGGTTCGAACAAGACTTCTTCACTGCACAGAATCTTCAACCGATGCTGTACACTAGATACATCGATGACATTTTCTTCCTCTGGCCTCATGGTGAACAATCACTGAAACAACTATATGATGATATCAACAAATTCCACCCCACCATCAGACTCACCATGGACTATTCCCCAGAATCAGTTGCATTCTTGGACACACGCATCTCCATTAAGGACGGTCACCTCAGCACCTCACTGTACCGCAAGCCCACAGACAATCTCACAATGCTCCACTTCTCCAGTTTCCACCCTAAACATGTTAAAGAAGCCATTCCCTATGGACAAGCCCTCCGTATACACAGGATTTGCTCAGATGAGGAGGATCGTGACAGACACCTCCAGACCCTGAAAGATGCCCTCGTAAGAACAGGATATGGTGCTCGACTCATAGATCGACAGTTTCGATGCGCCACAGCGAAAAACCGCACCGATCTCCTCAGAAGACAAACACGGGACACAGTGGACAGAGTACCCTTCGTCGTCCAGTACTTCCCCGGAGCGGAGAAGCTACGACATCTTCTCCGGAGTCTTCAACATATCATTGATGAAGACGAACATCTCGCCAGGGCCATCCCCACACCCCCACTTCTTGCTTTCAGACAACCACACAACCTCAAACAGACCATTGTTCGCAGCAAACTACCCAGCCTTCAGGAGAACAGTGACCACAATACCACACAACCCTGTCACAGCAACCTCTGCAAGACATGCCGGATCATCGACATGGATACCATCATCACACGTGAGAATACCATCCACCAGGTACATGGTAAATACTCTTGCAACTCGGCCAACATTGTCTACCTGATACGTTGCAAGAAAGGATGTCCCGAAGCATGGTACATTGGGGAGACCATGCAGACGCTACGACAACGGATGAATGAACATCGCTCGACAGTCACCAGGCAAGACTGTTCCCTTCCTGTTGGCGAACACTTCAGTGGTCACGGGCATTCAGCCTCTGACCTTCGGGTAAGCATTCTCCAAGGCGGCCTTCACAACACACGACAGCGCAGAGTCGCTGAGCAGAGACTGATAGCCAAGTTCCGCACACATGAGGACGGTCTCAACAGGGATCTTGGGTTCATGTCGCACTATCTGTAACCCCCGTGACTTGCCTGGGTTTGCAAAACCTCACTTACTGTACTGTCTGGAGACAATATACATCTCTTTAAACTGTGATCAGTGCTCCTACCACTCACATTATCAGCCACTTCAGGTCTTGAACAGCAGGTTAGGTGTAAGGATTCGCATTTTAATCAGTAATCTCTAAACTGTCTGTGCTTTATATGCTCTGTCTGAGGCCAGAACTCTCCATTCACCTGACGAAGAGGGTAACCCCTCGAAAGCTTGCGAGTATATTATCAAATAAATAGGTTGGACTAAAACCTGGTGTTGTCAGACTTTTTACTGTGACTGGTGGAAGGCAGAGAGAGGGGATAACGGGGGTCTTTTTCAGGATGGCAGCCAGTAACTAGTGATGTGTCTCAGGGATCAGTGCTGGGACTACAACTTTTCACAATATACATTGATGATTTGGAAGAAGGAACTGAAGGCACTGTTGCTAAGTTTGCAGATGATACAAAGATATTAGAGGGACAAGTAATAACGGGGAAGCAGAGGGGCAGCAGAAGGACTTGGACAGGTTAGGCGAGTGGGCAAAGAAATGGCAGATGGAATACAATGTGGAAAAGTGTGAGGTTATGCACTTTGGAAGGAGGAATGGAGGCATAAACTGTTTTTTAAATGGTAAAATGCTTAGGAAATCAGAAACACAAAGGGACTTGGGTTTCCTTGTTCAAGATTCTCTTAAGGTTAACGTGTAGGTTCAGTCGGCAGTTCGGAAGGCAAATGCAACGTTAGCATTCATATCGAGAGGGCCAGAATACAAGAGCAGGGATGGACTTCTGAGGCTGTATCAGGCTCTGGTCAGACCTCATTTGGAGTATTGTGAGCAGTTTTGGGCCATGAATCTAAGGAAGGATGTGTTGACCTTGGAAAGGGTCCAGACAGGTTTCATAAGAATGATCCTTGGAATGAAGAGCTTGTCTTATGACAATCTGTACTTGTTGGAGTTTAGACGGGTGAGGGGGGGGGGGATCTTATTGAAACTTACAGGATACTGCAAGGCCCTGGATAGAGTGGACGTGGAGAGGATATTTCCATTAGTAGGAAAAACTAGAACCAGAGGGAACAACCTCAGGCTAAAGGGACGATCCTTTAAAACAGAGATGAGGAGGAATTTCTTCACCCAGAGAGTGGTGAATCTGTGGAACTCTTTGCCACAGAAGGCTGTGGAGGCCGGGTCATTGAGTGTCTTTAAGACAGAGATAGATAAGTTCTTGATTAATAAGGGGATCGGGGGTTATGGGAAAAAGGCAGGAGAATGGGGATGAGAAAAATATCAGCCATGATTGAATGGCGGAGCAGACTCGATGGGCCGAGTGGCCTTATTCTGCTCCTATGTCTTATGGTCTTGTGGTAAATAAAAGTGACTGAAGGTGAGGCTGCAATATTCTGCCCTTTGACTTTCTGGCTATCTGAGTTTTGACAATGCCCACCGTAACTCTGAGCGTCCAAGTCAGTTCACCATTCTGGCTGTTCCTAATTCCAGATCACAGAGTTTCAGAGAGCTGATGGGGCTGGTTTTGTGACTCTGAAATGGCCTCACTTAACTCACATCTCCATCAGCAACACAAGGATTTATTTACCTGTAACTTTATTAACTGGCCTTTAAACAGGTCAGACTTTCATTGCCTGTGGCTGAGTTGAATTCTCGCCCAGACACCGCAGTTGGGAGGCCAAGGGTACAGTCTGTGCCTCTGAGGGATTTTTTTCGATATATTTGGACCAGATAGGAAGCTTCTAATGAATGAAAGCGACAGAATAACAGCGAGGATGGAATCAAAACCCAGACAGGGTAAAATGATTGAGCAACAGGCACGTTCAAAACAAACCAATGTAATTCTCTGCCTTTGCAGTTACAGAACCAGCGATGGACAGTCCAGCAAAACAACTCCAAATGAGAATTCTTCCTGTGCAAGTTTACGAAAGGGGTGAAACAGCAGAACTGAGAATCCTGGATTAAGTAAAAGAACGACAATTCTGACGAAAGGCTATAGACCTGAAACAGGAAGAGTATCACAGAGCCACTGCTGGCCATGGTGTGAGTGAGGGGAGGGCAAGTCAACTATGAGAGGTGCAAGTTCACCGTATTCCTACCCAAAATCAGCTGGTCGACAAAACATGGCAAATGGGAGGGTATCAAAATTAAATAAATCACAGACAATTCAGCCCATTAAATAGTCACTGAACAAATATCTCACTGCCCAGTCACCCCCATACCACACTGACCCCAATATCACACCGACCCCAATATCACACCGTCCCCAATATCACACCGTCCCCAATATCACACCGTCCCCAATATCACACCTTCCCCAATATCACACCTTCCCCAATATCACACCGACCCCAATACCACACTGACCCCAATATCACACCGTCCCCAATATCACACCGTCCCCAATATCATACTGTCCCCAAAACAACACTGTACCCAATATCACACCGTTCCCAATATCACGATGTCCCCAATATCACGATGTCTCCAATATCACGCTGACCCCAATATCACACCGTCCCCAATACACACTGTCCCAAATATCACACCGTCCCCAATATCACACCGTCCCCAATATCACAACGTCCCCAATATCACAACGTCCCCCATATCAAACCTTCCCAGTATCACACCGTCCCCAATATCACAACGTCCCCAATATCACACTGTCTCCAATATCACACTGTCCCCAATATCACACTGTCCCCAATATCACATTGACCCTAATATCACACTGTCCCCAATATCACACTGATCCCAATTTCACACTGACCCCAATATCACACCGACCCCAATATCACAACGTCCCCAATATCACAACGTCCCCAATATCACACTGTCTCCAATATCACACTGACCCCAACATAAGAACATAAGTAATAGGAGCAGGAGTAGGCCATCTAGCCCTTCAAACCTGCCCCTCCATTCAATAAGATCATGGCTGATCTGAAGTGGATCAGTTCCACTTTCCCGCTTTCTCCCCATAACCCTTAATTCCCTTGTCTATCAGAAACCTATCTACCCGTGACTTAAATATATTTAGCGAGGAAACCTCCACCACTTCAACGGGCAGAGAATTCCAGAGATTCACCACCCTTTGAGTGAAGAAGTTCCTCCTCAACTCCAATCTAAACTGTCCCCCCCTTATCTTAAGGCTGTGCCCTCTAGTCCTGCTGTCCTTTCTAAGTGGGAAGAATCTCTCTACCTCTACCCTATCCATCCCCTTCATTATCTTATATGTCTCTATAAGATCCCCCCTCATCCTTCTAAACTCCAACGAGTACAGACCGAGTCTATTTAGTCTCTCTTCATAGGCCAACCCCCTCATCTCCGGTATCAGCCTAGTGAACCTCCTCTGCACTCCCTCCAAGGCCAAAATATCCTTGCGCAAGTGCGGCGACCAAAACTGCACACAGTACTCCAGCTGCGGCCTCACCAGTGCCCTGTACAGCTGCAGCAAGACCTCCCTACTTTTATATTCTATCCCCCTCGCTATAAAGGCCAGCATCCCATTCGCCTTCTTGATCACCTGCTGCACCTGCAGACTGGGTTTTTGTGACTCATGCACAAGGACCCCCAGGTCCCTCTGCACCGTAGCATGCTGCAGCTTTTCACCCTTTAAATAGTAGTCCCTCCTACTATTATTCCTGCCAAAGTGGATAACCTCACACTTGCTAACATTGTACTCCATCTGCCAGGTCCTCGCCCACTCGCTCAGGACCTGGCAAATATCACACTGTCCCCAATATCACAGTCTCCAATATCACACTGACCCTAATGTCACACTGTCCCCAATATCACACTGACCCTAATATCACACTGTCCCCAATATCACAGTCTCCAATATCACACTGACCCTAATGTCACACTGTCCCCAATATCACACTGACCCTAATATCACACTGTCCCCAATATCACACCGATCCCAATTTCACACCGACCCCAATATCACACCGACCCCAATATCACACCGACCCCATTATCACACCGACCCCAATATCACACAGTCCCCAGTATCACACAGTCCCCAGTATCACACAGTCCTCAGTATCACACCGTGCCCAATGTCACACCGACCCCAATATCACACAGTCCCCAGTGTCACACAGTCCCCAGTGTCACACCGTGCCCAATATTACACCGACCCCAATATCACACCGACCCCAATATTACACCGACCCCAATATCACACCGTCCCCAATATCACACCGACCCCAATATTACACCGACCCCAATATTACACCGACCCCAATATCACACCGTCCCCAATATCACACCGTCCCCAATATCACACCGTCCCCAATATCACACCGACCCCAATATTACACCGTCCCCAATATCACACCGTCCCCAATATCACACCGTCCCCAATATCACACCGTCCCCAATATCACACCGACCCCAATATTACACCGTCCCCAATATCACACCGTCCCCAATATCACACCGTCCCCAATATCACACCGTCCCCAATATCACACCGTCCCCAATATCACACCGTGCCCAATATCACACCGACCCCAATATCACACCGACCCCAATATCACACCGACCCCAATATCACACCGTCCCCAATATCACACAGTCCCCAGTATCACACCGTGCCCAATGTCACACCGTCCCCAATATCACACAGTCCCCAGTGTCACACCGTGCCCAATGTCACACCGACCCCAATATTACACCGACCCCAATATTACACCGACCCCAATATCACACCGTCCCCAATATCACACCGTCCCCAATATCACACCGACCCCAATATCACACCGACCCCAATATCACACCGACCCCAATATCACACCGTCCCCAATATCACACCGTCCCCAATATCACACCGTCCCCAATATCACACCGACCCCAATATCACACCGACCCCAATATCACACCGTCCCCAATATCACACCGTCCCCAATATCACACCGACCCCAATATCACACAGTCCCCAGTATCGGGCCAGACCGGAATAAGGACGGCAAATTTCCTTTCTTAAAGGACATTACTGAACCAGATGGATTTTTCCAATAATTGACAATGATTTCATGGTCATCAGTAAATTCTTAATTCCGGATGTTTTTGATTGAATTCAGATTCCCCCCGCTGCTGGTGAGGGGTTGAACTGAGGGGTTCTGCCAGGGATTCCACATAACACCATCCCATCCGTCAACATTCAGAGCCAATCATCTAACCATCGCTGGCAGCTCGACCACAGAAAATCGATTAAAAATCAGAGTGAAAATTCCATTTGTTCTCAAGAGGACAGTAATCCCTGAGTGATGGTGCAGCAGGCTGACAGTGTTACTACACCCTGCTCCAGTGTTACTACACCCCACCCCAGTGTTATTACACCCCGCTCCAGTGTTACTACACCCTGCCCCAGTGTTACTACACCCCGCCCCAGTGTTACTACACCCCGCTCCAGTGTTACTACATCCTGCCCCAGTGTTATTACACCCCGCTCCAGTGTTACTACACCCCGCCCCAGTGTTACTACACTCCACCCCAGTATTACTACACTCCACCCCAGTGTTACTACATCCTGCCCCAGTGTTACTACACCCCGCCCCAGTGTTACTACACCCTGCTCCAGTGTTACTACACCCCGCCCCAGTGTTACTACACCCCGCCCCAGTGTTACTACACTCCACCCCAGTATTACTACACTCCACCCCAGTGTTACTACATCCTGCCCCAGTGTTATTACACCCCGCTCCAGTGTTACTACACCCCGCCCCAGTGTTACTACACTCCACCCCAGTATTACTACACTCCACCCCAGTGTTACTACATCCTGCCCCAGTGTTACTAGACCCTGCCCCAGTGTTACTACACCCTCCCCCAGTGTTACTACACCCTGCTCCAATGTTACTACACTGTGCCCCAGTGTTGCTACACCCTGCCCCAGTGTTACTATCCCCTACCCCAGTGTTACTACACCCCGCCCCAGTGTTACTACACCCTGCCCGTGTTACTACACCCTGCTCCAATGTTACTACACCATGCCCCAGTGTTACTGTACCCTGCCCCAGTGTTACTACACCCTGCCCGTGTTACTACACCCTGCTCCAATGTTACTACACCATGCCCCAGTGTTACTGTACCCTGCCCCAGTGTTACTACACCCTGCCCCAGTGTTACTATACCCTGCTCCAATGTTACTATACCCTGCCCCTGAGTTACTATACCCTGCCCCTGAGTTACTATACCCTGCCCCAGAGTTACTATACCCTGCCCCAGAGTTACTATACCCTGCCCCAGAGTTACTATACCCTGCCCCAGAGTTACTATACCCTGCCCCAGAGTTACTACACCCTGCCCCAGTGTAACCAATCCCTGCCCCAGTGTAACCAATCCCTGCCCCAGTGTGACTACACCCCGCTCCAGTTCCAGGAGTGAGAGGGCGCAGACTCGCAGCCTCACTGTTACGGTCAGAGCCACTGGTATTTCACTAAAAATGATGGAAAAAAGCAGGGCCAACAGAAACTCAGCAGCCAAGACAATCTGTGCTCTGGAAAAGCTGCTGGTGGAATGGGAGCTTGAAGTAAATTATCTGCACAAGTGGTCGACTGTGCCTGAGATTCTTTTAGAGAGAACAGGCAGATGGTGGACAGGCAGCTGAATGTATACACCTGGGTCATGTAGACAGGCTCCCAGATTCCACTCAAGTCCCTTTCAAAACACAACAAAACACCGCATACTGAGCAACATTACAGACGTTTCATTAATGCTGTAATCCAACACTGTGAGGGCAGACAGGAACTTCTGTTCTACAGTAAGACGCCAAGCTGACTACTGAGTCATGGTTACTGACGGAATCAGACTTTAAATACTTTCTGTTCATTATCTCCCAGATTATCTGAAGGGGCGAACACACATTTGGATAAAATATCAAGAAATTCTCTCACCAAGGTAGAATTCCACATGCACTGAATATAAACAGTCGTCACCAAACACTCCCAGGACAGGTACAGCACGGGGTTAGATACAGAGTAAAGCTCCCTCTACACTGTCCGCCATCAAACACTCCCAGGACAGGTACAGCACGGGGTTAGATACAGAGTAAAGCTCCCTCTACACTGTCCCCATCAAACACTCCCAGGACAGGTACAGCACAGGGTTAGATACAGAGTAAAGCTCCTTCTACACTGTCCCCCATCAAACACTCCCAGGACAAGTACAGCATGGGGTTAGATACAGAGTAAAGCTCCCTCTACACTGTCCCCCCATCAAACACTCCCAGGACAGGTACAGCACGGGGTTAGATACAGAGTAAAGCAGAGTAAAGCAGGTGGTCAGGAAGGCTAATGGGATGCTGGCCTTCATAGCGAGGGGGATTGAAAATCAAAGTAGGGAGGTCTTGCTGCAGCTGTATAGGGCATTGGTGAGGCTGCAGCTGGAGTACTGTGTGCAGTTTTGGTCGCCGCACTTACGCAAGGATATTTTGGCCTTGGAGGGAGTGCAGAGGAGGTTTACTAGGCTGATACCGGAGTTGAGGGGGTTGAGCTATGAGGAGAGGCTGAATAAACTAGGCTTGTACTCGTTAGAGTTTAGAAGAATGAGGGGCGATCTCATTGAGACGTATAAGATGATGAATGGGATGGGTAGGATAGAGGTGGAGAGACTCTTCCCGCTCAGAAAGGATAGTAGGACTAGGGGGCACAGCCTCAAGATAAAGGGGGGGCGGTTTAGAACGGAGTTGAGGAAGAACTTCTTCACTCAAAGGGTGGTGAATCTCTGGAATTCTCTGCCCGTTGAAGTGGTGGAGGCTGCCTCGCTAAATATTTTTAAGACGCGGGTTGATGGGTTTCTGATAAGAGAGGGGATTAAGGGTTATGGGGAGAGGGCGGGAAAGTGGAACTGAGCCACGACAGATCAGCCATGATCTTATTGAATGGCGGGGCAGGCTCGAAGGGCTAGATGGCCTACTCCTGCTCCTATTTCTTATGTTCTTATGTTATGTTCTTATGTTCTCCCTCTACACTGTCCCCCCATCAAACACTCCCAGGACAGGTACAGCACGGGGTTAGAGGACATTGCGTTAAAGCGACTGACAAGAGAGCAAGAGGTCAGATAGGAACATTCAAAATAAAAACAGGAATATGTTCTTCGAACCGGCTCCGCCATTCATTTTGACTATGGCTGATTATCGAATTCAATATCCTGACCGCTCCCCGTGAGCTAGATCTAGTTTCTTCTTAAAATCACACAGCGTTTTGGCCTCAACTACTTTCTGTGGGAGTGAATTCCACACATTCCCCACCCTCTGGGTGAAGAAATTTCTCCTCACCCTCAGTTCTAAAAGGTTTCCCCCTTATATTCAAACTCTGACCCCTAGTTCTGGACTCCCCCACCATGGGGAACATTCTTTCTGAATCTACCCTGTCTAACACTAAAGTCATAGAGTCATCGAGGTTTACAGCATGGAAAGAGGCCCTTCAGCCCAACTTGTCCATGCTGCCCTTTTTTTAAAACCCCTAAACTAATCCCAATTCCCCGTGTTTGGCCTATATCCCACTATACCCATTTTATCCACTTAATTGTCTAAACGCTTTTTTAAAAGACAAAATTGTACCCACCATTACGACCTCTATTAGAATTTTATAAGTTTCTATGAGATCCTCCCTCACTCTTCTCAACTCCAGTGAATAGAATCCTAACCAATTTAGTCTCTCCTCATATGACAGACCTGCCATCTCAGGAATCAGCCTGGTAAACCTTCACTGTGCTCCCTCTATAGCAAGGACATCCTTCCTCAGATAAGATCACTAAAACTGTACACAATACTCCAGGTGTGGCCTCACAAATATCCTGTACAATTGCAGCAAAACATTTCTGTCCCTACACTCAAATCCTCTCGCTATGAAGGCCAACATACCATTTGCCTTCTTTACTGCCTGCTGTACCTGCACACTTTCAGCGACTGATGCACGAGGACTCCAAGGTCTCATTGTGCATCCACCTCTCTCAACTTCGACCCATTCAAATAATAATCTGTCTTCCTATTATTGCTCCCAAAGTGGATAACCTCACATTTATCCACATTATACTGCATCTGCCATGCAGATACCCACACACTCAGCCTGTCCAAATCACACTGAAGCATCTCTGCATCCTCCTC
The DNA here is from genome assembly GCF_965287045.1 of Carcharhinus amblyrhynchos. Classification (NCBI taxonomy): domain Eukaryota; kingdom Metazoa; phylum Chordata; class Chondrichthyes; order Carcharhiniformes; family Carcharhinidae; genus Carcharhinus; species Carcharhinus amblyrhynchos. The sequence continues at coordinate 139,782,410 of NC_137326.1, forward strand.
ACAGCTCACCCTCCCACCCAACTTTGTATCATCTGCAAATTTGGAGACAATACATTCAGTTCCCTCTTCCAAATCATTAATATAATGTAAACAGTTGGGGTGCCAGCACAGATCTCTGCGGAACCCCACTGGTCACTGACTGCCAATCAGAAAAAGACCCATTTATGCCAACTCTTTGTTTCCTATCTGCTAACCAGCTTTCTATCCATCTCAAGACATTACCCAAAATCCCATGTTCTTTAACTTTACACAGTGGTCTGTTATATGAGACCTTGTTGATAGCCTCCTGAAAGTCTAAATAAACCACATCCACTGGTTCTCCTTTGTTAACTCTACTAGTTACATCCTCAAAGAAATCCAATAGATTCATCAAGCATGATTTCCCTTTTGTAAATCCGTGCTGACTTTGTCTGATTATCCCACTGCCTTCCAAATGCCGAGTTACGAAATCCTTGTTAATGGACTCCAGCAACTTCCCCAGTACCGACGTTAGACTCACGGGTCTATAGTTCCCTGTTTTCTCTCGACCTCCCTTTTTGAATAGTGGGCTTACATTAGCTGCCCTCCAATCTATATGAACCAGTCCAGGATCCAAATAATTTTGGAAAATAACCACCAATGGATCTACTATTTCCAGGGCAACTTCCTCAAGTAATCTGGGATGAAGATTATCAGGACCTGGAGATTTATCCGCCTTCAATCCCACCAATTTCCCCAAAACCATTTCTCTACTAACGCTGATTCCCTTCAGCTCCTCACTAAAACTCAGCATGTCTGGTACATTATTCATGTCTTCCTTTCTGAAGACTGAAAAGTACGTGTTTGATTCCGCAGCCATTTCTTTATTCCCTGCTATGAATTCCCCCGTGTGTGACTGTACGGAGCCTACATTCATTTCTCAACCTTTTCTCTTTACATATCTATTGAAATTTTTGCAGTTAGTTTTTATATTCCCCGTTACTATCTTTCATACTCCATCTTTCCTTTCTTAACCATTCCCTCGGTCCTCCTTTGCTGAATTTTAAATTGCTCCCAATCCTGTTGCTTTTTCTTCCTTTTTTTGAAACCTAAACATTCTTGAAGTGTTTATTCAGATCAAAGGGGGAAGAACTCTGTTGAATTTGGCATTATTGAAGTGTTCCCACATCAACCACGATGCTGATGATTAAAATGAAATTTGGGTGCAATACATCTTCGATGGAACCCATTTAAACTGAGCGCTCTGCCGAGAGAGGTTTACAGCATGGAAACAGGCCCTTCAGCCCAAATTGTCCCAGCCATAAGTCAAGCTGTCAGACTCGAACCATCCACTGACAGTTTTGGTTCCTGATTTCCAGTGGAGTTGTCCTCTCCAATCTGTTGCATCCCCTCAGTGTCTCTGTGAATTAGTCAACCCTCTGGAACACATACAGAGAAATCCAAGGGATTTTTGTCAGACTGTAAACACACTGTAAGCTGGCTAGCACACTGGCAGTTAGGCAAGATTTAGAGACTGTTTGTGAGCTGACAGTCCTGTCCTCCGAAGGTCTTTGTTTCTGATTAATCGTACTCTTACGAGATCGACACCCTTATGAAAGACAGATTGTTCTTTGGCCAGTCTCCTTCCACACACTGCAGTTGGGTAATCACAACTTTAAACGTGAAACAAAGTGTATTCAATCGACATTTTAAAGGTTGCAGTTAATTCCTGAGAGTCTTTGGTCTTTGCTGAATGGAGTGAGGTCTCATCTCCGACACTGTAACCCCAGTCCTCACTCACCCGGCCTTGCAGTTAGGCTTTGTCTACTTTGGCAGCTGAGAGGGGGTCACGAGTGAAGAAACTGGATGATCTTTGAGGCTGAATCTTACTGGGGCTTTATTACTCTCTGCCCTCTCGAGGGGAGGTGGTAATGGTATTATCACTGGGCAAATAATTCAGGGACCCAGGGTAATGCTCTGGGGACACGGGCTCAAATCCAACCAGGGCAGATGGTGAAATCTGAATCTGGAATTAAGAGTCTTCTGATGCCGGAGAGGGGGCAAGGGGGGCGGGAGGGGGTACACAGTGGCCCAGCTAGCGACACCCATATCCCATGAACGAATAAAGCTTCCCCCACCCTCCCTCCCCAGGAGGAGAGTGACTTACTGACCCAAGCCCAACAAGCCCATTCCTCAGCAACAACACACTCCCAGGGCCCTCAAGCGTGTCGGGGTCAGACCTCCACCCCGGAATGGAAGGAAGTCCCACCCAGGAGAGCTGCCAATCGATTGGACTGATGGTAGAAACTCGGAGTGGATGCTGCTGGGAAACCTACAAAGAACAGGAATGGCGTCCGGATGGGGCTGCGTCCTGGGCAGGGAGGGATCAGACAGTCGAGGAAGTGAAGTGAGGAGAGAGTGGGGCTGCAGGGTGGGGGCAAGAAGGGAAAAGGGAGGGTAATGTTTTGAAGATGTTCTTCCCATTCACACAGGGTCTTTCCCTTCCCATCATTTAACCAGCTGGGATTAAAATCTGACTGCCCAGCTGTCCACACCAACAGTATTATACAGCACAGCAGACAGTTCAGAGTCACAGAGGTTTACAGCATGGAAACAGGCCATTCGGCCCAACTTGTCCATGCCGCCCTTTTTTTTAAATCCCTAAGCTAGTCCCAATTGCCCCCATTTAGCCCATATCCCTCTATACCCATCATACCCATGTAACTGTCTAAATGTTTTTTAAAAGACAAAATTGTACCCACCTCTACTACTGCCTCTGGCAGCTCGTTCCAGACACTCACCACCCTCTGTGTGAAAATATTGCCCCTCTGGACACTTTTGTATCTCTCCCCTCTCACGTTAAACCTCTGCCCTCTAGTTTTAGACTCCCCTAACTTTGGGAAAAGATATTGACTATCTAGCTGATCTGTGCCCCTCATTATTTTATAGACCTCTAAAAGGTCACCCCTCAGCCTCCTACGCTCCAGAGAAAAAAGTCCCAGTCTATCCAGCCTCTCCTTATAACTCAGACCATCAAGTCCCATCTTAGTAAATCTTTTCTGCGCTCTTTCTAGTTTAATAATATCCTTTCTATAATAGGGTGACCAGAATTGCACACAGTATTCCAAGTGTGGCCTTACCAATGTCTTGTACAACTTCAATAAGACGTCCCAACTCCTGTATTCAATGTTCTGAGCGATGAGACCAAGCATGCTGAATGCCTTCTTCACCACTCTGTCCACCTGTGACTCCACTTTCAAGGAGTTATGAACATGTTCCCCGAGATCTCTTTGTTCTGTAACTCTCCCCAGTGCCCTACCATTAACTGAGTAAGTCCTACCCTGGTTTGATCTACTAAAATACATCACCTCGCAGTTGTCTAAATTAAACTCCATTTGCCATTCGTCAGCCCACTGGCCCAACTGATCAAAATCCCATTGCAATTGGAGATAACTTTCTTCACTGTCCACTGTGCCACCAATTTTGGTGTTGTCTGCAAACTTACTAACCCTGCCTCCTATATTCTCATCCAAATTATTAATATAAACGACAAATAACAGTGGGCCCAGCACTGATCCCTGAGGCACACCGCTGGTCACAGGCCTCCAGTTTGAAAAACAACTCTCTACAACCACCCTCTGGCTTCTGTCAAGAAGCTAATTTTGTATCCATTTAGATACCTCAACCTGGATCCTGTGAGATTTAACCTTATGCAACAACCTACCATGCGGTACCTTGTCAAAGGCCTTGCTAAAGTCCATGTAGACAACATCAACTGCACTGCCCTCATCTACCTTCTTGGTTACCCCTTCAAAAAACTCAATTAAATTTGTGAGACATGATTTTCCACTCATAAAGCCATGCTGACTGTCCCTAATCAGTCCTTGTATCTCTAAATCCCTGTAGATCCTATCAGTTAACTCGGTAACAAACTAATTTGCCCCTAAACTACATTTTTATAAAAATGCTGTCTGCCAATTTCAGGCCCACTCAGCTCCTGGATTGAGGTTGGGGGGGAAGGAGATGGGTTAATTACTCACAGCAGAGGCTCAGGAAATCATGCTCCTCACTGCACCTTAAACTGAAACATCTGGGCAGTAATCTCACTTCTGAATGTTGTGGTCTTTGTGTATCCTTAGTGCATCAGGGACTAAAGAATAAGATCCTCCCTCGCCCCTAGCTACAGATTTAATCTCCTTATCTAAGAAGGGATATAGCTGCTATGGAGGGAGTGCAGCGAATGTTCCCCAGACTGGTTCCCGGGATGGCTGGATTGTCCTACGAGGAGAGATTGGGTCGACAGGGCCTGTATTCACTGGAGTTTCAGAAGAATGGGATACAAGGACAGGCAGCTAGGTGGATTGAGAACTGGCTGGGCAGTAGGAGACAGAGGGTAGTTGTGGAGGGGACCTTTTCGGGCTGGAGGCCAGTGACCAGTGGTGTGCCGCAGGGCTCAGTACTGGGACCTCTCCTCTTTGTAGTATATATAAACGACTTGGAAGAGAGCGTACGTGGTGTGATCAGCAAGTTTGCTGATGACACCAAGATGGCAGGGTTGGCAGGTACTGAACTGGATTGTCAGGTGATACAACAGGATATAGATAGGTTGGTACATTGGGCAGATAGGTGGCAGATGGAATTTAATCCTGACAAATGCGAGGTGATGCATTTTGGAAGGAATAATGTAGAGAGGAGCTATGTGATAAAAGGTAGACCGATTAGGAGTATAGAAATACAGAGGGACCTGGGAGTGCAGGTTCACAAGTCTCTGAAGGTATCGACACAAGTAGAGAAGGTTGTGAGGAAAGCTTATGGAATGCTAGCCTTTATAGGAAGGGGTATAGAGTATAAAAGCTGCCGTCTAATGCTTCAGTTGTACAGAACGTTGGTTAGACCGCATTTGGAGTACTGCGTCCAGTTCTAGAACATAAGAACATAAGAAATAGGAGCAGGAGTAGGCCATCTAGCCCTTCGAGCCTGCCCCACCATTCAATAAGATCATGGCTGATCTGTCGCTGCTCAGTTCCACTTTCCCGCCCTCTCCCCATAACCCTTAATCCCCTCTCTTATCAAAAACCCATCAACCCGCGTCTTAAAAATATTTAGCGAGGCAGCCTCCACCACTTGAACGGGCAGAGAATTCCAGAGATTCACCACCCTTTGAGTGAAGAAGTTCCTCCTCAACTCCGTTCTAAACCACCCCCCTTTTATCTTGAGGCTGTGCCCCCTAGTCCTACTGTCTTTTTTGAGCGGAAAGAGTCTTTCCACCTCTATCCTATCCACCCCATTCATCATCTTATACGTCTCAATGAGATCTCCCCTCATTCTTCTAAACTCTAATGAGTACAAGCCCAGGTTATTCAGCCTCTCCTCATAGCTCAACCCCCTCAACTCTGGTATCAGCCTAGTAAACCTCCTCTGCACTCCCTCCAAGGCCAAAATATCTTTGCGCAGGTGCGGCGACCAAAACTGCACACAGTACTCCAGCTGCGGCCTCACCAATGCCCTATACAGCTGCAGCAAGACCTCCCTACTTTTATATTCTATCCCCCTCGCTATAAAGGCCAACATCCCATTCGCCTTCCTGACCACCTGCTGCACCTGCAGGCTGGGTTTTTGCGACTCATGCACAAGGACCCCGAGGTCCCTCTGCACCGTCGCCTGCTGCAGTTTTTCGCCCCGTAAGTAATAGTCCTTCCTACCATTCTTCCTACCAAAGTGGACCACCTCACACTTGCCAACATTAAATTCCATTTGCCATTTCCTGGCCCATTTGCCCAGCCTATCTAGATCCTTCTGCAGACTCTCCACACCCTCCGCGCAATTTGCCGTTCCCTCAATCTTGGTGTCATCAGCAAATTTCGACACCCTACACTCGGTTCCCTCCTCCAGATCATCTATATAAATGGTAAAAAGCTGAGGCCCCAGCACCGACCCCTGGGGCACCCCACTAGTCACCATCCGCCAATCCGAAGGATGTGGAGGCTCTGGAGAGGGTGCAGAGGAGGTTTACCAGGACGTTGCCTGGCATGGAAGGACTGAGTTATGAGGAAAGGTTGGAGAAACTGGGACTCTTCTCCTTGAAAAGATGGAGATTAAGGGGGGACATGATAGAGGTGTATAAAATACTGAAGGGAATAGATAGAGTCAATAGTGGTAGGCTGTTCCCTAGATTGGGGACAATTACGAGAGGTCACGATCTGAGGGTGAGGGCAGAGAAGTATAATTTGGATACGAGAGGAAGGTTTTTCATGCAGAGGGTCGTGGGGGTATGGAACGTGCTACCGACTAGGGTGGTGGAGGCAGACACGTTGGACTTGTTTAAGGTTTACTTAGATAGACACATGAGCAAAACAAGGATGGAGGATTATAGTACGGGGTATTAAATAGGGTCAGAGCCTCGGGAGACACCGGAAATGTAGTATTACATGTTAATGTTTTGTCTTTTTATTCCACAGGTGTCGGTCCACCTTGTTGTCAAACGAGGGGCATGCACACGGTGGGTCGTGCGTGGGCTGCTCTTGGAGGTTCCGGGAGTGGCCTAGTACTTCGTGTCGTTGTGTGTGCTTAATCCTGGACCGGTAGACAGGCGCCGCAACAGCTCAGTGACTATCACTGCTAGCTGTGCAGATACATGGATTTGGGCCTGTGTCTGTGGGAGTTTGCGCATTCTCCCCGTGTCTGCGTGGGTTTCCTCCGGGCGCTCCGGTTTCCTCCCACACCCCAAAGATGTGCTCTTAGGCTGATTGGTTTTACCAGATTGACACTATTCTCCCCTGAATCTGGCTACATTAGGGGTTCCACTCGCAGACACGCAGGGCAGGGTAGGTGTAGGAGGATGCGGCGGTGCGGGCTCGTTGGGCCAAAGGGCCTGTTTCCCGTGCTGGGTTGTTCTTTGTAAGAATGAGAGGGAATCCGATTGAAATGTATAAAATTCCGACAGGGCCGAACAAACTGGAAGCAGCCTGGCTGGAGTGTCAAAAACGAGGGGTGACAGTCTCAGGACACAGCGAAGGCTCGTTAAGACAGAGATGAGGGGAAAGTTCTTCACTCAGAGGGGGGTGAACCTATGGAACTGTCTGCCAGAGAAAGGTGTGGAGTCCAAGGCATCGAATATATTTAAGAAGTCGATAGATTGTTAGACTCTAAAGGTGTCACAGGCTCTGAGGAGAATGGGAATGTGGCATTATGAAGAAATCAGCCAGGATAATATTGAATAGCAGAGTAGACTCGATGGTTAAAATGACCTGCTGCTGCTCCAGTTTTTTATATTTCTCTGATTAATCCAAGCCTCTTAGGCCTGTGTGTTTTACATAATTTCCCAACACAGCAGAGTAAAATATTTCAAATGACTAACCTGGGGATTAGAGTTTGAATCCACAAATTAAAAAATAATGTAAGGTTACGGAGATCAGGTGTTGAGGGGGATGGGGTGGACATTAATGAATAACTCTTTCAAAAAGCTAATACAGACAGAAAGGTCTCCTTCACTGCCACAATATCCAACTGGAACTCTCATATAACACTAGGTGCTATCCCACTGTGGTGCAGTATATCTGAAACCCTTAAATCATAACCTATTACTAATATCAATCCTACACCTAAAACAAACTGCACAGTGCCAAATTTAACAGCATTGTTCAGTTACTATACTTTGAGTTACATGAATGTATTTTATAAGCATTGGACAGAATGAGAAATTCTACTAACTCAGTGACAGCCTCACTGCTCCACACGTTGTTGCCATGACACACATCCTCCAACTCAATTTTCAAGTTTGCTGATGACACTACCTCCTGGGTCAGATCTCTAACAATGACGAGACAGAGTACAGGAATGAGATAGAGAACCTGGTGAACTGGTGCAGTGACAGTAATCTCTCCCTCAATGTCAACAAAACAAGGAAATTGTCATCGAGTTCAGAAAGCGTAAAGCAGAACGTGCCCCTGTCTACATCAATGGGGATGAAGTAGAAATGATCGAGAGCTTCAGGTTTTCAGGTGTCCAGATCACCAACAACCTGTCCTAGTCCCTCCATGCCGACAGTGTAGGTAAGAAAGCCCCACCAACGCCTCTACTTTCTTAGAAGACATGTCAGCTACGATTCTCACCAACTTTTATAGATGCACCATAGAAAGCCATATCACAGCTTGTTATGGCTCCTATTTTGCCCAAGACCACAAAGAAAGTACAAAAGGTTGTGAATGTAGCCCAATCCATCATGCAAACCAGCCTTCCAACCATTGACTCTGTCTATACTTCCCGCTGCCTCGGCAAAACGGCAGTATAATTAAGGACCCCACACACCCCAGACATTCTCTCTTCCAATTTCTTCCTTCGGGTAGAAGATACAAAAGTCTGAGGTCACTTCCTTGCTGCTGTCAGACTTTTGAATGGATCTACCTTGTACTAAGTTGGTCCTTCTCTACGTCCTAGCTACGACTGTAACACTACATTCTGCACTCTCTCGTTTCCTTCTCTATGAATGGTATACTTTGTCTATATAGCACACAAGAACCAATACTTTTCACTGTATACTAATACATGTGACAATAATAAACCAGATCAAAAATCAAACCTTCTCTACGAAAATGCAAAATGCACAGTTAAAGAGGATTGGCTGTTTACTGTAAATCTACCTTCACGTCCCAAAGATTTCTCAAAATAATTATTTTTAAAAGTTCCCCTGCCCTCCCCTCAAGGTTCAAAACATTTGAGGAATTTAAAGGGAAGAGGGATGGGGTCTGATTTCTGATCTCATATCCATGTATCCCAGGATAAGATCTGAGAGGTTTTACAGAATTATAACACACCATGGCACGAGGTTCTGACTTAGGATGATGTTCCTTAAGTCAGAGAGCATCAAATTCAGCATTCTGTGCTTTTCAGAAACCGAGACTGTTTACCAGGGTGGGATCCTTGCCTTTAGTAATGGAGGAATTGGGGAAGAACAATAAGCTAAATCTTTATAAACCACTGGCCAAGCCTCAACTGGAATTGGATGTCTAATTCTGGGTGGTGGGAATTTACCGGAATGGTTTCACGAATGAGGATTTTGGTTATGTGGGGAGTCTGGAGAAGTCGGGATTGCTTTTCTGGGGATGTGTGTGTCGTGGACAAGGCCAGCATTGTGTCCATCTCCAGCTTCCTTTGAGAAGATGATGGCAAGATGCCTCTCGAATACAAGAGAATGGTTTATGAATCATTGAGTCAAAGACATTGCCTTCGCTCTGGTGTCACCTACAAGGCAGATTGGGCAGAGGATAGGGTTTACTTGATAGGGTTTTAATGACAATCTACAGTTCCCATGATCGGCATTACTGATGAAAGAAGAAGAAAGCTTTCCGTTTATACCTTTCATGACAACTAAATTCTCAAAGTGCTTTACAGATAAGAAATACTTTTTAATTTGTCCTTAATGATATAATGTAGGAAATTTCTCAGCCAATCTGTGACAGCCAGTTCCCTCAATCAGCAATGTGAAAATGATTTGTGATGTTTCCTGGGGGATAAACATTGATCCACAAACCAGAGATTACATCCACACTCTTCTCCAAAACACTGCCACGGGATCTTTCCCATTGGCCGAGGGGAATAGACATATGTCGGAATTCTACCACCCCGCTCCCGCCCAGGACTCAGAGCGGGCGAGGGGCGGATAACTGGAATGTCTGCTGACCTCGGGGTGGGGGGGGTATTTTTTGGTCTCGGGTTGAGCAAGGCTGCCCATCGTCTCAGTTTGACATCTCCTTCAGATGATAGTATCTCTGGCAGTCACTTCCTCAGTACGGCACTGCAGGGTCACAGCCTGAAGCACTCACACAACCTTCTGTCTCAGAGACAAGTGAATCATGGCTAGTTTTGCCTTCAAGATTTATTCAATTAACTGAATTCAGACTGCCCAGTTGCCGTGCTGGGGTTTGAACTTATCTCTCCAAACCATTACTCCAGATGTCTGGATCACTGTGCGTGTAATATAACCACAATACTAACAGTGCGTGTTCTTCTCAAAGCTAAGAGGAGATTTGAAGCTTTCACAATCATTTCACGAGAGAATCTGATAGATTACAGGAGGGATGAACTGTTTCCACTGGCAGTGGTGTCTGTAACCGGAGGAAACACATTGAAGGTATTTGGCAAAAACAACAAGAGGGAGATATGGAGAATGTTGTTTTTACAGAGGCATGTGGAAAGCATTGGGAATGGGAGTGGGATGTGGAAAGCATTGGGAATGGGAGTGGGATGTGGAAAGCATTGGGAATGGGATGTGGAAAGCATTGGGAATGGGATGTGGAAAGCATTGGGAATGGGATGTGGAAGGCATTGGGAATGGGAATGGGATGTGGAAGGCATTGGGAATGGGAATGGGATGTGGTAGGCATTGGGAATGGGAATGGGATGTGGAAGGCACTGCCTGAAAGGGTGCAGGAAGCAGATTCAGTTATAATTTTTAAGAGGGAATTAGATAAACACTTGTCTCATTCGAGCAATGTTTTCATTTTAAGATTCTGATATCCCTCCACACCCTCACCATTCCCGGTCTCTGTAATCTCCTCCAGTCTGACAGCTTTCTGAGATCCCAGCTGTCTAATTCTGGCATCCCGTACAGCCCTGATCTGCTTTCTGCTCCTGTGGAGCCCGTGCCTTTAGCTGCCTTGGCCTCAGCTCTGGAATGGGCTCCCTCCACCTCTCCGTCTCACTTTCCTCCTTTAAGACAATCCTTAAAACCAACCTCTTTGACCAAGCTTCTCATCACCTGACTCAACTTATCCATATGCAGTTCGGTTTATAACACTCCAGCATCTTGGGATGGTTCCAGTTCTGGTCACCACACTACCAGAAGGATGTGGAGGCTTTGGAGAGAGTGCAGAGAAGGTTTACCAGGATGTTGCCTGTTATGGAGGGCATTAGCTATGAGGAGAGATTGGGTAAACTGGGGTTGTTCTCCCTGGAAAGACGGAGGATGAGGGGAGACCTAATAGAGGTGTGTATAATTATGAAGGGCATAGATAGGGTGAACAGTGGGAAACTTTTTCCCAGGTGGGAGGAGATGATCAGGAGGGGTCTCAGGCTCAAGGTGAGAGGGGTGACGTTTAACTCAGATGTCAGAAGGACGTATTTTACACAGAGGGTGGTGGGGGCCTGGAATGCACAGAGGGTGGTGGAGGCGGACACGCTGGGATCGATTAAGACTTACCTGGATAGCCACTTGAACAGACTGGGAATGGAGAGATACAAACAAATGGTTTCATTGGACCATTGAGCGGCACAGGCTTGGAGGGCCGAAGGACCTGTTTCCTGTGCTGTATTGTTCTTTGTTCTTTTGTTCATTGTGTGAAAGGCACTATATAAATGTAAGTTGTTGTTGTTGAGGTTTGAGGAAGAAAGGTAAAGTGTAAGTAATTGGACAGCGCTATCCAAGCACTGCTCAGGGAATGACGGCCTGTGTTGGAACTGCGTTACACACTCTGAACTGGATCAGCGTGAACCTGCAGACAAACTCACAAAGAAAGACCAGGTGTGTAAACACAGAAGTCAAAATACAACTTTCCGAATTGTTTCAGGCCATATTACCTGTAGAATGCCAAACCAAACAACTCCGGTTCACATTCAAGACTCTGCAACTTTGGCAAGCCCAAGAATTTCAACTTACTACGGTGCCCTTCTCAACTTGAAAGGCTGTTTGTCTGAAGTGAGGTATGTTCTAGTGTGAGGGCGAGCTGTGCCGCTGGTCTGTCGCCAATCTGAACCACTTTTTACTCTTCCACTTTTGAGGAAATGAAGTGAACTGACTAAAAGCTTTAGCACTTAGCAATCAGTTTCAATCAGCCCCTCCCCTTCCCATACCCACTACCCCCCACCCGCTACCCCCTTCACCACTCCCCCAAAAAATAATCTTCAGAAAAGTTTGCCTTCTTGACCTTTACACTGGTAAAAGCAGCTCGAGACTTGGAACTCCAGCTGACACCAATATCGAGGAAATCTTTCAATATTATCGTTTGATAAGATGCCTCCACAGGCATCGAGAAAGGCAAGGACTGATTAGGGACAGTCAGTGTGGCTTTGGGAGGGGAAAATCATGACAGGATAACCAAGAAGGTAGACAAGGGCAGAAACCACTGCTTGGTTTCATTGGTCAGAACATTGAATACAGGAGTTGGGACGTCTTGTTGAAGTTGTACAAGACATTGGTAAGGCCACACTTGGAATACTGTGTACAATTCTGGTCACCCTATTATAGAAAGGATATTATTAAACTAGAAAGAGTGCAGAAAAGATTTACTAGGATGTTACCGGGACTTGATGGATTGAGTTATAAGGAGAGGCTGGATAGACTGGGACTTTTTTTCTCTGGAGCGTAGGAGGCTGAGGGGTGATCTTATAGAGGTCTATAAAATAATGAGGGGCACAGATCAGCTGGATAGTGAATATCTTTTCCCAAAGGTAGGGGAGTCTAAAACTAGAGGGCAGAGGTTTAAGGTGAGAGGGGAGAGATACAAAAGTGTCCAGAGGGGCAATTTTTTCACACAGAGGGTGGTGAGTGTCTGGAACAAGCTGCCAGAGGCAGTAGTAGAGGCGGGTACAATTTTGTCTTTTAAAAAGCATTTAGACAGTTACATGGGTACGATGGGTATAGAGGGATATGGGCCAAATGTGGGCAATTGGGATTAGTTTAGTGTAAAAACTGAGCAGCATGGACAGGTTGGGATGCAAGGCCCTGTTTCCATGCTGTAAACCTCTATGATTTTATGAGTCTATTTGTAAAGAAGATCCTTGGCGACATGGGCACTCTAAGATCAAGGAGACAGAACCCCATTGCCATATACCAGTTGAAGATCACAGACAATGTTGCTCGAATGTTACAGCTGAAAGATATGGGCAGGTGTTTTGGTTTAATGATATATCTGAAAGATGGCAGACATAGAACACAGAACACTACAGCACAAACAGGCCCTTTGGCCCACAAGTTGCACAGATTATATCCATACCTACCAGGCCATAGGACTATCCGTAACTCCCAATCCCATTAAATCCCATATACTCATCAAGAAGTCTTTAAAAGACCCCAGCGAGTTCACCTCTACCACCACCGACAGCAGCCGATTCCACTCACTCACCACCCTCTGAGAGAAAAACTTTCCCCTAACATCTCCTCTGTACTTGCTTCCCAGCACCTTAAAGCTGTGTCCTCTCGTAGCGACCATTTCAGCCCTGGGAAATAGCCTCCGAGAATCCACCCTATCTATTCCTCTCAACATCTTATAAACCTCTATCGGGTCACCTCTCAACCTTCATCTCTCCAGGGAGAAGAGACCTAGCTCCCTCAACCTATCTTCATAAGACATGCCTCCCAATCCAGGCAACATCCTTGTAAATCTCCTCTGCACCCTCTCAATAGCTTCCACATCCTTCCTGTAGTGAGGCGACCAGAACTGCGCACAGTACTCCAAGTGGGGTCTGACAAGGGTCTTATAAAGTTGCAGCATCACCTCCCGACTCCTAAACTCAATCCCTCGATTAATGAAGGCCAGTACACCGTACGCCTTCTTGACCACATCCTCCACTTTCGAGGCCGATTTAAGAGTCCTACTCTTATATCTGAGGGCATGCCCCTACGTTACACACCTGACACGTACATCTGGCCTCCCTTTGTGAAAGTTAAACTTGGTCGGATTTCTGCTGTGACCCGCCCCATAACAGGCCGAGTGTCACTCATGTAACTCCAGTTTATATTCAGATGATGGAGAATATTTTCATCCCATCAAGGTCAGAGGGGACAGGTCTGACTGAGAACCCACTGAATGTGTAGCCCCTTCTCAGAATATCCACTTCTCTTTCATTCAATGAAAGAGAAAGCCGGGGTGATATCAAAGTGACAATTCCGGGAAACTTTTCACCAGGGTTTCTTGATTGTCATTCTTAAATCATCACCAATCAGGAACAGTCGCGAGACGAGAGGGATGAAATTGGGGTTGCAAAATGATTGGTGGAGGATCAGCAGATATATCTTAAAAAGAAAACCCTCCCCCCCCACAATGAACTCAATTAAAACCAAAACCAAATGGGTGAACGGGCTGGGGGCATCTTTCCCCAGAAGAGGGAAGGCTGAGTGGTGACCTGATCAAGACAAGGCCAGCAGATAAAAGTTTATTAGTCACAAGTAGGCTTACATTAACACTGCAATGAAGTTGCTGTGAAAATCCCCCAGTCGCCACAGTCTAGAGCCAGCTCGGAGTACACTGAGGGAGAATTTAGCATGGCCAATGCACCCTAACCTGAACATCTTCGGACTGTGGGAGGAAACTGGAGCACCCGGAGGAAACCCACACAGACATGGTGAGAATGTGCAGACTCCACACAGACAGTGACCCACGCTGGGAAATGAACATGCTGGTGCTGTGAGGCAGCAGTGATAACCACTCTGCCACCGTGCTGCCTTCTACATGGGAACGTCATCATCTACAAATTCCCCTCCAAGCCACTCACCATCCTGACTTGGAAACAAATCACCGTTCCTTCACTGTCACTGGGTCAAAATCCTAAAACTCCCTCCCTAACAGCACTGTGGCTGTGCCTACACCTCAGGGACTGCAGCGATTCAAGATGGCAGCTCCCCATCACATATCTCGTTTAAGAAGAAATGAAAAAGTTCTGAAAGTATTCAATAGGGTAGATATTGAGAAATATTTCTACTTGTGACTTGAGACCAGGTATGAGGGCCGTAGCGGACAAAACAGCCATGGATAAATCCAATTGGGAACTTGGAGAGTGGTGAGAATGTGGGGCTCATTACCTGAGTGAATGGCTGAGGTGGACAGTGCCGGTGGATAAACACTTGAGGGAGAAAGGAATAGAAAGCTACGTTGAGGGAGTTGGAAGGGTGAAGGTTCGTGTACAACTGCATGTTATGAAATAGGGAGTGGGGGATTGATTCATGATTAGATTCATGGCTCTGCTCCCACAGCCCACCCAGCATCACAACCAACCTTCCTCTCATCATAACTTTTAAACTGCAGATTCCTGGTGTATGTACATCTATCCTTGTTGGATTGTTGAATGTTTTCTATCTAATATGGGATTTGAATGAGCAAGGTGACCTTAATCAGATACCTTGAAGCACATGTAATCACCAACATCCACTCTCTGTAAATCCCAGCTGTTCTCATGTTGATTCCTGGCACAATTGGTTCTGAGAGCAGTGAGCGGTAAACACTGCTGGGGAATTAGAGTGAAAAATACAATCTGTGTCTCCATGCACTGTCCTCAGGTGATCTATCTGCCGATGGCCACTCTAACCTCTGGGCCTTGGCAACAAGATCTGACAGGAACATTTGGAGGTGTAGAGAGATGGATGTACCCAATCACTGGACTCAGAATTGATTGACAACCAGTAATATTGCGCACTGCTTTGTGATAAACATCATTACAAACCACTCAAATATCAACATCTCCATTGGCTGCAACCCTGTGGTGGACAAGCATGGATGTTAGGGAACTTGGGGAAATAAATAGTGATGTCTTGAGGAGTGAACATATTACAGAGAAGGAGGTGCTGGACGTCTTAAAGCGCGTCAAGGTAGATAAACGCCCGGGACCTGATGAAGTGTATCCCAGGATACTGTGGGAGGCTAGGGAGGAAATTGCGGATCCCCCTAGCCGAGATATTTGAATCATCGATAGTGACGGGTGAGGTGCCTGAAGATCGGAGAGTGGCAAATGTTGTGCCTTTGTTTAAAAAGGGCTGCAGGGAAAAGCCTGGGAACTACAGGCCAGTGAGCCTCACATCTGTGGTGGGCAAATTGTTGCAAGGTATTTTGAGAGACAGGATCTACAGGCATTTAGAGAGACAAGGACTGATTAGGGACAGTCAGCATGGCTTTGTGAGTGGAAAATCATGTCTCACAAATTTGATTGAGTTTTTTGAAGGGGTAACCAAGAAGGTAGATGAGGGCAGTGCAGTTGATGTTGTCTACATGGACTTTAGCAAGGCCTTTGACAAGGTACCACATGGTAGGTTGTTGCATAAGGTTTAATCTCACAGGATCCAGGGTGAGGTATCTAAATGGATACAAAATTAGCTTCTTGACAGAAGCCAGAGGGTGGTTGTAGAGAGTTGTTTTTCAAACTGGAGGCCTGTGACCAGTGGTGTGCCTCAGGGATCAGTGCTGGACCCACTGTTATCTGTCATTTATATTAATGATTTGGATGAGAATATAGGAGGCATGGTTAGTAAGTGTGCGGATGACATTAAGATAGTGGACAGTGAAGAAAATTATCTCCAATTGCAACAGGATCTTGATCAATTGTGCCAGTGGCTGACAAATGGCAGATGGAGTTTAATTTAGGTAAATGCAAGGTGATGCATTTTGGTAGATTGAACCAGGGCAGGACTTACTCAGTTAATGGTAGGGCACTGGGGAGAGTTACAGAACAAAGAGGTCTAGGGGTACAGGTTCATAACTCCTTGAAATTGGAGTCACAGGTGGACAGAGTGGTGAAGAAGGCATTTGGCATGTTTGGTTTCATCAGTCAGAACATTGAAAACAGGAGTTGGAAGGTTTTGTTGAAGTTGTACAAGACATTGGTAAGGCCACACTTGGAATACTGTAAAAATATAGAACTGATATTATTAAACTACGAAGAGTGCAGAAAAATATTAGGATGCTACTGGGATTTGATGGATTGAGTTATAAGGAGAGGCTGGATAGACTGGGACTTTTTTCTCTGGAGCATAAGAGACTGAGGGGTGATCTTATAGAGGTCTATAAAATAATGAGGGGCACAGATCAGCTAGATAGTCAATACCTTTGCCCAAAGGTAGGGGAGTCTAAAACTAGAGGACACAGGTTTAAGGTGAGAGGAGAGAGATACAAAAGTGTCCAGAGAGGCAATTTTTCCTCACAGAGAGTAGTGAGTGTCTGGAACAAGCTGCCAGAGGTAGTAGTAGAGGTGGGTACAATTTTGTCTTTTAAAAAGCATTTAGATAGTTACACGGGTAAGATGGATATAGAGGGATATGGGCCAGATGTGGACAATTGGGACTAGCTTAGGTGTTGATGCTCCAGTGAACTGTGTGGGTGAATGCACCAGAGAAATCCCAGTTCTTGTTGCTGTCAGAGAATGTAGGTGAAGATCTACTTACCTGTACATCTAAATTTGCACCTGTTTCATAATGATCGGGAGGGAATGTTGGAGGAGGTGGGAATCCTCCGGAGAATGGTGAAAGCTGACTCAATCCTTCCACAGGTGGAGGGGGTGGAGGAAATTCACCTACAGGCAAATCAAGGAAATTCGCAGGTCAATAATCGGAAATTCGATTGGTAAATACAATAGTGTGAATACTGAATACAACGCAGAAACAATATTCCAACCCCATCAATCACACAATCACATAAATCCATAAAACTAACTGCCTAAACTAATCAGCAAAGTGCCACATTTCAGAATTAGAATACACTTCCCTCCTTTTCTTCCAGTGCTCACTGACCTCCCACTCATCCCAACTTCTCTATCCTTGCTGTACTTGTTTACTGAGGTGCACTCACATTCCAGAGTTTAACACATAATATAGATCGAGATTTACATTGTAACACCAGAGGGTCAGTGCTGAGGGAGTGCCGCACTGTCAGAGGGTCAGTGCTGAGGGAGTGCCGCACTGTCAGAGGGTCAGTGCTGAGGGAGTGCCGCACTGTCAGAGGGTCAGTGCTGAGGGAGTGCCGCACTGTCAGAGGGTCAGTGCTGAGGGAGTGCCGCACTCTCAGAGGGTCAGTGCTGAGGGAGCGCCGCACTGTCAGAGGGTCAGTGCTGAGGGGGTGCTGCACTGTCAGAGGGTCAGTGCTGAGGGAGTGCCGCACTGTCAGAGGGTCAGTGCTGAGGGAGTGCCGCACTGTCAGAGGGTCAGTGCTGAGGGAGTGCCGCACTGTCAGAGGGTCAGTGTTGAGGGAGTGCCGCACTGTCAGAGGGTCAGTGCTGAGGGAGTGCTGCACTGTCAGAGGGTCAGTGCTGAGGGAGTGCCGCACTGTCAGAGGGTCAGTACTGAGGGAGTGCTGCACTCTCTCTAATACCTTCACCTGCTTCCTACAATGTGATGCCCAGAACGGAAACAATTCTCCATCTGAGTCTGAACCAGTGTTTTATCCAAGTTGATTGTTCTTGTATCCTGTACGTGCAGTAGTGAAGCCCAGGATTTTGTATGCTTTATTCACTGCTCTCTCACACACCTAACAACCCACAACCCACCAGTGTCCTGTGTCTATGCCCCAAGCCAGAAGAACCTCAGCTCAGTGTCAGTGAGAGGATGAGGAAGAAGTAACCACAGAAACCTAAAACTCTTTGTGCAAAGACTGGTGCTGTGTGATTGCCAAAACATCACAGAAACTACCTGTTATACAGACAGGACTCCTTTTCTTACCCTGTGTGGGCTGAGAGTCAAACAGAGCACAAATAAAATGCTCCCAGCCTCCAGAATTAAAATACCTCCCGGCGTATGGTTTCTATTAAGATTCCTTCCTAAAAATAGGAAGTGCAGTTTACTTAAGAGCAGTCACCTGCACATTGAGAGGCAGATAGGTTTGTATTTAGAGCCAAATGCAGTGATCATGACAGAGAAGGAGGTCATTCAGTTCATTAAGTCAATGCTAGCTCTCTATGAAGCCGTCAATCAGTCAATATCACTCATCCTGGTTTCCATCACCCTCACGGGAATGGTATCCAGGTCATTCCCACTCACACGTTCTTCCTCACATCCCTCCTGACATCTCCAGTCTTTGTACCATCAGCCAGTAGGAGCACTTTCCTTGTCTACTTTATCTAAACTTGTTGTGATTTTATTCACAAATCTCCCCTCAATCACCCAAAAAACCCAACCTAACCCTGTAATTAAAATGTCTCACCCCTGGAACCTTTCTGATCAATTCTCTCCAACTCCCTCACACCCTTCCTTGAGAGTGGTGACCAGAATAATGCTCTCACTGGGGCCTAACCAGAGCTTTCTAAACATTCAGGATAACTTCCCTGTTTTTATACTCAATGCCCCTATCGGGAAAGCCCAGGATCCCTAAAGCCTTGCTTACCACTCTCTCAATCTGTCCAGACACTTGCAGCAATGAAAGAGTGTGAACCCCCAGCTCTCCCAGATCCCGATCTCTTTCACAACAGTGCCATTCGCTTTATTTTCCACTCTCCATCCGTTCCGCCTAAATGTATCACCTCATTCTACTCTGTATTCGATTCCATCTTCCACCTGATGAAAGCAAATTTCTGCAGATGCTGGAATCTGAAATAAAAAGAGAAAATGCTGGAAAATCTCAGTCGGTCTTCCAGCTCTTTTCTCTCCTTCCAGATGCTGCCAGACCTGCTGAAATTTCCAGCATTTTCTCTTTTGGTTCCATCTTCCACTTGCCCGCCAGTTCCACCAGCCTATTGCCACCCTGTTACAGTTGGTTAATGTTTGCCACAACTCCACGTTAACCAGTGTTGAAATTTTATTCTGTATTCCAAAATCCAAGGCCTTAATATATCAGAAAAAGCAGTGGTCCCAGCTCAGAGCCGTGGATTTTATAACACCTCACCAGTTCTCTCAGAATCCTCTCTAGTTATTCCGTATCTTAGAAATGACTCTGAAGTTCAGTGATGGTTATTTTGTAGGCAAAATAGAACATTCTGCACATCCATATCCTGAAAATAGCAATGATATGAATGGCCAGTTAAATGTATTTTTGTTGGTTGAGAAATGAATGCTGGCCAGGACATCAGGAGAACACCCCGTTCCTTTGGAATTAGTGTCAGGGGATTGAGTGAAACCACATAACAGTCAGGCAGCTCCTGCCAGCCCCGTGTTATTAACTTTCCATACCAGAATTCATCTGACCCCCACCCCCTCCCTCACCATCCCAGTCAGCAGCCTGCTCCGAGAATAAACACAGGACACAGGAACTGAGGAAATGGAAGCAGGAGTGCATGGCGGCACGGTGGCACAGTGGTTAGCACTGCTGCCTCACACTGCCAGGGACCCGGGTTCGATTCCAGCCTTGGGCGACTGTGTGGAGTTTACACGTTCTTGTATGTCTACATGAGTTTCCTCCAGGAGCTCCAGTTTCCTCCCACAGTCCAAAGATGCGTAGGTTAAGTGCATTGGCCATGGTAAATTGCCCCTTAGTGTTCAAGGATGTCCAGGTTCGGTGAATTGGCCATGCTAAATTTCTCCTTAAACCAAAAGAGAAAATGCTGGAAAATCTCAGCTGGTCTGGCAGTATCTGTTAGGAGAGAAACGAGCTGACGTTTCAAGTCCAGATGACCCTTAGGCAAAGGCCTCTTTCTGCATTGTAGGGATTTTATGGTTCTATGGTAAGGAACAGACCATTCTGCTCCTCAAACCTGTTCTGTCATTCAATTAGACCAGGATTAATTTTCTCCATCAATGTCTTTTCCCGCACTATCCCCTTGATTTCTTTCTGTAGAAATTTATCAGTCTGTGTTTTGGACATTATTAATATATTCCAGACACAAGACATTCACTGTCTTCCCACTAACCTCACAAACAGAAAACCTCAATCCCTGAAATTGTGAAATTCTTTCAGAAGTGCTGAGTGGCTGGTTATTTGGGAAGTGGGAGACACAAGGCTGATTCTTACCATTGCGTCGTGGCTGTTTTCCAGCACAAAAATGCGGTAAAGTTGGGTGTGAGGCCGTTAACGCGATCCGCGCCCACGTCCGCACAAAGGCCCACTTCACCGAGACCCAGGAATGGCGGTGATCCGATTCGCGCCCAAATGGGCACAATGGCAATTTAAATATATTTGCATGTATTTATGTTGAATTAATGAACTGCCCGCCCGACTTTACCAGCATCCCCAGGGGCAGGGGAGACCGCTGCCGTTCTGTAGGCGATTGGTGCCGGGGGGGGGGAGGAGGCAGAGGGTCGTGATCAGTTTGGGTAGCTGGGGGGGGGGGTGGATAAGGGGACGGTTATGTTGTCAGGGTGGGGGTGATATCTGTGGGGACAATCACTCCCGAGTCACTTTATCCGCTTTTGGTGGCCCGGGAGCGATGTGACAGCGGCACGGTTGTCACATTTTTTTCTAACTGCACATGAAGAGTTCAGAGCTCCGATCATCTCAGGCGTGATAAGCCCCACTCACACTGTGGTTCAGACCCACGATGCTTTTCTCAGTCTAAGTGCGTACGGGGGCGCCTGGAAGCAGATTTCCAAACAGAATCTGAATTGTGCCCAGATTCAGCACTCAGAGACGTAAAGGGGAATATTCCGGGATTGGTGCCTGTGAAGTGGTGGCCCCGGAATCCATACAGAGATTTCAGCTTTCCCCCGTATACACTGCTGTTTGTCCATCATCATCGATGAGGACCTCGACACCATTAGTCATTTTGAGGCTGACTGCGGTGTGTCTGAAGATGACCAATTCGGGCAGGGAATGTCCTGGCACATATTGAGCAGATACCCGTATACACTAATGACTTGGTGAAAGGAATAGTGGCTGGAGTGTCCAGGTTTGGTGGTCACATTAGTTTTTCTGTCCCTATCCGACTGAATCATTACCAAAACTCAATTCCAACACAGCCTCATAACCCTCTCGACTCCCGGAATACAAACCAGGCTTATGAATCTGTCTTGATTTTATAGCTCTGGCAATCCTTACAATATTTTCTCCTTTATTAGTGGTGACACAGCTGGAGGACTGTGTACAGTTTTGGTCTCCTTATTTACAAAAGAATATAACAGCATTCGGAGCAGTTCAGGGAAGGTTCAATCAACTCTTTCCTGGGGTGATATGGTTCTTGGATTAGGAAAGTTTGAACAAGTTTTAGAAGAATGAAACCTATCAGACTGAAATCATATTGGGGGGCAGGGGGGAGGAAAGAACGGCCTTCGCCCTGGGGACCAACATTTGTGAGCAGTCCACATCTTCCATGCCATCTCACCCCACAGCCATAGAGTGCTGCAGGGGAGGGTGGCACAGTGGGTTAGCACTGCTGCCTCACAGTGCCAGGGACCCAGGTTCGATTCCCGGCTCGGATCACTGTCTGTGTTGAGTCTGCACGTTCTCCCCATGTCTGCGTGGGTTTCCCCTGCTTTCCTCCCGCAGTCTGAAAGAGGTGTTGATTAGGGTGTATTGACCCGAGCAGGCGCCAGAGTGTGGCGACTGGGGCACTTTCACAGCAGCTTCATTGCAGTGTTAACGGAAGCCAACTTGTGACTAATAAATAAATAAATATATAACCAGGGGTCGTGGGGTTTTCTGCCCCTCACTGGGAGGTGGTCCTGCCATCTGGAACTGTTGGCCAATCCGGCACCATCATCAGTTCTGGCAACGCAAACAGCGCATCACTGGCCACTGGGGGATAGCAGGAGAAGAAGAGGGAAGGTCCATGGATCCCTGGAGCAGGTGAGTCCGGGATCTTGGGCAGGGAGGGTTTACATAGATCAGAGAGGGGACGCCAAAGGGTATGGGATTAAGGCTATGAGTGGGTAGGAAGGGTAGGTCGTGCCTTACTAACCTTATTGAGTTTTTTGAGAAAGTGACCAAAGAGATGGATGGGGGTAAGGCAGTTGACGTGATATATATGGACTTTAGTAAGGCATTTGATAAGGTTCACCATGGTAGGCTTCTGCAGAAAATGCAGATGTATGGGATTGAGGGTGATTTAGTAATTGGATCAGGAATTGGCTAGCAGATAGGAGACAGAGGGTGGTGGTTGATGGAAAGTATTCGTCATGGAGTTCGGTTCCAAGTGGTGTGCCTCAGGGATCTGTTTTGGGGCCACTGCTGTTTGTAATTTTTATAAATGATCTGGATGAGGGTATAGTTGGGTGGATCAGTAAATTTGCTGATGACACCAAAGTCGGAGGAGTGGTAGATAGTGAAGAGGGGTGTCATAGTTTACAGAGAGACTTGGACAAGTTGCAGAGCTGGGCCGAGAGGTGGCAGATGGAGTTTAATGCAGAAAAGTGTGAGGTAATTCACTTTGGCAGGAATAACAGATGTGTAGAGTATAGGGCTAACGGTAGGACTCTGAATAGTGTTGATGAACAGAGGGATCTAGGTGTATGTGTACATAGATCCCTGAAAGTTGGGAATCAAGTAGATAAGGTAGTTAGGAAGGCATACGGTGTATTGGCGTTTACTGGTAGGGGGATTGAATTTAGGAGCCGCAGTGTCATGTTGCAACTGTACAAAACTCTGGTGTGTCCACACTTGGAGTATTGTGTGCAGTTCTGGTCCCCACATTATAGGAAGGATGTTGCCTGGTATGGAGGGAAGGTCCTATGAGGAGAGACTGAGGGATTTGGGGTTGTTTTCGTTAGAAAGAAGGCGGCTAAGAGGGGACCTTATTGAAACATATAAGATGATTAGAGGTTTAGATAGGGTGGACAGTGATAGCCTTTTTCCTCGGATGGAGAAAGCTAGCACGAGGGGGCATAGCTTTAAATTAAGGGGTGGTAGATATAGGACGGATGTTAGGGGTAGGTTCTTTACCCAGAGGGTGGTGAGGGATTGGAATGCACTGCCTGCTGCAGTTGTAGATGCGCCTAGTTTGGGGGCGTTTAAGAGACCCGTGGATAGGTTTATGGATGGAAAGGGATTGGTTTAGGTTAGAGGGTCATTGCTTTTTTAATTGGTTGGCGCAACATCGTGGGCCGAAGGGCCTGTTCTGTGCTGTTATGTTCTATGTTCTAAAGAGGATTCAATCTTGGGCCGGGGGGTGGGGGTTACCCTGTGTTTGGCAAAGAGCAGCTCCATATCAAGAAGCCTCCTTCCTTCCCGTCCTTTCGTAAATGTTGGACTGTCCACTCCCATCCAACTGCCTAACTGATCTTTGATTTCTTGTTTGAACATGATGGATTCACTGGTGATTTTAGCACCTGCCCCAACCTGTCTTCAGAGGGTGAGCTTGGGGGTGGACACTCACCTATGGTAATGAGGTGGACACTCATTCTACGGTGATGGGGTGGACACTCACTCGATGGTGGTGGGTAGACACTCGCTCTATGGTAGGGTGGGCACGCGCTCTAATGTTTGTGCCCCCTGCCCCACCTCCAGACCACAGCCCACTTGACAGAGGCGCACAAAATATCACCCATAAGATCTTGAGGGGATTTGACAGAATGGACGGTGGCGGCTTTTCCCCAAAGGGGAGGATTTGGGGGAACGGTTTAAAAATAAAGGGTCTCCCAATTAAGGGAGAAATTTGAGGATTTTTTTCTCTCTGAGTGTTATTAATCTGTGGAATTCTCTCCCCCAGGGGACAGTGGAAACTGGGTGGATGTTTTCAGGCTGTTTTCGAAAGATTCTCCAGGGAATCAAAGGAAACTGGGCGTGAACAGGAATGTGGGGCTGATCTTATCAGATGGGGGAGCAGGTTTGAGGGACCGAGTGGCCTACTCTTGCTGATTATTCATGTTTGTTTGACACCCCTTTCACTGGTTAGGCATCGGATTCTGCATTTCGCTCGGACTCTCTGCTTTGTGGTGAGTTTGTGTCGATGTTGCGATGGAAAGGCATTCTAATCTCACTGTTGTTGAGCGTCTCTGCAACTGGGCTCTGATTTGTCAGGGCTGGATATTTGAACGAGATTTTCCCTGTGTTTAAATATAGAGGCGGGTAATTAAATATCAACCGGAACTCAATGTCCACCTCAGCTGCTGCGAAAAGAACCTCCCGTTAAATATGAATATTACAGAGGAACCTTAAACAGGTCAAACTGCAGAGAATCCAAATTTCCATGTTGCCCTCAATCATTCACACAGCAAGTACCAAAACCACGCAACTCAGTCCCCAATGCCTCTCGCTGGCACAGGTTGGCATTGCCAGGTTGGTGAGGGGACAGTACTGGGGGCATTGCCAGGGTATTGTCTGATCATGTCCCTCTCCCCCGGGGGCTCCCCACCCCCCCGAAGGGATCACCTCAACAGGTTTATATATTTAAAGACCTGCCAAGAACTTTGCTGACATTCAGTGAGGGTGGCTGGAGGGGGGAGGGGTTTCTGGCAAGGGGACCAGTTAATCATACGGAAATTTATCCGAGTTGGGTTCTCGCCCTTTCTGATCCCCGTGTAGAGGGTGTGAGGGAGAAATCCCTCTCCTCGCCTATATGTGAGCCAGTGTCTCTACTCAAATTTAGTTTCCAATCACTCACCCATTCTGTAAATGTATTCATCACATTCCTGTAATTTGGTGTAGTCTGCACATTTTGAAATTGTATTCCCAAATCCTGTCCTTGGGAAAAAGCAGTAGCTCCAGCAATGATCCTTGTAGAACATCATGTCCCAAGCTTCTGTGAATTGTAGAATGGGATATTACAGAAGGAGACCATTTGGCCTATGATGTTTGTGTAGTTTTCCAATAGAGCTATCTAGTTAATCGTCTCTGCTCTTCCCCACGGCCCGGTGAGGCTTTTCCTGTACGAGTATCCATCCCATTCCTTTTGAAAGTTATTACTGCTTTCCTGGCACCGCATTCCACACCACAGCAACTAGCTGCATAAAGACGTCATCTCTGGTCCTCTTGTCAGTCACCTCATTCACTGTGTCCTCTGGATATTTCTGCACTGGGAACAGTCTCTGTGTATAAATTCCATCAAAAGACTTCAGGATTTTGAATGGTCATCCCTCCCCAGGAATATGATAGTTTCTCCTGCCACTTCTCTTCTTTCCTGCCTTGTAGCCAGGAGCTTCCAAAACCTCCTCTTTACTGAGTCAGCTCTGTGTTATTGCCAGTGTGTCAATGTCCTCCTGGTGAACTGTGACAGCAGCTCACCTGTCCATTCACCGTGTAATATCAAACAAAGAACAGTCCAGGAACAGGCCCTTCGGCCCTCTAAGTCTGTGCCGATCATGATGCCCTGACTAAACTAAAACCGGACGCACTTACAGAGTCTTTATCCTTCCACTCCCATCCTATTCATGTCTTTATCTAGATGCCCCTAAAATGCTGCTATCGTACCTGCTCCCCGGGCAGCGTGTTCCAGGCATTCATCATCCTTTGTGCAAAAAAACTTGCCTCGCACACCTCCTCTAAACTTTTCCCCACGCACCTTAAAATTATGTCCCCTAATACTTGACTTTTCTACCCTGGGAAAGGCTATTCACTCTGTCCATGCCTCTCATAATCTTGTAGATTTCTATCAGGTCGCCCCTCAACCTCTGTCGCTCCAGTGAGAACAAATCAAGTTTCTCCAGCCTCTCCTCATGGCTAACACCCTTCAGACCAAATAACATCCTGGTAAATCTTTTCTGTACCCTCTCCAAATCCTCCACATCCTTATGGTAGTGTGGTGACCAGAATTGAACACTATATTCCAAGTGCAGACTAACTAAGGTTCTGTACAGCTGCAGCGTGACTTGCCAATTTTTATACTCAGTGCCCCGATCGATGAAGACAAGCATGCCGTATGCTTGCTTGACTACCTTTTCCACCTGTGTTGCCACCTTCAGTGATTGGTGGACATGTACGCCCAGATCCCTCTGCCTCTCAATAATCCAAAGGGTTCTACTCTTTACTGTATAATTCTTACATGCATTGGACCTTCCAAAATGCATTACCTCACACTTGTCCAGATTAAACTCCATCTGCCAGCTCTCCACCCAAGTTTCCAACCGGTCTATATCTTGCTGTATCGTCTGACAATCCTCATCACTATCTGTAATTCCACCAATTTTGGTGTTGTCTGCGAACTTACTAATCAGATCAGCTACATTTTACTCCAAATCATTTATATATACACAATGAACAACAAAGGTCCCAGAGCTGATCCCCGTGGAACATCACTAGTCACAGCTGTCCATTCAGATAAGCACCCTTCCACAGCTATCATCTGTCTTCTGTGGCCAAGCCAGTGCTGTGTCCATCTTGACATCTCTTCTCTGATCCTGTGAGACTTCACCTTCTGCACCAGTCTGCCATGAGGGATCTTGTCAAAGGCCTTACTGAAGTCCATGTAGACAACATCCACTGCCCGATCCTTATCAACCATCTTCATCACTTCCTTGAAAAACCCGATCAAGTTGGTGAGACACGGCCTCCCCTTCACAAAACCATGCTGTCGATCACTAATAAGTCCATTTCTTTCCAAATGTGAGTGAATCCTGTCCCTAAGAATCTTTTCCAATAATTTCCCTACCACTGATGTGAGGCTCACTGGCCTGTAATTTCCTGGGTTATTCCTGTTGTCCTTCTTAAACAAAGGAACAGCATTGGCTATCCTCCTCCGCTCCTCTGAAACTTCAGCTGTGGCCAATGAGGATACATTTAGCTTCCCTCCTCCATCTGAACTATTCTCCACTCCGATCCTAGCTGTCTCTTTCAATCCTTTGTGCACAGTTCCTCCTCTCTGATGTTTCATTCTAGTTTCCATTTCCCTGCCAAATTATTCAGACCCTCCCCCTATAACAGTGCTTAACATTCCTACGAGGACATTGGCCTCAGCTCTGTTGCAGAGAAGCCCAGCCACCCTGAGAGGTCCCTCCAGCTCCCAAACTGATTGGGATGATCCAGGAATCGGAAACCCTCCTTCCTGAACTATTTCTCCAAACACGGAGACCTGTTAAATGCTCCTGTTCCTATACTCGCTAATCCAGGCCAGTGAAAATACTCCAGGCTCCAGACTCCCGTTAGCTTCTTGCTTTCTAACTTTCTCATTAGTTCCTCACACACAGACTGTGTCCTCAATCCTTTTCCTCTGATCATTGGTTTCTGTGTGGACCATGAGTCGATGCCGGTCTCTCAGGTGGGGTGAGGACCCCCCCACCTACAACCCTCACCCACTCCCCCCCCTCTCCCCAGCGCGAATCCCCTGGGTGGACTCCGGGAAGCACAGACTGCCCCAAATTCACCCAAATGTGTCCAAAAAACTGGTGGGAAAATCTCCCGTTTTCCCACCTTTTGGGCACTTTGCTTTTTTTTGGAAAATCGCCCACACGGAGGCTCGAGAAAGATAATAGAGGCTAAAATGAGTGGGCAAAGATCTGGGAGGTGGAGGATAATGTGGGGAAATGGGAAACTGTCTATTGGGGAAACACAGAAACTGGGAACAGGCGTAGGCCATTTGGCCCTTCGAGCCGGCTCCTCCATGGGGCGATCATGGCCCCAATCTCAATGTAACCTTCTTCCCACACCCCTCGATGTCATTAAGGCTTGTCGGGGAAATTTAAAAAGCAGCACATTAAACGCTGGAAGATTGCAGGATTTATTCAAAGGGAAATTAAAGATCAAAGTGGGGAGGTTTGCTTCAGTTACATCGCACTTTGGTGAGGCTGTGTCTGGAATACTGCGCTCCTTAATGAAGGAAGCAGTTTAGAGAGGGTTTACTGGACTGAGAGCTAGTAGTCTAGCAGAAAGCAGCCAGCAGAATTAAGGACCCCACGCAGCCCGGACATTCTCTCTTCCACCTTCTGCCATCAGGAAAAAGATATAAAAGTCTGAGGTCTCAACCGACTCAAGAACACCCTCTTCCCTGCTGCCGTCAGGCTTTTGAATGGACCTACCTCGCACTAAGTTGATCTTTCTCTACACCCTAGCTATGACTGTAACACTACATTCTGCACTCTCTCCTTTCCTTCTCTGTGAACGGTATGCTTTGGCTGTATAGTGAGCAAGAAACAATACTTTTCAATGCATGTTAATAGATGTGATAATAATAAATCAGATCAGACAGTGACCCAGGCTGGGAATCAAACCCGGGTCCCTGGTGCTGTGAAGTAGCAGTGCTAACCACTGTGCCACCGTGCCATAGCAGAGCTATGTGGGGCTAGTTAATACAATTTTCTGTTCATGTTCAGGGTTAGTCTGTTTGATCAGTATTTTAACTCTAACTAATAATGTTTCTGGAAAGCAATCGACTTTTATACGCTATATTTCCACTGGAGAACATACAGACTTTAATCATTCAAACAAAGTTTCACAATGTCTCCTTGCTTCAATACATGAGGACTGAGTATATTCAGATTCATTCTCTGTCCAATTAAAAGCTCCAGCTCCCGCTGGACTGTGCTCTTTTGTTATATTTGATGCCTTGAAACCATTTTCGCTCTGCCTGCAGGAACAACTCGTTCCTCCTAAACTATCTGAACAATGTGCATGTCTGTGGCCGAGATCATCAACTGTTATTTCTCTACTAACCCATCAACATCTTTTCAAAGTACACAGTCCAGAACGGGATGTACTATTCCACGTCTGGCCTGTCTGAGGTATTGGACAATGTCAAACACTGAATCCTCCAACCATTACGGCTGGCGAACCGTTAAATGCCAAACAATATCAGAGATCGAGCTTTCACAGTGATCACTTGCCCAATCCTTCCATTTGCACTGCCACTTATAATCCTGCTACGCCTCACTGAAGCCACAACCTTACTGCCAGTATCCATCAATGAATATTGGCCCACAAGCACAGCTCTGCTTATCGTCAGTGCTGGCACTGCCGAGAGTGGTCAGATCCTGTCTGATAAACAGCCTTTTCCATCACCCCAATCACCAGAGCAGATTGACAGGGGAAGCTCTGTGACTAACACACACATTGTGGATGTGTAGATGGTTCTGAGTATCGCTCAGCCCTACCTGAAGGTCAGGCAGGAACACTTTCTGAAGTGCATTGGTCAACACTGCTGGCTAAGAGTTCCAGGGAAATGCAGGACACAGGTTTGCTGTGGTGACGGAATTGGTGGCTAAAGACTCAACATCAGGATTCTAACCCCAGACTGACCAACTCCAACAGCGGAGCAGCACCCGGGACAGAAACCCACCTGGAGCCCGAGCTGGTGATAAAATAAAAAATCTTCCATTTCTCAAACACCAATTCACCCAAAATACTTCACAGCTCATTACATAAATTCCAATTGTAAACACAATTCTAATACAGGAAGCTAGCGTGCTAAAATGTACAAAGCAAGATCCCATAAAGTATTAATGATCAGATCATCTGTCTATATGATAACAAATATTGGTCCCAGAAAAACCAGGTAAATTCCCCTTGTATTCCTGGAATCTTTCACACCCACCCTTCATTCAACCTGGGTTTAACATCCCACCTGAAAGGTAACACCTCTGACAGTGTGCACTCCCTCAGCACTGACCCTCTGACAGTGCGGCGCTCCCTCAGCACTGACCCTCTGACAGTGCGGCACTCCCTCAGCACTGACCCTCTGACAGTGCAGCACTCCCTCAGTACTGACCCTCTGACAGTGCGGCACTCCCTCAGTACTGACCCTCTGACAGTGCAGCACTCCCTCAGTACTGACCCTCTGACAGTGCGGCACTCCCTCAGTACTGACCCTCTGACAGTGCGGCACTCCCTCAGCACTGACCCTCTGACAGTGCGGCACTCCCTCAGCACTGACCCTCTGACAGTGCGGCGCTCCCTCAGCACTGACCCTCTGACAGTGCGGCACTCCCTCAGCACTGACCCTCTGACAGTGCAGCACTCCCTCAGTACTGACCCTCTGACAGTGCGGCACTCCCTCAGCACTGACCCTCTGACAGTGCAGCACTCCCTCAGTACTGACCCTCTGACAGTGCGGCACTCCCTCAGCACTGACCCTCTGACAGTGCGGCACTCCCTCAGCACTGACCCTCTGACAGTGCGGCACTCCCTCAGCACTGACCCTCTGACAGTGCGGCACTCCCTCAGCACTGACCCTCTGACAGTGCGGCACTCCCTCAGCACTGACCCTCTGACAGTGCGGCACTCCCTCAGCACGACCCTCTGACAGTGCGGCACTCCCTCAGCACTGACCCTCTGACAGTGCGGCACTCCCTCAGCACTGACCCTCTGACAGTGCGGCGCTCCCTCAGCACTGACCCTCTGACAGTGCGGCACTCCCTCAGCACGACCCTCTGACAGTGCGGCACTCCCTCAGCACTGACCCTCTGACAGTGCAGTGCCTTATGATCCTGAGCTGCGTTGAATGCTCTGCTTTCTTCCGCCCATATATTTATCTGAAGGAGGTGTTGAGAGATCAGTGCCCCGCAGAGAGAACAGCGTCCTTCAAAGAGAGCCCCGTCCCACAGAGAGAGCCCCGTCCCGCGGAGAGAACAGCATCCCGCAGACAGAGCCCCATGCCTCAGAGACAGCCCCGTCCCGCAGAGAGAGCCCCGTCCCTCACAGAGGGCAGTGTCCTGCAGAGAGACTGTGACCCGCAGAGAGAACCCCATCCTGCAGGGAGAGCCCTGTTCTGCAGAGAGAGCAGCGTCCCGCAGAGAATAGGGCCTGGGTGAGACTTTGGTCAGTACAGATTCGATTGGCCGAATGGCCTTCTTCTGTACTGTAGGGATTCAGTGGAGTCTGTGCTGTGATACATTAACACAGTCTGTACATGCTCACGTACAGATGTGGCAGGTGTGGTCACAGGGACACTATTGTCTGGTCAGTAGAAGATGTTTTTGAACTGAACACAGCAGTGGTGTGATGTTGTGTTGATGTGAGTGGTACGTTCCACCAACAATATGCTGCCATCGGGGGCGGGCGGGGGGGAAGGGCAGCTGTGATATTATCAAATGATGGGCCGAATGGTCTCCTCCTGCTCCTTAATCTAATAATGTTAAGCATGAATTTTAGCGCTGGTGTGATGTCAGGTATATGGGTCGGACATCCCAGTCAGTGGCTGATTAAATCAAGCAACAAGTTCCTTTGGTTCTCTGTTGCAGGCAGAGTACAGAGTGCAGTTAACCAGCTAACAAAACACTTGATTGGTCAGCACTTACTGTATAATCCTGAGTGTGCTAATATCTACACTAACAATCAGTTTAAGATAATCAGTTGAGATCTTGATATGACTCATTTACAGTTGATAGAAAGAACAGTGCAGCACGGTAGCACAGTGGTTAGCACCGCTGCTTCACAGCTCCAGGGTCCTGGGTTTGATTCCCAGCTCGGGTCACTGTCTGTGTGGAGTTTGCACATTCTTCTCGTGTCTGCGTGGGTTTCCTCCAGGTGCTCCGGTTTCCTCCCACAGTCCAAAGATGTGCAGGTTAGGTTGATTGGCTGTGCTAAAATTGCCGTTAGTGTCCTGAGATGTGTAGGTTAGAGGGATTAGTGGGTAAACATGCAGGGATAGGGGGGTGGGGCCTGGGTGGGATTGTGTTCGGTGCAGACTCGATGGGCCAAAGGGCCTCTTTCTGCACTGTAGGGTTCTATATTCTAGATATTCAAACACAGGGAACATGTTCACAGCAAACAAAAGGAGTATGTTTAACTATTGTTCCTTTTTTCAACTCCCAGGGAATTAGGGAACCCATGTTGCCCATTGTTTTCTCTGTGAAACACTTGGGTCAGAGTCAACATGCCAGCTAATCTGTTCTCTTTACTCTTGTTGTATGAATTGCTGCAATCATTTGAAATTTGGCATTTTTGTGTTTGTCCCATTAAGTGAAGATGAAAAGGTTCAACAACAGAGTCACAGAGGTTTATAGAATGGAAACAGGCCATTCGGCCCAACCTGTCCATGCTGCCCTTTCTTTTTTAAAACCCCTAAGCTAATCCCAATTGCCCACATTTGGCCCATATCCCTCTCTACCCATCGCACCCATGTCACTGTCTAAATGCTTTTTAAAAGACAAAATTGTACCCGCCTCTACTACTACTTCTGGCAGCTTGTTCCAGACACTCACCACCCTCTGTGTGAAAAAATTGCCCCTCTGGACACTTTTGTATATCTCCCCTCTCATCTTAAACCTGTGCCCTCTAATTTTAGACTCCACTACCTTTGGGAAAAGATATTGACTATCTAGCTGATCTGTGCCCCTCATTATTTTATACACCTCTATAGGATCACCCCTCAGCCTCCTACATTCCAGAGAAAAAAGTCCCAGTCTATCCAGCGTCTCCTTAGAACTCATAAGAACATAAGAAATAGGAGCAGGAGTAGGCCATCTAGCCCTTCGAGCCTGCCCCGCCATTCAATAAGATCATGGCTGATCTGAAGTGGATCAGTTCCACTTTCTCGCTTTCCCCCCAAAACCCTTAATTCCTTTGTCTATCAGAAACCTATCTACCCGTGACTTAAACATATTCAGCGAGATAGCCTCCACCACTTCAACGGGCAGAGAATTCCAGAGATTCACCACCCTTTGAGTGAAGAAGTTCCTCCTCAACTCCGTTCTAAACTGGCCCCCCTTATAGAACATAAAACACTACAGCACAAACAGGCCCTTCGGCCCATGAGTTGCGCTGATCACATCAACACCTACCAATCTATAGACCTATCTATAACCCCCAATCCCATTAAACCCCATATACTCATCCAGAAGTCTTTTAAAAGACCCCAGCGAGTTCGCCTCCACCACCACTGATGGCAGCCGATTCCACTCACTCACCACCCTCTGAGTGAAAAACTTACCCCTAACATCACTTCTGTACTTGCCTCCCCGCACCTTCAATCTGTGTCCTCTCGTAGCGACCATTTCAACCCGGGGAAATAGCCTCTGAGAATCCACCCTATCTATTCCTCTCAACATTTTATAAACTTCTACCAGGTCGCCTCTCAACCTTCGTCTCTCCAGGGAAAAGAGTCCCAGCTCCCTCAACCTCGCACTCTGGTTTCCTCCCACACCCCAAAGATGTGCTCTTAGGCTGATTGGTTTTACCAAATTGACACTATTCTCCCCTGAATCTGGCTAAGTCAGGGGTTCATAGACACGCAGGGTAGAATAGGTGCAGGGTGATGCGGCGGCGCGGGCTTGTTGGGCCGAAGGGCCTGTTTCCCGTGCTGGGTTGTTTTTTGTTCTTTGTTCATAAGGCATGCCTCCCAGTCCAGGCAACATCCTTGTAAATCTCCTCTGTACCCAGAGGTTCTTTACCCAGCGGGTGGTGAGGGATTGGAATGCCCTGCCTGCTGCAGTTGTAAATGCGTCTAGTTTGGGGGCGTTTATGAGATCTCTGGATAGGTTTATGGACGAAAAGGGATTGGTATAGGCTAGTGGGTCATTGTTTTTGTAACTGGTCGGCGCAACATCGTGGGCCGAAGGCCCTGTTCTGCGCTGTAATGTTCTATGTTCTATGTTCTATGTACCCTTTCAATAGCTTCTACGTCCTTCCTATAGTGAGGCGACCAGAACTGCGCACAGTACTCCAAATGAGGCCTGACAAGGGTCTTATAAAGTTGCAGCATTACCTCCCGATTCCTAAACTCAATCCCTTGATTAACGAAGGCCAGTACACCATACGCCTTCTTGACCACATCCTCCACCTGCGAGGCCGATTTAAGAGTCCTGTGGACCCGGACCCCAAGATCCTTGAGGATACTCAAGGACTTGAGGATACTTGAGGACACTCAATCCATCAAGTCCCGGAAGCATCCTAGTAAATCTTTTCTGCACTCTTTCTAGTTTAGTAAGATCCTTTCTATAATAGGGTGACCAGAATTGTACACAGTATTCCAAGGGTGGCCTTACCAATGTCTTGTACAACTTCAACAAGACGTCCCAACTCCTGTATTCAATGTTCTGACCAATGAAACCAAGCATGCTGAATGCCTTCTTCACCACTCTGTCCACCTGTGACTCCACTTTCAAGGAGTTTTGAACATGTACCCCTCGATCTCTTTGTTCTGTAACTCTCCCCAGTGCCCTACCATTAACTGAGTAAGTCCTGCCCTGGTTCAATCTACCAAAATCACTTTTGTCTAAATTAAACTCCATCTGCTGTTCATCAGCCCACTGGCCCAATTGATTAAGATCCCATTGCAATCGGAGATAACTTTCTTCACTGTCCACTATGCCACCAATGTTGGTGTTATTTGCAAACCTACTAACCATGCCTCCTATATTCTCATCCAAATCATTAATATAAATGACAAATAACAGTGGACCCAGCACTGATCCATTTAGATAGTTACATGGGTACGATGGGTATAGAGGGATATGGGCCACATGCAGGCAACTGGGATTAGCTTAGGGGTTTAAAAAAAAAGGGCAGCATGGACAAGTTGGGCTGAAGGGCCTGTTTTCATGTTGTAAACGTCTATGACTCTATGATCCCTGAGGCACACCGCTGGTCACAGGCCTCCAGTTTGAAAAACAACTCTCTACAACCACCCTCTGGCTTCTGTCAAGAAGCCAATTTTATCTCCATTTAGATACCTCACCCTGGAT
The DNA here is from genome assembly GCF_965287045.1 of Carcharhinus amblyrhynchos. Classification (NCBI taxonomy): domain Eukaryota; kingdom Metazoa; phylum Chordata; class Chondrichthyes; order Carcharhiniformes; family Carcharhinidae; genus Carcharhinus; species Carcharhinus amblyrhynchos. Next base: position 139,817,469 of record NC_137326.1, read on the forward strand.
CCTGTCAGATTTAACTTTATGCAACAACCTACCATGTTTCTCTTTCCTGCAAGATTCAGGATCTGTCCAATTAAACAAATGTAAAGAATATTCCTTCATATCTATTATTTATCAGTAGTGGTTTGCTCGTGAAGATTTATTTACACTGATGAAACAACATCAAATTGAAGCATTAACACTTTTTCTTCCAAAGGTGCTGTGTCATCTGCTTCTTTATCTCTCTGTGCCCTGAGACACCCCCTGGGCCACGCCCTGAGTCTCACCCTGGGAGACACACCCTGAGAGACACCCTGGGCCACGCCCTGAGTCTCAGCCTGAGTCTCACCCTGGGCCATGCCCTGAGTCTCACCCTGGGCCACACCCTGAGACAAAATGTGGGTCACGCCCCAAGCCACAACCTGGGCCTCACAAGCACCCCACAATCCCCACCTGCTTCCTATTTAGGCCTGGTCAGCTGACCCTCACAGCAGGTTACTATTGGTTACTTAATGTCACTGCCGAGTGTTTCCACCCTCTTCTGGTTTAATTTCCAAAAACAGATCATCGTTACGTTGCTGTTTGTGGGATCTTGCTGTGCACAAATTACTCACCATGTTTCTTACATAGCAACAATGACCAAGCTGGAGAGCGCGTAATTGGTGGAAAATGCTTTTGGATATCCTGATATCACGGAAAGCACTTTAGAAATGCAAATCTTTCTTTCTTAAATAGTCAGTGATGCTGTGTAACAGTCAGAGGGTAAAGGAATGGGCTTCGCTTCGGAACGAGTTAGAGGCAGGGCCAGTTCTGGAAGAATGGTGAATATTACCAGACTGGGGCAAGCGCCATGTGTAGGGCGCGATCCAAACAGCCGATGCTCCAAAAGCTCTAAATCGAAATTACACATCGAAACCAAATAAAGAAATTAACAACAATAAAATAATAAACTCAGCTCAGAACATCTGAACTCATCGGGACACCGGCACCTTTTACAAGGCAGGGTCGTTTGGAAAGTAGAAAAGGGCAGAGAGAATGTTCGAAGAAAACAGCAGGACGATGGAAAGATCACTTTTTCGAAAGCACCACACTTGGCAGATACCTTTGTAAATCTCTGCAGGATATTTTTCTAGCCAGCAAGGCAACTACAGTAGTTCACAGTGACTTCCAGATGATGTAAAGTGCTGAAACTGTGCTGAAGAATTTCCATAAAACATCTGGCAGTAGTTAGAGTCTCGTGCCAGAGATTACATAAGATCACTGGGTTAAAGGGTTCATCAGCAAACAAGGAGTAATAATTCACACAGCACCCCGAGCAAAAACAAGAACAAACAAGAGACATCGCCTTTACTCGAAAGATACAACCTGACACTACAACAGCCACCATCTCCAGGGCACACTGTAGATAATGGTAACGATGATACACAGAACCATCTCTCAAATCTCATCCCGTTCACCGAGTCACTGCCATAAGAAATAGAAGCAGGAGGAGACCATTCGGTCCATCATTTGATGATATCATGGCTGATCTGATGCGGCTTTTACTTCACTTTCCTACTTGCTGCCCCCCACAGTGAGGAGGTATTGTTGCTGGACTAGTAATCCAGGCAACAAGGAGTGCCCCGGTGGCACAGTGGTTCGCGCTGTTATCTCACAGCGACAGGGATCTGGGTTCAATTCCAGCTTCAGATGAGTGTCTGTGTGGACTCTGCACGTTCTCTCCGTGTGCTCTTCCAGGTCTCCAGTTTCCTCCCACGCTCCAAAGATGTACGGGTTAGGTTGATTGGCCGTGATAAACTGCCCTTGGTGTCAGAGGGATTAGCCGGGTAAAGATGTGGTGTTCTGGGGATAGGGCCTGGGTGGGACTGTTGTCGGTGATGGCTCAATGGGTCAAATGTCCTCCTGCACTGTAGGGATTCAATGATTCTATCCAAGATAATGTTCTTAGGACCTGGGATCTAATCCCACCATGTCAGATTGTGAAAAAAATATCTGGACTTAGAAATTTCTAATTATGACCATGAAACCATTGCCAATTCTCGTAAAATCTATCAAGTTCACTTTGTGGAAGGAAATCTGCCGTCCTTACCCAGTCTGGCCTACACCTGACTCCAAATCCACATCTATGTTTGGTTGACTCTTTGTTCAATAAATGCTGGCCCAGCCAATGATGTGAACAAATGGACGGTGACAGGGAAGGGTACCTGCACAAACCTAACAGCAAATCAGCAGGTGGAGCAAGAAGTTCCAAAAGTAACAAAAGGATAAAATTACAAGCTCTGTATCTGAATAGCAGAATAGCTTTCAAAATGAGACAAATGGACTGAGAGCTCAAAAATAAATAAGTGTCATCTGATCGCCATTACAGAGGCTTAGCTATAGGATGACATAGATTATACCCTGAATATTGAAAAGGCCAGGATTTAGGATTTAGGACATGGTGGGATTAGAACCCAGGTCCTAATAACATTATCTTGGATAGAATCATTGAATCCCTACAGTGCAGAAGGAGGACATTTGACCCATTGAGCCATCACTGACAACAGTCCCACCCAGGCCCTATCCCCAGAACGCCACATCTTTACCCGGCTAATCCCTCTGACACCAAGGACAGTTTATCATGGCCAATCAACCTAACCCGTACATCTTTGGAGCACGGGAGGAAACTGGAGACCTGGAAGAGCACACGGAGAGAACGTGCAGACTCCACACAGAAGGACAGGAAGTGAAGAAAAGGTGGAAGGATGGTTCTGTTAACTCATGATGGCACTAGCACAGTGCAGAGAGATGACCAAAGTTCATGAAATCAGGACATGGGGCAGTTGGGCAGAGATGAGAATGATACTTGTCTAAGTGGTGCACACGCTCCCTAATAGTAACTACATGGCAGGGAACAGCATTAAGGAAAACTCATGGAAGTTTGTCAGAAAGGGTGATTTTAATCTCCATATAGTGTGGACAAATCAGATGGGAAACGGGAGTTCATAATGTTTGAGGGATAGTTTCTGAGGCCAGTATTGTGCCATGAGATAGGTTAATTTAATGATATCATAGTGAAGGAAATCCTAGGTAGCAATGATCACAATGTGATTGAATTTTACATTCAGTTTGAGAGAGAGAAGAGTGGGTCCAAGACTAGTATTTTAAACTTAAATAAGGGCAATTAGAAGGGAGTGAAAGCAGAACTAGTTAAAGTGAACTGGCAAATGACATAGCCAGGTTGTGAATGGGCAAAGATCTGGCAAATGGGGACAAGTGTGAAATTGCACATTTTAACAAGAAAAATACAAAAGAAGCTTTTTTAAAATTCATTTGTGGGACATGGGCATCGCTGACTGGCCAGAATTTATTGACCATCTCTAGTTGCCTGAGGGCAGTTGAGAGTCAACCACATTTCTGTAGCTCTGGAATCACATGTAGGCCAGACCGGGTAAGGACGGCAGATTTCCTTCCCTAAAGGACATTAGTGAATCAGATGGGTTTTTCCAACAATGGTTTCATAGTCATCAGCAGATTCTTAGTTCCAGATTTTTTTTTTATGAATTCAAATTCCACCACCTGCTATAGCTGGAATCAAACTCAGGTCCCCAGGACATTCGTGGAGTTTCTGGAGAAAGAGTCTAGCAATAATATCACTAGGCCATCGCCTTCTCTTTATTAGCTAAATGGTGAGGGACTGCAGAGCTCTGATAAACAGAATCTGGGTGTCCCAATACATGAATGACTAAAGGCTGGTTTACAGGCACCGCTCGCGATTCGATTCACAGAAACTCCACACTACAGAAATAGTCCCTGATGCCCATTGGGTCAGCATTGACTATACAAAAGAGCATCTTACCCAGGCCCTGTCCACACATTCACCACGGTTCATCCAACTCACCTACACATATTTGGACTGTGGGAGAAAACTGGAAGACCCGGAAGAAACCCAGACAGGCAGAGAGAGAATATGCAAATACCACACAACAGTTACTGAAGGCTGGAACCGAACCTGGAATCTTGGCGCTGTGAGACAGCAGTGCTACTGTGCTATGCTGCAGATAGAATGTTATTGTTTATTGTAAGGGAATTGATTATAAAAGTATCAGCCTAGTAAACCTCCTCTGCACTCCCTCCAAGGCCAAAATATCCTTGCGTAAGTACGGCGCCCAAAACTGCACACAGTACTCCAGCTGCGGCCTCACCAATGCCCTATACAGTTGCAGCAAGACCTCCCTACTTTTATATTCAATCCCCCTCGCTATGAAGGCCAGCATCCCATTCGCCTTCCTGACCACCTGCTGCACCTGCAGGCTGGGTTTATGCGACTCATGCACAAGGACCCCGAGGTCCCTCTGCACCGTCACCTGCTGCAGTTTTTCGATACCGGAGTTGAGGGGGTTGAGCTATGAGAAGATGCTGAATAAACTAGGCTTGTACTCATTGGAGTTTAGAAGAATGAGGGGAGATCTCATTGAGACGTATAAGATGATGAATGGGATGGATAGGGTAGAGGTGGAGAGACTCTTCCCGCTCAGAAAGGACAGTAGGACTAGAGGGCACAGCCTCAAGATAAAGGGGGGGTGGTTTAGAACGGAGTTGAGGAGGAACTTGTTCACTCAAAGGGTGGTGAATCTCTGGAATTCTCTGCCCGTTGAAGTGGTGGAGGCTGCCTCGCTAAATATTTTCAAGAAGCGGGTTGATGGGTTTTTGATAAGAGAGGGGATTAAGGGTTATGGGGAGAAAGCGGGAAAGTGGAACTGAGCCACGACAGATCAGCCATGATCTTATTGAATGGCGGGGCAGGCTCGAAGGGTCAGATGGCCTACTCCTGCTCCTATTTCTTATGTTCTTAAGTATGGAGGTTACGTTTCAGTCATACAAAACACTGGTGAGATCACATCTGGAGTACTGTGTACAGTATTACAACAAAGAACACAGTACATGCCCCTTCGCACCTCCAAACCCATGCCGATCAGAATGCCCTAAACTAAAAAAATCTTCTGCCCTTACTCGGTCCCTATCCCTCTACTCCCTCCCTATTCATGTACCCATCCAGATGCCTCTTAAATGTTGCTGATGTTCCTGCTTCCACCCCCTCCTCTGGCAGCCCGTTCCAGGCACCCACCACTCTCTGTGTGAAAAACATCCCCCACTCATCTCCCTTAAACTGTCCCCCTCTCCCCTTGAACCTGTGCCCCCCGTGTAATTGACCCTTCCACCCTGGGAAAAAGCCTCTGACTATCCACCCTGTCCATGCCTCCCATAATTTTGTCGATCTCTATCAGATTTCCCCTCAGCCTCTGTCTTTCAGTGGAAACAATTCTAGTTTATTCAATCTCTCCTCATAGCCAACACCATCGAGACCAGGCAACATCCTGGTGAATCTTCTTTGCACTCTCTCCAAACTTCCACATCCTTCTGGCAGTGCGGTGACCAGAACTGCACATAATAACCAAGGTTTTGTATATCTGCATTATTGCTCAACTCTTGTACTCAATGCTCCTTAACTGTTCCAATACTTTTGACAATTCCTTGCATATTTAAGGAAAGATGCAAATACATTAGAAGCCATGCAGAGAAGGTTTACTGGACTAATGCCTGGAATGGAGAGATTGTTTTATGAGGAAGGGGTGTACAGGCTGGGCTTGCTTCCACTGGAGTTAAGAAGAGTGAGAAGCGACTTGGTTGAAATACAGAAGATGCTGAGGGGTAGTGACGGGGATGGATGTGGAGGGGATGTGGGAGAATGGAGAATTGGGCCACTGCTTAAAAATAAGAGGTCTCCCATTGGAAAAAAGACAAGGAGAATTTGGTTCTCTCAGAGAATCGCGAGTCTTTGGAACTTTCTTCCTCAAAACCAGTGGAAATAGTTTCAATGAATATTCTTGAAGCAAAGCTCGATAGATTCTCGATTAATAAGGGGTTGGGTGAAAGGCTACTGGCAGTCAGGAGGAATGTGGGGTCAAGGGTAAAATTGGATGAGCCAAAATTTTACTGAATGGCAGAGCAGGTTCGATGGGCCGAATGGCCTATATTCCGATGTATATTCAGATGGAGTTTTAATCTCTATCGAACCCCAAGTGCAGCTTCCGGTAAAATGGAGAGTTTCTAACTCCTAACCTTGATGAGCTCAATGTCCAGACAGAAATTTCACTTCTGAGGATGAATGAATGAAACAAAGTCCCAGCTGGATGATTGCCGATGGTATGTTTAATTCTGTTGTAGACCGTGCCGACAGTCTGTTGCGATATTACAGCATTAGGACAGCAATACATTGTGCAGGACACTCTAACCAGACCAGATCTACATCGAGCGATCAATCCCCCTGTTTTGTTGAACTGCCTGAACTTAGGGGATGAGTTCCCCTGTATTCATGTGGTAGGAAAACCACAATCTCAGAAAATGCTGTCAATGCAACTCAAAACATCAATAAATTTTACACTTCTTTACATCCCTGAATCCTCCTTATTTGGTTTAATGAAGTACACAGATCCCTGAAGGAATGTTTCCATCTGTCTCCAATCTGTTCTCTGTTTGAGACTGGTACTCGGGATTCCAATAATCATTCCTGGTAGAATTCCAAAAAGTATTGTTTATGCTACAATGCTTTAACTGCAAACATTCCTGTTGTATCTGTTTTAATGAGAATATATTATACATTCTTCTCTCTCACTGTGCATGGACAGTGTACACTCGACTCAGGAGGTAGAACTCTCACTGGAGTCACAATGTGAGGTCAAGAAGAACTCCCAGACTTGATATTATAATCTGCTCTGCACTGTCAGAGGGTCAGTGCTGAGGGAGTGCCGCACTGTCAGAGGGTCAGTGCTGAGGGAGTGCCGCACTGTCAGAGGGTCAGTGCTGAGGGAGTGCCGCACTGTCAGAGGGTCAGTGCTGAGGGAGTGCCGCACTGTCAGAGGGTCAGTGCTGAGGGAGTGCCGCACTGTCAGAGGGTCAGTGCTGAGGGAGTGCCGCACTGTCAGAGGGTCAGTGCTGAGGGAGTGCCGCACTGTCAGAGGGTCAGTGCTGAGGGAGTGCCGCACTGTCAGAGGGTCAGTGCTGAGGGAGTGCCGCACTGTCAGAGAGTCAGTGCTGAGGGAGTGCCGCACTGTCAGAGGGTCAGTGCTGAGGGAGTGCCGCACTGTCAGAGGGTCAGTGCTCTTTCTCCTCTCTCGCATCCTCTCTCTTTCACCTCTCTCTCTCTCGTCATTTCATTCTCACGCTCCCATTTTCTCTCCCCTTCTCCACTGCTCCGTTCTGAGGTCCACCCTGTGCCCGATCACGGTTCAATGCCCACTTCCGCCAGCACCCTCTCTGAGCACCCGGTCGCAATCTGATCACAGCAGGCAGCAGAGAAATTAAATCTTGTTCCAAATTGTTTGGCGTTTGCAGTGAAACAGTCGGTCGTGCTGCCGTGTGAGGGTTAAACAGTGAATGGTGGAAGCAGGAGCGGGCGATGGTGTTGCAATATGTGTACATTTACATTAACACGATAATAAAGAGAGCTTTTATTAAGAAACTTCAGATAAAGGGAGATAAGAACTTGTATAAGTCAGCACAATGTAATCAGACTTTATACTTCACATGGCATGTTCAAACACTGCAGTATTTTGAATGATTTTCCTGCCACAAATAAGTAATGGACAGGCTGGCTTTAAATAGGAAATTCTGTTAAATACAAACTCACATGCCCTTTGGAAAATAAAGTGACTATAATCGTGGACCCAGTTACCCCCAGCTCACTCAGCTAGTTAACACAGCAGGAATGTATTTAACACAGCCTCCCTACCGCACAGAGACAGGCTGGAACATGAATTCACAGCCACAGCTTTCCAGCTGCTCAGGCCAGTGGGATTTTCCAGTCCCGCTGCAGAAAACAGAGATGTGGCGGAGTGCCAAATTCTCCATTCTCACTGGTAATGGCGGTGGGGCATAAACATTCCGGTCTCAAGCTCAGCTGGGCACTACCAGAATGCAGGAACATTGAACATAGAACAGTACAGCACAGTACAGGCCCTTCGGCCCTCAATGTTGTGCCGAGCTTTGTCTGAACCCAAGATCAGTCTATCCCACTCCCTATAATTCTGGTGTGCTCCATGTGCCTATCCAATAACCGCTTGAAAGTTTCTAAAGTGTCCGACTCCACTATCACAGCAGGCAGTGCATTCCACACCCCAACCACTCTCTGAGTAAAGAATCTACCTCGGACATCCCTCCTATATCTCCCACCATGAACATGAGACTTATCAGTAGATTATCCATCACAGAAACTCGAAGCAAGAGTCGGCCATTCGGCCCTTCAAGCCTGCTTTGCCATTCATGGCTGATCCTCAAATTCAATATCTTAATTGCTCCTCCCCCCCCCCCCCCCCATATCCCTCGATCCCTTTAGCCCCAAGAGCGATATCTCATTTCTTTTTGAAATCAGACAACGTTTTGGCCTCAACTACTTCCTGTGGGAGTGAATTCCACACATTCCCCACCCTCTGGGTGAAGAAATTTCTCCTCACCCTCAGTTCTAAAAGGTTTCCCCCTTATCCTCAAACTCTGACCCCTAGTTCTGGACTCCCCCCCACCATTGGGAACATTCTTTCTGAATCGACCCTGTCTAACCCTGTGTGAATTTTATAAGTTTCTATCAGATCCCCTCTCACTCTCCTAAACTCCAGTGAATATAATCCTAACCCACTCAGTCTCTCCTCATATGACAGACCTGCCATCCCAGGAATCAGCCTGGTAAACCTTCACTGTGCTCCCTCTATAGCAAGGAACATCCTTCCTCAGATAAGGAGACCAAAACTGTACACAATACTCCAGGTGTGGCCTCACCAATGCCCAGTACAATTGCAGCAAAACATCCCCATCCCTATCCTCAAATCCTCTCGCTATGAAGGCCAACACACCATTTCCTTCTTCACTGCCTGCTGTACCTGCATGTTACTATTGAGCCGATACTACCCCATTCAGTAGAATCATGGCTAATCTTCTCCTTCAGCTCCATTTTCCTGCCCACACCCCATATTCCTCAAGTCCCGGAGACAGTGTCCATGTCAGCCTGAAACCCATTCAACGACGGAGCATCCATCACCCTCTGGGACAGGGAATTCCAAAGATTCACCACCCTCCAAGTGAAGCAATTCCTCCTCATTTCAGTCCTAAATTATCAGCCCCTTATCCTGAGACTGTGCCCCCTTGTTTTAGATTCTCCAGCCAGCGGGAACAATCTCTCAGGGTCCAACCTGCCAAACCCCTCCAGAATCTTCTATGTTTCAGTGAGATCCCCTCCTGTTCTCCTGAACCCCAAAGAATGTGAAGCCAATTTACTCATCTTCTCATCAGAGGACAACCTTCCCATTCCATGGACAAGTCTAGTGAACCTTTGCTGACCTGTTTCCAAGGGAAGTTCATCCTGCCTTAAACACTGAGCCCACACAGGAGCTGGCCGGATCTTTCATTGCACCCACCATGTGGGCTGCCATTGGCCAGTGGCGGATTCTCCTGGCCCAGCTGCCGTGAACGGGGTTTCCTGAATGCATGTCTTGCCGCCGGGGAACCTGTGGTGGGGGATCACGGGATACCGCAGGGGAGAACAGCTGGAAGAATCCCACCAGTATTCCAGCTGTGGTCCCCAATGCCCCGTACGATTGTAGCAAAGCTTCCATATTCTCGAACTCTAACCCCCTGCAGTAAAGACCAATGTCTTGTTTGATTTCTAATTGCTTACTTTGCAGTCACACAAACTTTCTGTGGTCCCACGATGACTAAACCCAAGTCCCTTTCAATAGCAACATCGACAAGTTTCACACCTGTTTCAGTTTATCGCTTATTTTTACCTTCTGAAACCAGCACACCTGCTGTCAACACATCTTTTGTTTTTCGTTTCTTTCCCACCACCGGTCTCTCTGACCTAGTTCGACCAACTCTCCTGTCACTGAATTCTCCTGCCTGTCACCCTGTCACAGACCCTCCTTTCTCCTTGTTCGATTGCATCTCAAACCTTTTCCGCTCCTAATGAAAGCTGATCAAACTGAATCCACAATTCTCTTTCTCGGGAGAAGCCGGAGAGCTTCTGGTCATCCATTCAGGAGGAGTATCTGATTGTGAGATGGAAAGGGGCACTGGGATTATAAGAACATAAGAAATAGGAGCAGGAGTAGGCCATCTAGCCCTTTGAGCCTGCCCCGCCATTCAATAAGATCATGGCTGATCTGTCATGGCTCAGTTCCACATTCCCGCCCTCTCCCCATAACCCTTAATCCCCTTGCTTATCAAAAACCCATCAACCCGCGTCTTAAAAATATTTAGCGAGGCAGCCTCCACCACTTCAACGGGCAGAGAATTCCAGAGATTCACCACCCTTTGAGTGAAGAAGTTCCTCCTCAACTCCGTTCTAAACCGCCCCCCCTTTATCTTGAGGCTGTGCCCTCTAGTCCTACTGTCCTTTCTGAGCAGGAAGAGTCTCTCCACCTCTATCCTATCCATCCCATTCATCATCTTATACGTCTCAATGAGATCTCCCCTCATTCTTCTAAACTCTAACGAGTACAAGCCTAGTTTATTCAGCCTCTCCTCATAGCTCAACCCCCTCAACTCCGGTATCAGCCTAGTAAACCTCCTCTGCACTCCCTCCAAGGCCAAAATATCCTTGCGTAAGTGCGGCGACCAAAACTGCACACAGTACTCCAGCTGCGGCCTCACCAATGCCCTGTACAGCCGCAGCAAGACCTCCCTACTTTTATATTCAATCCCCCTCGCTATGAAGGCCAGCATCCCATTCGCCTTCCTGACCACCTGCTGCACCTGCAGGCTGGGTTTTTGCGACTCATGTACAAGGACCCCGAGGTCCCTCTGCACCGTCGCATGCTGCAGTTTTTCGCCACGTAAGTAATAATCCTTCCTACCATTATTCCTACCAAAGTGGACCACTTCACACTTGCCAACATTAAATTCCATTTGCCATTTCCTGGCCCATTCGCCCAGCCTTTCTAGATCCTTCTGCAGACTCTCCACACCCTCCGCGCAATTTGCCGTTCCACCAATCTTGGTGTCATCAGCAAATTTCGACACCATACACTCGGTTCCCTCCTCCAGATCATCTATATAAATGGTAAATAGCTGAGGCCCCAGCACCGACCCCTGGGGCACTCCACTAGTCACCAACCGCCAATCCAAATAGCACCCATTGACCCCCACTCTCTGCCTCCTATTTGACAACCAGTCCTCTATCCACGCTAACACCCTACCCCCAACTCCATGCCCCCTTACCCTCTGCAATAACCTGTTGTGAGGTACCTTGTCAAACGCCTTCTGAAAATCCAGAAAGACCACATCCACTGGCTCTCCTCTATCCACCGCCCTAGACACATCCTCATAGAACTCCAATAAATTTGTCAGACACGACTTCCCCTTAACGAAACCCAGTTATATCTGTGTTATAACTGGGATTATATCTGTGAGATGGAAAGGGAAACTGGGATTATATCTGATTGTGAGATGGAAAGGGAGACTGGGATTGTATCTGTGAGATGGAAATGGACACTGGGATTGTCTCTGTGAGATGGAAAGGGACACTGGGATTATATCTGATCCTGGGGCTGAGGCAGAAACACAAAGCGACCATTTTCAAATGTATTTCCCACAAAAACCAGCTTGGACCATGAGCAGTTACAAGGCACACTAAACCTCATCATAACTAAAGGGGATGTTTCAAAATTATTGCAGGAAATAAATCAGATAAATCTCCGTTCCGGGTGAAATCCCTCCTGGGATATTGAAATTAGCAGCAAACTGGCTTCAATATTGACCAATCTCTTTCCAATGCCCATCGACTTCCCAGAGCAATGGAGACAAACCAAGCTCAAAACACTGACTTGTTCAAAACAAGGGGGTAAAGTTCAGCCTGAAAACTACACACTGGTCACTCTCATCAACCTCATTTGCAAATTGCTTGAAAATATTGCTCACCCTGGTGTTATGAAGCAGCTGGATGCTCACAACTTCCTGACTGAGTCAGCATTGCCTTTCAGCTGAAAAGATCCACTGAAACAGAACTTTAACACATTATCGCTGACCTAGCTTCGTCTCAGAAGAAATGAAACGACTCACGTGGCAATTCTAAATTTCTCAAGGATCTTTGACAAAGTTCCTTGTGAAAAACTCTTGTTCAAACATTACTCTAGAATCAGGGGGACATTTTCAAATTGGGTCTAACCAGGAATGGTGTGTGTGTGTGTGTGTGTGTGTGTGTGTGTGTGTGTGTGTGTGAGACGGTGAATCATTTTCCTCTCGAGATCTCGAGTGCCCTTGTTAACTATGTTGGAGTATTTACTGTGATGTGGAGATGCCGGTTTTAGACTGGGGTGGGCACAGTAGGAAGTCTCGCAACACCAGGTAAAGCCCAAGAGGTTTATTTGGAATCACGAGCTTTTGGAGCGCTGCTCCTTCCTCAGGTGAGTGTTGAAGGAGTGACTCAGCTGATGAAGGGGCAGTGCTCCGAAAGCTCGTGATTCCAAATAAACCCATTGGACTTTAACCTGGTGTTGCTCAGTGTGCAGTATTTCCTCTTCTCGATATTGATGTGGCCTTCCCAATAAGTTAAAAAATAATGTGTGATTATTTGCTGATGACGATGTGATTTACGCATCACGACAAACACAAGGTGTCACTCACTACAAGGTGATCTTCTTGGGATTACAAACGAGGCAGGGCCAATGGGAGATGGAAATTCAGTGTCAAATAATTCAATATCATCAACAAAAAAGACCCAGCTCAGAAAGCTTCAAATAGTCCGGCAGGTAGAGACACAACCAAATATGGAGGTAAATCTTTAAAACAATCTTCAATGGGGATTCCACATTGAACAACTACTATCCAAAATAAACCTTGGATTCCTGAGGAGGAATTTTTTGATACTGCAACAAAAATATCAGAGTTATAGCTCACCAAATATTTGTTCGTCTAATCCTGGACTATGCAAGTTGTGTGGGTTCCTTATACGGCCAAAGATATAAATATGATTCAAGTGATTCAAAGAAACACTGTATGGTTCTCCATGGATCAACCTGAGAAATACTCCAGGGTCAGATATTCGGCCAAAGATTTGGAATGGGAATCACAGGACAGAGGAGGAGGGAGAGACTGACCATCTGGAAGGTACGGAATGGACCGCTGGGAAGTGACTGCTGGTGTCCACAGCACTGATAGGAAATGAGGTGACCATCCACACAATCTACAAAGACCAGCTCTTTCCAACACAGTGAATCAACAATCTTTCTTTCCAAACACAGTCCCAGAATGGGACAAGCTGCCAAAGGAAATAGGCACATCACTACAAATCTTCAACACCCATCTTAGATTATTTCCATTTCAAGGTTTTCCTTATCAGAATGACTGTCTCAGTTGGTTGTGCCTGCTTTCCCCATGGATATGTAGGGGGACAGCAGTACTAGTCTGTGATACCGACACAACTGAATGGACGATGTTACCTGACCTTCTGAGGGTTTCTGGAATTTCCATTTTCTATTTCAGAGGTGCTTCATCTTGTTGGTTTCAGCGACAGAGAACCCACCCTCCAGATAACCCCACTTCAACAGCCAGCCCATGAATCCCCAAACACATCCGTATGATGGAACAGTCCCAAGATAAGCTACGTCAAGGTGGTCAGTATAAACGATACAAAGACACCCTCACTAACCTTGGAAACTTACTGCAGCCAAATGGCCCATAAGGAGCAGAAGAAGGCCATTCTGCCCATCCAGTCCAGCAATGAGATTGTGACTGATCTGATAATAAAAACTCTCAACTCCACTTTCCCACCTTATCCCCAAAACCCACGATTCCCTGACTGATTAAAACTCTGTCTATCTCAGTCTTGAGCATTTTTAACCAGCCAGCCTTGACAGCTCTCAGGGGTAAAGAATTCCACAGATTCTCTACGCTCAGACGGAAGGGATCCCTCCTCATGTGGAGACAGGCACTGATGTTTGTCTGTGCTTGTAGCAGGGTGGCACAGTGGTTGGCACTGCTGGCTCACAGCAGCTGCTCTTTTGGGGAGCTGGCACTGACTCAATGGGTCAAATGGCCTCTTTCTGCATACTAGGGGTTCTATTCTACAAGGAACATTTCTGTCAAATTCACAACATCCAACAGGCCCAGAGCAAGGCCCAAGGCGACTCAACAGTTCCCTGCGTGATCCAATTCTCCAGCTCACTGGTGGCTCAGTGGAAACCTCCCTCTTTCCTAAGACATGGAGCCAATATCCACAAATCAAAATCCCTTCGACCCACCCCCCTCTTTTAGTCTCGTGTTTAATTCTCCAACCTGAATCTCAAACCTGGGGTTGCTCGGGTAACAATTCAGAAGTGATGACCTTTGAACTCCTGCGTTTTAAATTGGACCCAAACTCCTCGAATATCCTCGGGTGAACGTCTTTCCCGTTCTACCAATGATGTTGTCTCCTATGTGGACCATGACAAGAGATCCACCGTCACATTCCGGATCTCCATATTTGCCTGACCAATTCTGGCTGCCCGCTGAGACACTGTCTGCGAAACCCTTCCCCTCCCTGGCGCTCTGCAACGTCAGAATGAGAAAATATTTGGCGGTTGGATTGAGGTTAAAAACCCATCTGATTCGCCAATGTCCTTCAGGGAAACAGACCTGCTAACCCAATCGAGGAATACATGAGGCTCCAAACCCAAACTAACGCGACTGGCTCAAACTGCTCTCAAAGTGACCCCACAATTCTAACCGAACGATGTTGAGAGGTTCAAGAGGAGGATCCACCAGAAACTTGGGATAAGATGGGAAGAACAATAGATATTACCCGGGTTAGAAATACCCACACCCCGAGACAAAAAAAACACTTCATATGAAATCATTTAGAGATTATTTATAAAACGTAGGATTCAAAGAAAAAGGGTGGGTGTGAGAGTGTTTCACAAAGTGTTCATTTGAACTGGAAAAAACACCCACAGCACGATGACACAATCTGCCCTTTTAAACATGCTACATGCCTAGAGAGAGTATTAGAACCTGCAACACTGGGGTACAGTACTGGTGGGGACGGGTCTGTCACTGTATAACACTGGGGTGCAGTACTGGTGGGGACGGGTCTGTCACTGTATAACACTGGGGTGCAGTACTGGTGGGGACAGGTCTGTCGCTATATAACACTGGGGTACAGTACTGGTGGGGACGGGTCTGTCACTGTATAACACTGGGGTACAGTACTGGTGGGGACGGGTCTGTCACTGTATAACACTGGGGTACAGTACTGGTGGGGACAGGTCTGTCACTGTATAACACTGGGGTACAGTACTGGTGGGGATGGGTCTGTCACTGTATAACACTGGGGTACAGGGGGACGGGTCTGTCGCTGTATAACACCGGGGTACAGTACTGGTGGGGACGGGTCTGTCGCTGTATAACACTGGGGTACAGTACTGGTGGGGACGGGTCTGTCACTGTATAACACTGGGGTACAGTACTGGTGGGGACGGGTCTGTCGCTGTATAACACTGGGGTACAGTACTGGTGGGGACGGGTCTGTCGCTGTATAACACTGGGGTACAGTACTGGTGGGGACAGGTCTGTCGCTATATAACACTGGGGTACAGTACTGGTGGGGACGGGTCTGTCGCTGTATAACACTGGGGTACAGTACTGGTGGGGATGGGTCTGTCACTGTATAACACTGGGGTACAGTACTGGTGGGGACGGGTCTGTCACTGTATAACACTGGGGTACAGTACTGGTGGGGACAGGTCTGTCGCTATATAACACTGGGGTACAGTACTGGTGGGGACGGGTCTGTCGCTGTATAACACTGGGGTACAGTACTGGTGGGGACGGGTCTGTCACTGTATAACACTGGGGTACAGTACTGGTGGGGACGGGTCTGTCACTGTATAACACTGGGATACAGTACCGGTGGGGACGGGTCTGTCACTGTATAACACTGGGGTACAGTACTGATGGGGACGGGTCTGTCTCTGTATAACACTGGGGTGCAGTACTGGTGGGGACGGGTCTGTCACTGTATAACACTGGGGTACAGTACTGGTGGGGACGGGTCTGTCTCTGTATAACACTGGGGTACAGTACTGGTGGGGACGGGTCTGTCTCTGTATAACACTGGGGTGCAGTACAGGTGGGGACAGGTCTGTCGCTGTATAACACTGGGTACAGTACTGGTGGGGACGGGTCTGTCTCTGTATAACACTGGGGTGCAGTACTGGTGGGGACGGGTCTGTCGCTGAATAACACTGGGTACAGTACTGGTGGGGACGGGTCTGTCACTGTATAACACTGGGGTACTGTAGTGGTGGGGACGGGTCTGTCGCTGTATAACACTGGGGTACAGTACTGGTGGAGATGGGTCTGTCACTGTATAACACTGGGGTACAGTACTGGTGGGGACGGGTCTGTCACTGTATAACACTGGGGTACAGTACTGGTGTGGACAGGTCTGTCACTGTATAACACTGGGGTACAGTACTGGTGGGGACGGGTCTGTCACTGTATAACACTGGGGTACAGTACTGGTGGGGACGGGTCTGTCACTGTATAACACTGGGGTACAGTACTGGTGGGGACGGGTCTGTCTCTGTATAACACTGGGGTACAGTACTGGTGGGGACGGGTCTGTCTCTGTATAACACTGGGGTACAGTACTGGTGGGGACGGGTCTGTCTCTGTATAACACTGGGGTACAGTACTGGTGGGGACGGGTCTGTCTCTGTATAACACTGGGGTACAGTACTGGTGGGGACGGGTCTGTCACTGTATAACACTGGGGTACAGTACTGGTGGGGACGGGTCTGTCACTGTATAACACTGGGGTACAGTACTGGTGGGGACG
Organism: Carcharhinus amblyrhynchos; assembly: GCF_965287045.1. NCBI lineage: Eukaryota > Metazoa > Chordata > Chondrichthyes > Carcharhiniformes > Carcharhinidae > Carcharhinus > Carcharhinus amblyrhynchos. The sequence goes on from NC_137326.1 coordinate 139,834,288, forward strand.
GGTCTGTCGCTGAATAACACTGGGGTACAGTACTGGTGGGGATGGGTCTGTCACTGTATAACACTGGGGTACAGTCCTGGTGGGTCGGGTCTGTCGCTGTATAACACTGGGGTACAGTACTGGTGGGGACGGGTCTGTCACTGTATAACACTGGGGTACAGTCCTGGTGGGGATGGGTCTGTCACTGTAGAGGCATTGAACCAATATTTCTCTTCGGTGTTCACACAGGGGGACATGAATATAGCTGAGGCGAACACTGGGTTACAGGGGTGTAAACTAGACAGTATTGCAGTTGATGAGGGGGATGTGCTGGATATTCTTGAGGGTTTGAAAATAGATAAATCCCCTGGTCCGGACGGGATTTACCCTAGGATTCTCTGGGAGGCAAGAGAAGTGATTGCAGAGCCTCTGGCTCTGATCTTCAGGTCGTCGTTGGCCTCTGGTATAGTACCGGAAGATTGGAGGATAGCGAATGTTGTCCCATTGTTTAAGAAGGGGAACAGAGACTTCCCCGGGAATTACAGACCGGTGAGTCTCACTTCTGTTGTGGGCAAGGTTTTAGAAAAAATTATTAGGGATAGGATTTATGGTTACTTGGAGAGTAATGAATTGATTGGAGATAGTCAGCATGGTTTTGTGGAGGGTAGGTCGTGCCTTACTAACCTTATTGAGTTTTTTGAGAAAGTGACCAAAGAGGTGGATGGGGGTAAGGCAGTTGATGTGGTATATATGGATTTTAGTAAGGCGTTTGATAAGGTTCACTATGGTAGGCTTCTGCAGAAAATGCAGATGTATGGGATTGAGGGTAATCTAGGAAATTGGATCAGGAATTGGCTAGCAGATAGGAGACAGAGGGTGGTGGTTGATGGTAAATATTCATCATGGAGTTCGGTTACGAGTGGTGTGCCTCAGGGATCTGTTTTGGGGCCACTGCTGTTTGTAATTTTTATTAATAATCTGGATGAGGGTATAGTTGGGTGGGTTAGTAAATTTGCTGATGACACCAAAGTCGGAGGTGTGGTAGTTTGTGAGGAAGGGTGTCATAGTTTACAGGGAGACTTAGACAGGTTGCAGAGCTGGGCCGAGAGGTGGCGAATGGAGTTTAATGCGGAGAAGTGTGAGGTAATTCACTTTGGTAGGAATAACAGATGTGTCGAGTATAGGGCTAACGGGAGGACTCTGAATAGTGTGGATGAACAGAGGGATCTAGGTGTATGTGTACATAGATCCCTGAAAGTTGGGAATCAAGTAGATAAGGTTGTTAAGAAGGCATACGGTGTCTTGGCGTTTATTGGCAGGGGGATTGAATTTAGGAGTCGCAGCGTCATGTTGCAACTGTACACAACTCTGGTGCGGCCGCACTTGGAGTATTGTGTGCAGTTCTAGTCCCCACATTATAGGAAGGATGTGGAGGCTTTGGAGAGGGTGCAGAGGAGGTTTACCAGGATGTTGCCTGGTATGGAGGGGAGGTCCTATGAGGAGAGACTGAGAGATTTGGGGTTGTTTTCGCTGGAAAGAAGGCGGCTAAGAGGGGATCTTATTGAAACATATAAGATGATTAGAGGTTTAGATAGGGTGGATAGTGATAGCCTTTTTCCTCGGATGGAGAAAGCTAGCACGAGGGGGCATGGCTTTAAATTAAGGGGGGGTAGTTATAGGACGGATGTCAGGGGTAGGTTCTTTACCCAGAGGGTGGTGAGGGATTGGAATGCCCTGCCTGCTGCAGTTGTAAATGCGCCTCGTTTGGGGGCGTTTAAGAGATCCGTGGATAGGTTTATGGATGGAAAGGGATTGGTTTAGGTTAGAGGGTCATTGTTTTTTAACTGATCGGCGCAACAACGTGGGCCGAAGGGCCTGTTCTGCGCTGTAATGTTCTATGTTCTATGTATAACACTGGGGTACAGTAATGGTGGGGACGGGTCTGTCCCTGTATAACACTGGGGTACAGTATTGGTGGGGACGGGTCTGTCGCTGTATAACACTGGGGTACAGTACTGGTGGGGACGGGTCTGTCGCTGTATAACACTGGGGTACAGTACTGGTGGCGACGGGTCTGTCGCTGTATAACACTGGGGTACAGTACTGGTGGGGACGGGTCTGTCGCTGTATAACACTGGGGTACAGTATTGGTGGGGACGGGTCTGTCGCTGTACAACACTGGGGTACAGTACTGGTGGGGATGGGTCTGTCACTGTATAACACTGGGGTACAGTACTGGTGGGGACAGGTCTGTCACTGTATAACACTGGAGTACAGTACTGATGGGGATGGGTCTGTCCCTGTATAACACTGGGGTACAGTACTGGTGGGGACAGGTCTGTCACTGTACAACACTGGGGTACAGTACTGGTGGGGACAGGTCTGTCACTGTATAACACTGGAGTACAGTACTGATGGGGATGGGTCTGTCCCTGTATAACACTGGGGTACAGTACTGGTGGGGACAGGTCTGTCACTATAACACTGGGGTACAGTACTGGTGGGGACGGGTCTGTCACTGTATAACACCGGGGTACAGTACTGGTGGGGACGGGTCTGTCGCTGTATAACACTGGGGTACAGTACTGGTGGGGACGGGTCTGTCACTGTATAACACTGGGGTACAGTACTGATGGGGATGGGTCTGTCCCTGTATAACACTGGGGTACATCACTGGTGGGGACGGGTCTGTCGCTGTATAACACTGGGGTACAGTACTGGTGGGGACGGGTCTGTCACTGTATAACACTGGGGTACAGTACTGATGGGGATGGGTCTGTCCCTGTATAACACTGGGATACAGTACTGGTGGGGACAGGTCTGTCACTGTATAACACTGGGGTACAGTACTGGTGGGGACGGGTCTGTCACTGTATAACACTGGGGTACAGTACTGATGGGGATGGGTCTGTCCCTGTATAACACTGGGGTACAGTACTGGTGGGGACAGGTCTGTCACTGTATAACAATGGGGTACAGTACTGGTGGGGACGGGTCTGTCACTGTGTAACACTGGGGTACAGTACTGGTGGGGACGGGTCTGTCACTGTGTAACACTGGGGTACAGTACTGGTGGGGACAGGTCTGTCACTGTATAACACTGGGGTACAGTACTGGTGGGGACGGGTCTGTCACTGTATAACACCGGGGTACAGTACTGGTGGGGACGGGTCTGTCACTGTGTAACACTGGGGTACAGTACTGGTGGGGACAGGTCTGTCACTGTATAACACTGGGGTACAGTACTGGTGGGGACGGGTCTGTCACTGTATAACACTGGGGTACAGTACTGGTGGGGACAGGTCTGTCACTGTATAACACTGGGGTACAGTACTGGTGGGGACAGGTCTGTTACTGTATAACACTGGGGTACAGTACCGGTGGGGACGGGTCTGTCCCTGTATAACACTGGGGTACAGTACTGGTGGGGACAGGTCTGTCACTGTATAACACTGGGGTACAGTACTGGTGGGGACGGGTCTGTCACTGTATAACACTGGGGTACAGTACTGGTGGGGACGGGTCTGTCCCTGTATAACACTGGGGTACAGTACTGGTGGGGACAGGTCTGTCACTGTATAACACTGGGGTACAGTACTGGTGGGGATGGGTCTGTTACTGTATAACACTGGGGTACAGTACTGGTGGGGACAGGTCTGTCGCTGCATAACACTGGGGTACAGTACTGGTGGGGACGGGTCTGTTACTGTATAACACTGGGGTACGTTACTGGTGGGGACGGGTCTGTTACTGTATAACACTGGGGTACAGTACTGGTGGGGACGGGTGTGTCGCTGTATAACACTGGGGTACAGTACTGGTGGGGACGGGTGTGTCGCTGTATAACACTGGGGTACAGTACTGGTGGGGACGGGTGTGTCGCTGTATAACACTGGGGTACAGTACTGTTGGGGACGGGTCTGTTACTGTATAACACTGGGGTACAGTACTGGTGGGGACGGGTGTGTCGCTGTATAACACTGGGGTACAGTACTGGTGGGGACGGGTCTGTTGCTGTTCGGGAGGGAGTTCCCAGATTTTGACCCAGTGACAGTGAAACGGTGATATATTCCCAAGTCAGGATGGTGAATGTCTTGGAGGGGAACCTCCAGGTGGTGGTGTGGACTTACATTGCACTATGTTGATCTTTTTCTACACCCTAGCTATGACTGTAACACTACATTTTGCATTCTCTCCTTTCCTTCCCTATGCTTTGTCTATTTAGCGCACAAGAAACAATAGTTTTCACTGTATGTTAATACATGTGACAATAATAAATCAAAAATAAACTTCCTGAACTCTCTCCCCTCCTTCATCAGGCTACTTAAACCCTACCCCGTCACATATCCTAACAGCTCAGGTGGTGGTAGGGGCAGGTATTGTGTATTTTATACACAGCTGAGCAATACTTTCCGATGTTTAAACTGTGTGAACTGTTGTCTTTCAGTGCTGGTGTTGGTGAAATTATCTCACTGGGATCTGGGCCATTTGGAATTTATCAGTGGAATCTAGCCCAGTGACAGCCTCTTGCCTCCCCATCCACACAACAGGAAGGATCCAATCTTTCCGACGCTCGTGGATTTGCTGATTCTATTTGCTGACTCCCAGCGCTGTGCACTGGATATCTGCCACAGACTCCAAGAACACTTGGGGCCATTTATTCCATGATTCCCTCAGTGGTTTGCCTGTCCTTGAAGATAAACCGCTGTGTTCAAAATTAAATGCTATCTTTTTCTAATATTATACCTCATGCAGTCACGGCTCCTGCCAACACTTGCTTAGCAAGAAACCACACATCAAAATAGCAGCACAAGTCTAAAGCTTGTTCACTGTCCAACAGGATACTTGAAGTTTAAACAGATAACCAGATGGCAAGGTTAGAGAGTCAGCAAAACATGGGAACTGCCTCTGAAACTGGGCACTGAACTTTACTCCAATCATTTGAGCTTTCATGGAGATCAAATATAAAACACAGAGATACACTGGAAAGGAACGTTTGTGAAAAAGCAGGATTTGTTTAATTGTCTCACCTCAACAGTTTACCCACAGAAGCAGAGAGGTACACAGCACAGGGGCAGAAACAGGCTCATGTTCCACCCTAGCTGCCTGCTGTATCAATTCCCAAACTAATCCCACTGCCCTGTTCTCTGCCCCATGTGTGTGTGTGTGTGTGTGTGTGTGTGTGTGTGTGTACGTATGTGTGTGTGTATATACGTATGTGTGTGTGTGTATGTGTGCATGTGTGTATAAGTGTGTGTGAGTGTGTGTGTGTATTTGTGTGTGTGTGTATAAGTGTGTGTGTGTGTGTATATGTGTGCGTGCGTGTGTGTGTGTGTGTGTGTGTATAAGTGTGTGTGAGTGTGTGTGTGTGTGTATGTGTGCACGTGTGTGTGTATTTGTGTGTGTACGTATGTGTGTGTGTCAGCGTGTGTGTGAGCATGTGCTTGTACGTGTGCATGTGTGCGCGTGTCTGTGCGTGTGTGTGAGCATGTGTGTGTGTGTGTGTGTGTGTGTGTGTATATATACACACTATCTACTAAACAGAGCAGCAATGGAAACTTGGTGAATGAGTCAAACATTCCAAATAATGGGCTGAAAATCCATGTTCCCAAAACTGTGGGATGAGGGTTGGGATTCACTGGTTCCCTTTCAGGTCAGTTCCAGGTGCTGTATACTCCCCCTCCTGTATACTGCCCCTCCTGGATACTCCCCCTCCTGTATACTCCCCCTCCTGTACACTCCCCCCTCCTGTGCACTCCCCCCTCCTGTGCACTCCCCCCTCCTGTGCACTCCCCCCTCCTGTGCACTCCCCCCTCCTGTGCACTCCCCCCTCCTGTGCACTCCCCCCTCCTGTGCACTCCCCCCTCCTGTGCACTCCCCCCTCCTGTGCAGACGTTGGGTCTCCTCCTGAACGATGCACATTCCATTCCAAGGTATGATTTTCCCGTCCTGGCCTTTATTTGTCCCACGATAACAGCTTCATTCCGGATCCACAGATTCACAGAACCCCTACAGAGCAGGAATAGGCCATTGGGCCCATCGAGTCTGTACTGACTCACTGAAAGAGCATCCCACCCAGACCTTATCCCTGTAATCCCACAACTACCACGGCCAATCCACCTAACCCGTACATCTTTGGGGTGGGGGAGGCAACCGGAGCACCCGGAGGAAACCCACACAGACATGGGGAGAATGTGCAAACTCCAGTCAATTACCTGAGGCTGGAATCAAACCTGAGTCCCTGGTGCTGTGAGACAGCAGCGCTAATCACTGTGCCTCCCTTTCAGCCTCCTCTCCACAGTGTTTCCATCCAGCACATCAATCCACAGCAGTCCATTCAGCCCGTCGAGCCCTCCTATCCACATTAGTTATTTACTGAACTGCTCAGAGCTGTGAATCCCATTTGTTAACAAGACACAGTCATCGAGCCATCTGGCACAGAAACAGGCCCTTCGGCCCAACCAATCCGTGCTGTTCCTGGTGCCCCCCCCACCCAGTCCCTATTGCCTGTGTTTGGCCCATATCCCTCCAATCCGTTCCTCTCCATGTACTTACCCAAATGTTTCTTCAATGTTGCTACTGAACCTGCCTCAATCACTCTCTCCGGCAGCTCGTTCCACTTTCGTACCATCCTCTGTGTCAACAAGTTCCCCTCAGGTCTCTTTTAAACCTTTCCGCTCTCACCTTAAACCTGTGCTCTCTAGTTTTCAATTCCCCTTTCCCTGGGATAAATGTGTGTTCATCCTATCTCTGTCCCTCATGATTTTATTCGCTTCGATAAGGTCACCAAGATCCTGTCTCATTCCTTCTCGAAACCCACTAAAGTTTCACGGTGCACTGTTTGTGTCTGTAATCTGTTCCTTACTTACCGCCCTCAGATAAAATATCTGCTCCTGCATTATCTCATTTATTTCATTGTCTTTAAATTCTATACGTCACCCCTTGTCTCACATCAGAGTGATTCTCATTTAATCCACCCCAATCTTTGATAATCAGGGACATTTTTACAGATCCCTCTTGCCTTTCTTTTGAAAGAGAGAAAATATCCAAGGTCCCGGTGCGCCATTCCCTCCAATCCTGGGACAAGGAGGGACGGGTGGCACAGGGAGAGTGAGGATACACATTCTAAGCATGGGGAATGCCGGCTGCTTATTGCGGCTGTTATCTCTGGGCTGAATAGCTGTGTCAATACCTGGCACTAGGGAGCAGTGCACAGCTTCAAGAGTTTATAGTTTGTTCAAATCACACAGTACGAATGGCCACAGCGCAGAAACGGGACACTGGGCTCTCAGCCGGAATATTACCCACACATCCACCCCGGAATCGGGGTGGGCGCGGCTCCTAGGACGGAATTCTCCGCTGGCCTCGTGTGGGATTTTACGAGCTTCACCCGAGCAAGATCATTAAATACTCCCCGTTCTGGGATCTGCACAGGTTCTAACAGCAACCCTTCCTGCTCACACCCCTCCACCTCCTCCCACAGGCCAGCCACCCACCCACCCAGCCAGCCAAGCACAGCAAATACTCACACACGCACACACACACACACTCACTCACACAACACACACACAGACACACAACTCACACACACACACACAGACACACAACTCACACACACACACACAGACACACAACTCACACACACACACACAGACACACAACTCACACACACACACAGACACACACACACACACGTACACACACTCATACACACACATATACACAACTCACACTCACTCGCACACACACACTCACAGACACACACATGCACACACTCACACACAACTCACACACACACATACATACACACACACGCGCACACACTCGCACATGCATGCACACACACACGCGTGCACACACATGCAGATGTATATGCCTTCACATACTAACATGCACATACAGATGTACACACACACATGGACACACTCTGAAAAAGATCACAGCAAAATTAATGACAGCAAGCAATGCCTGCATTTATGTAGCACCTTTCATTTGGTGAAATGTTACCAGGAATATCACATGAACATTAAACAAAGCTCTGCCACCGAAATACATTCAGGATTATTCGACATTTGGCCAGAAACCTGAGCAAGGAGGATGTCTAAAGGAAGCAGGGAGGCAGAAAGGTGTTTGTAGGAAATTCTAGAGCTGGGGACACGGACAACTGGAGGTCCGGCTGCTAATGGTGCAATGGTTAAAATCGAGTAAGAGGCACAGAAGCTGAGAGATCTCAGGGGGTTGCAGAGCTGCTGGAGTTTACGGAGATGGGGAGGGAACAAATGAGAACTTCACAATGAAGATATTGCTGGGTTCAGACCCGGGTAGGTCAGTCAGCACAGGGGCAATAGAATACTGAAAGTTTTGAAGTTTATTTATTAGTCACACTTAAGACTTACAATGAAGTTACTGTGAAATTCTCCTAGTCGCCACAGTCCAGTGACTGTTTGGGTCAATGCACCCTAACCAGTCTTTGGACTGTGAGAGGAAATTGGAGCACCCGGAGGAAACCCACGCAGACATGGGGAGAATGTGCAGACTCCACACAGACGGTGACCCAAGGCAGGAATTGAGCCCGGGTCCCTGGCGCTGTGAAGCAGCAGTGCTAACCACTGTGCCACCGTGCTCTGGGGGTTTCCCTGGCAATTCTAGTTGGGCAATATGGAGTAAAAACAAAAGGGTGCACACTGTCCCAACCCAGAACAACAATGGCAATTTGCAAAGCAAACTCAACAGTAATACAAAACCCTCCCCGAAATCTACCCCAGGGGAATAAGCAATAAGTGGATTCCGTCCTGCTTTGCATGCAGTATTATGTTTAACGCTCCTATCAATCTCCAGAACCTTCCATTCCACCCACCATTCAAACGTTAACCCCAACACCACTCTCCGTGTCACACCTGCACTGTTAGAGTGTCTAAAAAGACAAAAACACATTGCAATCCTTACTGAAGGAATCATTTGATTTATTTACTTGTAATAGATGTTAATAAAGTCACGGGTAGATAGGTTTCTGATAGACAGGGGAATTAAGGGTTATGGGGAGAAAGCGGGAAAGTGGAACTGATCCACTTCAGATCAGCCATGATCTTATTGAATGGCGGGGCAGGCTCGAGGGGCTAGATGGCCGACTCCTGCTCCTATTTCTTATGTTCTTATGACTTGGATTTTCCTCACACGGTCTTCAGCTATTCCTAGGTCAATGGGGTATTTTTAAATGGAGTCACAGTGCAATTGACGGAAACTTGTCACTGTTAGGGATGTCAGAAGTTTCACCGGGACATAGATAGGATGCAAAACTGGGCGGAGAAGTGGCAGATGGACTTCAACGCAGATAAATGTGTAGTGGTCCATTTTGGCAGGACCCACGGGATGAAGGAATATAATATCAAGGGTAGGAGTCTTAGCTGCGTTGAGGAGCAGAAGGATCTTGGGGTCCGGGTCCACAGGACTCTTAAATCGGCCTCGCAGGTGGAGGATGTGGTTAAGAAGGCGTATGGTGTACTGGCCTTCATTAATCGAGGGATTGAGTTTGGGAGTCGGGAGGTAATGCTGCAACTTTATAAGACCCTTGTCAGACCCCACTTGGAGTACTGTGCGCAGTTCTGGTCGCCTCACTACAGGAAGGATGTGGAAGCTATTGAGAGGGTGCAGAGGAGATTTACAAGGATGTTGCCTGGATTGGGAGGCATGCCTTATGAAGTTAGGTTGAGGGAGCTGGGACTCTTCTCCCTGGAGAGACGAAGGTTGAGAGGCGACCTGATAGAGGTTTATAAAATGTTGAGAGGAATAGATAGGGTGGAATTTTGGAGACTATTTCCCAGGGCTGAAATGATCGCCAAGAGAGGACACAGGTTTAAGGTGCTGGGAAGCAAGTACAGAGGAGATGTTAGGGGTAAGTTTTTCACTCAGAGGGTGGTGAGTGAATGGAATCGGCTGCCATCGGTGGTGGTGGAGGCGAACTCGCTGGGGTCTTTTAAAAGACTTCTGGATGAGTATATGGGATCTAATGGGATTGGGGGTTATAGATAGGTCTATGGCTTAGTAGGTATAGAAGTGATCGGCGCAACTAGTGGGCAGAAGGGCCTGTTTGTGCTGTAGTGTTCTATGTTCTATGATGTTCAGACAGAAAAAGCAAAGAACAATGGAAACAGGCCCTTCGGTCCAACAAGTCTGTGCGTCTCTCTAATCTAATATTTTCTAGCCTCTATGTGGTCCATATCCCTCTATTCCCTGTCTATTCATGTATCTATCCAGATGCCTCTTGAACATTATTATACAATCTGCTTCCACCACCTCCTCTGGCAGTGTGTTCCAGGTATTCACCACCCTCTGTGTGAAAAACATGCCCCTTACGTCACTTTTAAACTTTCCCCGTCTCACTCTCAACCTATTCCCCTGAGTAATTGATCCTTTGACCCTGGGAAAAAGACTCCAAATGCAGTTGAACCAAAGTCTTGTACAGCTGCAACATGATTTTCCAATTCCTACACTCAACGCCTAGACCAATGAAGGCCAGAGTGCCATCTACCCTCTTGACCACCTTGTCCACCTGAGTTGCCTTCAGGGAACTATGGATCTGTACGCCCAGATCCCTCTGTATGCTGATATTTCTAAAGGCTCTACCATTTATTGTGTACTTTCCATCTTCTGTAGTAGACCTTCCCAATCGCATCACCTCACATTTGTCGGGATAAATTCCATCTGCCATCCTTTGGCCCAGGTCTTCAGCCGATTTATATCCTGCTGTATCTTCTGACAATCCTCTTCACTATCTGTTACTCCTCCAATTTTTGTATCATCTGCAAATTTCCTAATCAGTCCACCTATATTTTCCTCCAAATCATTTATATATACTACAAACCACAGAGATCTCAGCACTGATCCTTGTAGAACATCGCTTGTCACAGACCTCCAGTTAGAAAAGTACTCTTTCACCGCTACTCTCTGCTTTCTGTGCCCAAGCCAGCTTTGTATCCATCTTACTAGCTCACCTCGGATCCCACATGACTTCACCTTCTGTATCAGCCTGCCATGAGAAACCTTATCAAAGGCTTTACTAAAGTTCATTTATACAACATCTACTGCCCTGTCCTGGTCAATTTTTCTTGTCATTTCCTCGAGGAACTCAATCAAGTTTGTGAGACACGACTTCCGCTTCACAAAACCAGGCTGCCTATCATTAATAAGCCTATTCTCTTCCAGATGGAAGTGCATCCTGTCCCTAAGCATGCATGTGTGAGTGAGAGTGTGAGTGAGAGTGAGAGAGCATGAGTGAGAGTGTGTGAGTGATTGAGTGAGTGACTGTGTGACTGTGAATGAATGAGAGTGTCTGAGTGGGTGAGAGTGAGCATGAGTGAGTGTGCATGAGTGATTGAGTGAGTGACTGTGAATGAATGAGAGTGTCTGAGTGGGTGAGAGTGAGCATGAGTGAGTGTGCATGTGAGGAGCGTGAGTGCAGGGCTGAGTGAGAGGGTGAGTGAGTGAGATAACGTGTGTGAGTGAGAGAGAGAGTATGAGTGAGGAGCTGAGTGAGAGAGTGTGAGTGAACGTGAATGAATGAGTGAGCATGAGTGAATGAGAGTATCTGTGTGTGAGTAAGAGGGAGAGCGAGAGAGAGAATGAGAGAGAGAGAAAGGAAGAGAGGGAGAGAGAGGAAAGGAGGAAGGGAGTGAGTGAGTGAGTCAGAGGGTGAGTCAGAGAGTGAGTGTGTGAGTGAGTGAGTCAAAGAGTGAGTGAGTCTGGGTGAGAGTGAGTGAGTGAGAGGGTGAGTCAGAGATTGAGTGAGTGAGTGAGTGAGAGGGTGAGTGAGTGAGAGTGAGTGAGAGGGTGAGCGAGTGAGAGGGTGAGTGAGTGAGAGGGTGAGAGAGTGAGTGAGTGAGAGGGTGAGAGAGTGAGTGAGAGGGTGAGTGAGTGAGAGGGTGAGTGAGTGAGAGGGCGTGAGTGAGAGGGTGAGAGAGTGAGTGAGTGAGAGGGTGAGAGAGTGAGTGAGTGAGAGGGTGAGTGAGTGAGAGGGTGAGTGAGTGAGAGGGTGAGTGAGTGAGAGGGTGAGTGAGTGAGAGGGTGAGTGAGTGAGAGGGTGAGTGAGTGAGAGGGTGAGTGAGTGAGAGAGTGTGAGTGAGAGGGTGAGTGAGTGAGAGGGTGAGTGAGTGAGAGGGTGAGTGAGAGTGAGTGAGAGGGTGAGTGAGTGAGAGGGTGAGTGAGAGGGTGAGTGAGAGTGAGTGAGAGGGTGAGTGAGAGTGAGTGAGAGGGTGAGTGAGAGTGAGTGAGAGGGTGAGTGAGAGAGGGTGAGTGAGTGAGTGAGTCAGAGAGTGAGTGAGTGAGGGGGTGAGTGAGAGTGAGTGAGAGGGTGAGTGAGTGAGAGGGTGAGTGAGAGAGAGTGAGTGAGTGAGTCAGAGAGTGAGTGAGTGAGGGGGTGAGTGAGTGAGTGGGTGAGTGAGTGAGAGGGTGAGTGAGTGAGTGAGTCAGAGAGTGAGTGAGTGAGTGAGTGAGTGAGTGAGTGAGTGAGTGAGTGAGTGAGTGAGTGAGTGAGTCAGAGAGTGAGTGAGTGAGAGGGTGAGTGAGAGGGTGAGTGAGAGGGTGAGTGAGAGGGTGAGTGAGAGGGTGAGTGAGTGAGAGGGTGAGTGAGAGTGAGTGAGAGTGAGTGAGAGGGTGAGTGAGAGGGTGAGTGAGAGAGGGTGAGTGAGTGAGTGAGTCAGAGAGTGAGTGAGTGAGGGGGTGAGTGAGAGTGAGTGAGAGGGTGAGTGAGTGAGAGGGTGAGTGAGAGAGAGTGAGTGAGTGAGTCAGAGAGTGAGTGAGTGAGGGGGTGAGTGAGTGAGAGGGTGAGTGAGTGAGTGAGTGAGTCAGAGAGTGAGTGAGTGAGTCAGACAGTGAGTGGGTGAGTGGGTGAGTGAGAGGGTGAGTGAGAGGGTGAGAGAGTGAGTGAGAGAGTGAGTGAGAGAGTGAGTGAGAGAGTGAGTGAGAGAGTGAGTGAGAGGGTGAGTGAGAGAGTGAGTGAGTGAAGGGTGAGTGAGTGAGTGAGTGAGAGAGTGAGTGAGTGAAGGGTGAGTGAGTGAGTGAGTGAGTGAGAGAGTGAGTGAGTGAAGGGTGAGTGAGTGAGTGAGAGAGTGAGTGAGTGAAGGGTGAGTGAGTGAGAGAGTGAGTGAAGGGTGAGTGAGTGAGAGAGTGAGAGAGTGAGGTTCTGCTAGAATTGCTTCAACAAATTGTAGTCAGGTCTAAAATGTAAGTCGGCCGTTTGGTGGCGATGGGGTCTGGGGTAAACATGGTGTAAGGAGCTGATGATTATCACATCCAATCAGCCATGATCTCATTGAATGATAGGGCGGAGCTGATGGGCCGAGTGGCTTCTTTCTGCTCCTGTTTCTTATGGTGCGTTTCCCAGTTTCCCAGTGAGACAAAGTTGATTCATCTCACGCTCCGGGTCAGCTTGTTCCAGAGTTCTGTTTAGAAAAGATTTACTTGTTAAGAGGCATTTGAAGGGATTAGTTCCCCAGCTGCCACTTGTCAATGTTGCTGTAATGGCTGCAGCTTAAAGAGCAAACAAAACTCCCAGTATTTCAAAGGGAGAATCTTTATCAGATCAATCAAAATCAACACACAATTTGAATCAAGTCAAATCTTATATAAACAGCTCATTCCTCACTAATTTCTTGGATAAGTTATTTATTCTGTAGAACCAAGAAACATCTTATTTAATCCAATTTGCGCTGGACAGTATGATGGTCTGACCTGGTGGGTCACACCCTTCCGTTAGTACTGAGCGATGGTGGGATAATGAGAAACGAGCAAAGGAGCAGAGAGATCTCGGAGCGTCTCACACACGACACCCCTCTCATACAATCACACAGCTCAGAAAGAGATCTCCGTCCAACCCAGGCAGCACCAACTCAGGTAACCGGTACATCGTGCTTTTACATGGAGCTGTGAAGATACATCTCAAAAAGGTACCCTTCGGCCCTTCAAGTCTAATGCTGGCCTTTAGCCTTCAAGCGAATCAATAGTTCCAACCACAATTACATTCCTTTAAACACCCCACCCTCCCCATCTGATCGTCAATATTGTCACAGTTTGTGCCTCAGTTGCTAACATTGCAACTGAATCCCACAGACTCCCAACTCTCTGTATGAAGACCTGAGCTCTCTGCTCAGCGATTTGTATATTTAATTATCTATCTGTGGCCGCTCACGCTAGAATTTCAGTATATTTGAACACGATAAGGTTCACCATGGTAGGCTTCTGCAGAAAATGCAGATGTATGGGATTGAGGGTGATTTAGTAATTGGATCAGGAATTGGCTAGCAGATAGGAGACAGAGGGTGGTGGTTGATGGAAAGTATTCGTCATGGAGTTCGGTTACAAGTGGTGTGCCTCAGGGATCTGTTTTGGGGCCACTGCTGTTTGTAATTTTTATAAATGATCTGGATGAGGGTATAGTTGGGTGGATTAGTAAATTTGCTGATGACACCAAAGTCGGAGGAGTGGTAGATAGTGAAGAGGGGTATCATAGTTTACAGAGAGACTTGGACAAGTTGCAGAGCTGGGCCGAGAGGTGGCAAATGGAGTTTAATACGGAAAAGTGTGAGGTAATTCACTTTGGCAGGAATAACAGATGTGTAGAGTATAGGGCTAACGGTAGGACTCTGAATAGTGTGGATGAACAGAGGGATCTAGGTGTATATGTGCATAGATCCCTGAAAGTTGGAAATCAAGTCGATAAGGTTGTTAGGAAGGCATACGGTGTCTTGGCGTTTATTGGTAGGGGGATTGAATTTAGGAGCCGCAACGTCATGTTGCAACTGTACACAACTCTGGTGCGTCCGCACTTGGAGTATTGTGTGCAGTTCTGGTCCCCACATTATAGGAAGGATGTGGAGGCTTTGGAGAGGGTGCAGAGGAGGTTTACCAGGATGTTGCCTGGTATGGAGGGGAGGTCCTATGAGGAGAGACTGAGGGATTTGAGGTTGTTTTCGTTAGAAAGAAGGCGGCTAAGAGGGGACCTTATTGAAACATATAAGATGATTAGAGGTTTAGATAGGGTGGATAGTGATAGCCTTTTTCCTCGGATGGAGAAAGCTAGCACGAGGGGCCATAGCTTTAAATTAAGGGGTGGTAGTTATAGGACGGATGTCAGAGGTAGGTTCTTTACTCAGAGGGTGGTGAGGGATTGGAATGCCCTGCCTGCTGCAGTTGTAGATGCGCCTAGTTTGGGGGCGTTTAAGAGATCCGTGGATAGGTTTATGGATGGAAAGGGATTGGTTTAGGTTAGAGGGTCATTGCTTTTTTCTTAATTGGTCGGCGCAACATCGTGGGCCGAAGGGCCTGTTCTGCGCTGTAATGTTCTATGTTCTATGATGTCATGGAGCGGGTTATTGTCAGGAATTTATCCTGAGCAGTGAGATTCAGAGTCAGAGTGAGAGCAGAGAGAGAGAGAGAGGGATAGCAGGGACAGAGTGGGCAGAAGATGCAAAGGGGAAATGAGGGTCTGGGCTTTCTGCATTGGGACATCTCATCATTCTGAAGTGAGGGAGTCCTGCTCTGTGCAAAACATCAGTTAGGCTTCAGACTGCGTTAAACTGCTTTCTGGTCCCTTCACATGAACCCTACAGTGTGACTCTTCCAAACTTACCTGGAAGTCGAGCCACCAGAAGCGGCCCAATCGGGGATTTCAAAATGGCACTCATGGACTTGCCACTGAATGGCTGAGGTGTTGTCAGAAAGAAAGCCTTGCCAAGCTCCCGCAGCCAATCAAAGCTGGCTTGCTGAATCAATCATTTTCTCTGTGGTAGAAATGGCTGCGACCTTTTGAAATGAACCATTCTTGCGTTGGTCCTGTTGGGTGCAGGATGAAAAGCTTCAGCAGCCCATGTCTCTTATTGGATCTACCCTGCCCAATCAAAGCCACTGATCTGGCCAGTGGCCTTGAACAGAATCGAGATCTTTTATTGGTTCAAATTGAGACATTTTCTCGAGGATTGTTCCTGTTGGAAACAAGAGCAGCTCAAATACAATAGGAATGGACCG
This sequence comes from Carcharhinus amblyrhynchos, assembly GCF_965287045.1. NCBI lineage: Eukaryota > Metazoa > Chordata > Chondrichthyes > Carcharhiniformes > Carcharhinidae > Carcharhinus > Carcharhinus amblyrhynchos. The sequence goes on from NC_137326.1 coordinate 139,850,284, forward strand.
AGGGAGCAGGTTCAGCTCCCAGTCCAGGGGACAGCCTTTAGCTTTGGGGCCCCGGGCCTTTCATATTCAGAACGGTTTCTAAGGTTTGTAATTTCGGGAAGTTGTGTCTCCCGGACTGAGCTACACACTTTATCATTCAAAAACCTATTCAAATATAGCAAGTGGCCGGAAACCTCTCGCAACCGATCCTCTGTAAGGTTTTCAGGAAGAGTGCTTGTATATGGTTTTATTTCCTGAATTGCGTCATTACCAGGGCCCTCTGGTTATTTTTAGTTTTATGGAAAACATCCAGGAAGCATTGCTCAAATGCAGCATATTAAACACCAGAAACCGCACCATCGTCAGAGAACAGGCCAAGCTGAGCTGGCAAAACCACTCAGCACAAGGTTCAGGCCAGCTCAGTCCCAACAGAACCAGAGGATCAGCACAGGCCATTTCACTGAGGACGGTGTGGCAGAACGGCTGATTATCACATCACACATCCAAACCCACTCATCAACTCAAACACCAGGCCTTGCAGAACCTTCCTAACACGTTGCTTGCTCAGTGGCCTCACGATCCTGTAGGGGAACACAGCTGAGTCCTAAGGTGACCAGAGAGATTCTTACAACAGTGAACGTAAACTTAGTCAGACTATATAACTGAGTGAGCTGTAACTAAACTTAATGAAGCAAAGGAGAAAAGCTGTATTAATAAAGTGCCTCCCTAGAACAGCGAGACTTCACAAAATGCTTTACAAATTGATAAAGAGTTTATCATGGTTCTGAAGGTGGAAAGATGGCAATAAATCTACATACAGTAAAACTACACACAGCCAAGTTACACACAGCAAAACTACACACAGCAAAGTTACACACAGCAAAACAATACACAGCAAAACTACACACAGCAAAACTACACACAGCCAAGTTACACACAGCAAAGTTACACACAGCAAAGTTACACACAGCAAAACAATACACAGCCAAGTTACACACAGCAAAACTACACACTGCAAAATTACACACAGCAAAAAGTTACACACAGCAAAGTTACACACAGCAAAGTTACACACAGCAAAGTTACACACAGCAAAGTTACACACAGCAAAGTTACACACAGTAAAACTACACACTGCAAAGTTACACACTGCAAAACTACACACAGCAAAACTACGCACAGCAAAACTACGCACAGCAAAACTACGCACAGCAAAACTACGCACAGCAAAACTACGCACAGCAAAACTACGCACAGCAAAACTACGCACAGCAAAATTACGCACAGGAAAAAGTCAGTGTAGTCAAGGAGAATACTGCGATACCAGGTAGTAGACTAGACGGGATTGAGGTATATAAGGAGGAGGTGTTAGCAATTCTTGAGAGTATGAAAATAGATAAGTCCCCTGGGCCGGATGGGATTTACCCTAGGATTCTCTGGGAGGCTAGGGAGGAGATTGCAGAGCCTTTGGCTTTGATCTTCATGTCGTCATTGGCTACAGGTATAGTGCTGGAAGACTGGAGGATGGCAAATGTTGTCCCTTGTTCAAGAAGGGGAGTAGAGACCATCCTGGGAATTATAGACCGGTGAGCCTTCCTTCTGTTGTCGGCAAAGTTTTGGAAAGAATTATAAGGGATAGGATTTATAATCATCTAGAGAGAAATAAATTGATTAGGGATAGTCAACACGGTTTTGTGAAGGGTAGATCATGCCTCACAAACCTTATTGAGTTCTTTGAAAAGGTGACCAAAGAGGTGGATAAGGGTAAGGCAGTTGACGTGGTGTATATGGATTTTAGCAAAGCGTTTGATAAGGTTCCCCATGGTAGGCTATTGCAGAAAATGCAGATGCATGGGATTGAGGGTGATTTAGCAGTTTGGATCAGGAATTGGCTAGCTGATAGAAGACAGAGGATGGTGGTTGATGAGAAATATTCAACCTGGAGTTCAGTTACAAGGGGTGTGCCGCAGGGATCTGTTTTGGGGCCACTGCTGTTTGTCATTTTTATAAATGACCAAGATGAGGGTGTAGAAGGATGGATTAGTAAATTTGCAGATGACACTAAAGTTGGAGGAGTTGTAGACAGTGAGGATGGATGTTACAGTTTGCGGAGGGACATAGATAAGCTGCAGAGCTGGGCCGAGAGGTGGCAAATGGAGTTTAATACGGAAAAGTGTGAGGTGATTCACTTTGGTAAGAGTAACAGGGGTACAGAATATAGGGCTAATGGAAGGACCCTTAGTAGTGTTGACGAGCAGAGAGATCGCCGGGTACATGTGCATAGCTCCCTGAAAGTTGGCACCCAGGCTGATAAGGTTGTTAAGAAAGCGTACGGTGTGTTAGCTTTTATTGGTAGAGGGATTGAATTTTGGAGCCGTGAGGTCATGTTACAACTGTACAAAACTCTGGTGCGGCCGCACTTGGAGTATTGCGTACAGTTCTGGTCGCTGCATTATAAGAAAGATGTGGAGGCATTGGAAAGGGTGCAGAGGAGGTTTACCAGGATGTTGCCTGGTATGGTGGGAAGGTCTTATGAGGAAAGGCTGAGGGACTTGAGGTTGTTTTCATTGGAGAGAAGAAGGTTACGAGGTGACCTGATTGAGGCATACAAGATGATCAAAGGATTGGATAGGGTGGACAGTGAGAGCCTTTTTCCTCGGATAGTGATGGCTAACACGAGGGGACATAGCTTTAAATTAAGGGGTGGTAATTATAGGATGGATGTCAGAGGTAGGTTCTTTACTCAGAGGGTAGTAAGGGCGTGGAATGCCCTGCCTGCAGCAGTTGTGGACTCGCCAACTTTAAGGGCGTTCAAATGGTCAGTGGATAGGCGTATGGATAACATTAGAATAGTTTAGGTTAGAGGGTCATTAGATTGGTTCCACTGGTCGGCACAACATCGAGGGCCGAACGGCCTCTACTGCGCTGGAATGTTCTATGTTCTAAAACTACACACAGCAAAATTACGCACAGCAAAGTTACACACAGCTGGCCCTCTGACAGTGCGGCACTCCCTCAGTACTGACATAGAACCTACCTCTGACATCCGCCAGAGAATTATCACCCCTTAATTTAAAGCTATGTCCCCTCGTGTTAGCCATCACCATCCGAGGAAAAAGGCTCTCACTGTCCACCCTATCTAACCCTCTGATCATCTTGTATGCCTCTATTAAGTCACCTCATAACCTTCTTCTCTCCAATGAAAACAGCCTCAAGTCCCTCAGCCTTTCCTCAGAAGACCTTCCCACCATACCAGGCAACATCCTGGTAAACCTCCTCTGCACCCTTTCCAATGCCTCCACATCTTTCTTACAATGCGGCAACCAGAACTGTACGCAATACTCCAAGTGCGGTCGCACCAGAGTTTTGTACAGTTGTAACATGACCTCACGGCTCCAAAATTCAATCCCTCTACCAATAAAAGCTAACACACCGTACACCTTCTTAACAACCTTATCAACCTGAGGCCAGAAATCCTCTCAACACCTCGTCAGCAATCTGGAAGCTGTACCCCTTCCCTAAGTCAATGAGATTGACTGCTTTTGGTTGTATGGAACCGAATGAATAAAGGGCCTGTGTGTGGCACTGTCCCAATGGCCCAAGAACTAAATTCCTCATAAACCAAAGGAATCCTTCAATACCAGAATGATAGGGAGTGGGATAGCTTGATTTTGGATTTGGACGTAGTTTGGCACAACATCGAGGGCTGAAGGGCCTGGACTGTGCTGGACTGTTCTAGGTTCTATTTGGAGGGATCAATTCGAAATGAGTTCCTGTCTGCTGTTTAGCTCCTTGGCCGTTGGGACAATAAATCCCAGCCCCCGTGGCCAGTGCACCCCCTTTCCAATCCCCTCCATTCACCAGTCAGTAAAACCATTTCATATCATCCTCATGCAGTTGCTACGGTTACCGTGAATCACTTCTTTATCCAGTGACCCTGATTATAGTAATTAGTGGATAGTTATGCACCAGGCATCCTGCCTGGGAGCCAGCACAAACACACACAATCATCCTTGTACTGACTGAGTGAGCTTGATGATTGCACAATGTTAGAACGTAGAACACTACAGCACAAACAGGCCCTTCGGCCCACAAGTTGCACTGATCATATCCATACCCACCAGGCCATAGAACTATCTGTAACTCCCAATCCCAGTAAATGTTCTTGCAGGATGGAACTCTGGGCTACCAGAGAAAACCATCTCGGGGCCTCCTTCACTCCTTGCTGACACCTCAGCCTTAACACTCTGACAAACTGAAGATATCTTGGCTGCATTTCAAAAATGTGCTTCCATTCAGGTGGACAGTATATCTGGTTTATTAGATGCTTTTCAGATGCAAAGTTAAACCCTGGCACTGTCTGGTTTCTCAGCTCATCGACAACAGCAGTTCTCCCCGATTCCGGGGCCAATGTTAGTCTCTCATCCAACATGTTTCAAAACAGCCTATCATTCTCCTTCATATTGCTGCTTATCAGATCTTGCTGTGCGCACGTCAGCTTTGTATTTCCTCATTCCCGTCCCCAGGTCATCCAAAGAAATGTAAGTTTCATTCATTAGAACTTTGAAACCTTCAATAATGATCCCATTGCTTGGGTGGCAACTTACAAAAGAAACCTTCACTCTGGTTATTTGCAAACCTTGCGAGTTCTCTATGAGTTTATTTAAACATTCATGGCAGGGTTTATGTATAAGTGGCTGACGCACTGACGAGGCTGGCTGTCAGACAGCAATCAGCTCCTGTATCGCACAGGAACAGGGGCACAATCCAACTGAGCCCCACAGCCGGGTTATAATTAGACAGCGCTGTGTTCAGTGATAACCACCAGAAACCAAATAATGACACGACAGTAAAAATACCGACCGTTTGAGAATTGTCACTGCTGTAATATGTTGAGGAGATAGTCAAGTACACAGTGTGATCTTATTGGATTAGTGATCTAGTTTCCGGACCAAAGGTCCAGAAACACAAGTTCAGGTCCCATCACAAGGAACTTGCTCTTCATAACATATATATCCATGATGTGGAGATGCCGGTGTTGGACTGGGGTGGGCACAGTAAGCAGAATCACAAAACCAGGTTAAAGTCCAACAGGTTTATTTGGAGTCACGAGCTTTTGGAGCTCTGCTCCTTCCTCAGATACGTTGAATATTCTCCCCTGAGGTTACTTTGAAATTGATCTTTGCCTCCAGCAGATTCCTTCCCATGAGTAAAACAGCTTCTCCAACAATAGAATATCCACAAACAAAACTAATGTCACTGACACACAGAGAGACAGTGACAGAAAGAGAAAGGAAATGATAGATTGACACACAGGTGGTGAGAGACAGAAACAAGTTTCGTTTCACACAGATAAGCATTAAATACTGCCCATGCTGGAATCGAAAAACAAGAACAGAGAATGCTGGAAAATCTCAGCGGGTCTGACAGTGTCTGTGGAGAGAGAATAGAACCAACGTTTCAAGTCTGGATGATCCTTCATCAGACCTCAGAGTCAGGATCATCCAGACTCGGAACACTGGCTCTATTCTCTCTCCACAGACGCTGTCAGACCCGCTGAGATTTTCCAGCATTTCATCACGTTTCACGGAGACGGGGAGGAGTGTGTGAAAATCGATGAGCGAATTGGACCAGGCTGCATCCTTGAATATTGTGGGCAATGAAAGGGGAAACCAGGCCGCACTCTTTCAAATATCCATTCACAGGCCTCCCGGTGATGTGTTTATGCAGCTACGGATTGCAGGGCCTGGAGCAGTGAGAGCTGATGGGTTATTCCAGCAAAGGGAGCATCACATCCAGATAAAGTTCACACTGCACCAGTTCAGTGAGAGACCAAACATTCAGCTGTCAGATCCCACTTTGAGAGATAGAACTCAATCCAATAATTATACTGCATTACTGCAGCGGATTCCGGGGAAGTGCCGGAAGATTGGAAAACGGCTAATGTTACGCCGTTGTTTAAGAAGGGTGCCAGGCAAAAGGCAGGGAATTATAGGCCGGTTAGTTTAACGTCTGTGGTAGGTAAAATGTTGGAATCCGTCATTAAGGAGGAAATTGCGAGGCATCTTGAAGGGAATTGCTTGATAGGGCAGACGCAACACGGTTTCATTAAAGGGAAGTCGTGTCTGACAAATTTACTGGAGTTCTATGAGGATGTGTCTAGGGCAGTGGATAGAGGAGAGCCGGTGGATGTGGTCTTTCTGGATTTTCAGAAGGCGTTTGACAAGGTACCTCACAAGAGGTTATTGCAGAAGGTCAGGGGACATGGAGTTGGGGGTAGGGTGTTAGCGTGGATAGAGGATTGGTTGTCAAATAGGAGGCAGAGAGTGGGGGTCAATGGGTGCTATTCGGATTGGCGGTTGGTGACTAGTGGGGTGCCCCAGGGGTCGGTGCTGGGGCCTCAGCTATTTACCATTTATATAGATGATCTGGAGGAGGGAACCGAGTGCAGGGTGTCGAAATTTGCTGATGACACCAAGATTGGGGGAAAGGCAAATTGTGCGGAGGGTGTGGAGAGTCTGCAGAAGGATCTAGATAGGCTGGGCGAATGGGCCAGGAAATGGCAAATGGAATTTAATGTTGGCAAGTGTGAGGTGGTCCACTTTGGTAGGAAGAATGGTAGGAAGGACTATTACTTACGTGGCGAAAAACTGCAGCAGGCGACGGTGCAGAGGGACCTCGGGGTCCTTGTGCATGAGTCGCAAAAACCCAGCTTGCAGGTGCAGCAGGTGGTCAGGAAGGCGAATGGGATGCTGGCCTTCATAGCGAGGGGGATTGAATATAAAAGTAGGGAGGTCTTGCTGCAGCTGTATAGGGCATTGGTGAGGCCGCAGCTGGAGTACTGTGTGCAGTTTTGGGCGCCGTACTTACGCAAGGATATTTTGGCCCTGGAGGGAGTGCAAAGGAGGTTTACTAGGCTGATACCGGAGTTGAGGGGATTGAGCTATGAGGAGAGGCTGAATAAACTAGGCTTGTACTCGTTAGAGTTTAGAAGAATGAGGGGAGATCTCATTGAGACGTATAAGATGATGAATGGGATGGATAGGATAGAGGTGGAGAGACTCTTCCCGCTCAAAAAAGACAGTAGGACTAGGGGGCACAGCCTCAAGATAAAGGGGAGGCGGTTTAGAACGGAGTTGAGGAGGAACTTCTTCACTCAAAGGGTGGTGAATCTCTGGAATTCTCTGCCCGTTGAAGTGGTGGAGGCTGCCTCGCTAAATATTTTTAAGAAGCAGGTTGATGGGTTCTTGATAAGAGAGGGGATTAAGGGTTATGGGGAGAGGGCGGGAAAGTGGAACTGAGCCACGACAGATCAGCCATGATCTTATTGAATGGCGGGGCAGGCTCGAAGGGCTAGATGGCCTACTCCTGCTCCTATTTCTTATGTTCTTATGTTCTTATGTTCTTCCTAAATTCTCTACCCCCAATGCCCAATGGCAGCTGTGTGTGCCACCAACAAGGTACAGACTCCTTAGGCAGCACCTTCCAAACTTACAGCCACTTCCATCTAGAAGGACAAGAGCAGCAGATACCGAGGAACACCCCCAGCTTGGAGATTCCCCTCTGAGTCACTCACCATCCTGGCTTTGAAATATATCACCGTTCCTTCACTGTCATTGGGTCAAAATCCTGGAACTCCCTCCCTAACAGCACTGTAGGTGTACCTACACCTGAGCAACTCAGTGGTTTATAAAAGGCAGCTCACCACCACCTTCTCAAAGGCAAATAGAAATGGGCAATAAATACTGATCCAGCCAGTGGTGCCCCTGTCTCAAGAATGAATAAAAATTGAACAGCTGTCCTGTGTCAACACCAGTAGCTGGAGTAGAAATGGTCGAGAGCTTCAAGTTTTTATGTGTCCAGATCACCAACAACCTGTCCTCGTTCCCCCCCATGCCGACATTATAGTTACGGAAGTCCCACCAACGCCTCTACTTTCTCTGAAGACTAAGGAAATTTGGCATGTCCGCTACGACTCTCACCAACTTTTACAGATGCCCCATAGAAAGCATCCTTTCTGGTTGTATCACAGCTCGGTCTGGGCTCCTGCTCTGCCCAAGACCGCAAAGAACTACAAAAGGTCATAAATGTAGCCCAATCCATCACACAAACCAACCTCTCATCCATTGACTCTGTCTACACTTCCCGCTGCCTCGGCAAAGCAGCCAAAATAATCAAGGACCCCCCGCAACCCGGACATTCTCTCTTCCACCTTCTTCCTTCGGGAAAAAGATACAAAAGCCTGAGGTCCCGTACCGACCGACTCAAGAACAGCTTCTTCCCTGCTGCTGTCAGACTTTTGAATGGACTTACCTTGCACTATGTTGATCTTTCTCTACACCCTAACTCTGACTGTAACATTACATTCTGCACTCTCTCTCCTTTCTTTCTCTATGAACAGTATGCTTTGTCTGTACAGAGCGCAAGAAACAATACTTTTCACTGTACGCTAACACCTGTGACAAGATTAAATCAAACCAAATCACCAGGATTGTAGCTGGAACTGACCTTCAGTGCCCATCTGTCCAAGGGCTTGTCCGTTCTGTTTGTAGGGGTTGAACTTGGGTTTTGGAGCCACCATGGGTGCAAATTTCTTTGGTGCTTGTTGAGTGGACACGGAGATGCTGGGGGTGGCGATTGATGCCATGGTCTCCACCCTGGCTGGGACATGTCCAGCATCGTCGCCCTGCCGTGGAGGGAACCAGGTTGGGGTGGACATGTCTTAGAACCTAAAATAAAGCAGAGGTGAATGAGTGCAGAGTCTGAATGAAAATCTCACCAAGCACCAACCATACAAACAATATCTCTGTTAGATACTAGAGTTAGACCGTTCAGCCCAGGCTCCCTAATCCACCACCATCATCTCTCGCAGCACCTCTTGTTTCTCAGAGTGTCAGCTGGAGCTCAGCCAATGATATTCTCTTACTTCTGAGTCACAAAGTCCCAGATTCCAATCCCATCCCAGGCGTAAAGACATTAATCCAGTCTGACACTTCAATGCAGCAGTGAGGGAGTGCTGCCCTGTCAGAAGAGCTGTCTGCCAGCTAAATATTAAACTGAAGCCCTGTCTGTCTGTTTGGGTGCAAAAGATCCCATGACATTCTTTTGAAGGTGGCTGGGAGAGCTTCCCTCGTGATCGGGGCAATACCCATCCCTCAATCAACATCACAAAAAACAAATTATCTGCTCATGATCACATTGTAACAGTCCGTTAACCTCGGGCAAGGATTTCTGGCCTTGCAGCTGGAAAATCCAGCCCAAGTAGAGTGGCTAGAGTAGATTGTTGGGTGGTCATGATCTGGAATCAAAGTGTAGTGAACCGGATCATTATCCGAACAAAAGATTTCTAGGGAAGAAGGCCTAAGGGACAAGGAGAACCGGCCTTAGAGAGCACGGGAAAGGGGCGAATGGTACCCATCTTTACTGTAACCATTTGATATTTGTGTGTAAGACGCAGAGCGGGCTGAGGAGGAGAGAGAGGCAGAGAGGGAGACACACATTCTGAGGTAGTGGGTGAGGCCAACAGGGAGGAGGGCTGAGCTCTGAGTGAGGGAGATGTGAGGGGAAGGGGAGGCAAAGAAGAGGGAAGAGTTTGGGATGGAAGAGGATGAGATGGGAAAAGGAGGGAAGATGGGAGAGGGAGGGAAAAGAGAGGAACAGAGGCATAGACAGCTGTAATACTTTGAGGATGTAACGATTAGAGTTGATGAGGGGGAGCCTGTGAATGTGGTTTATTTGGAATTTCAGAAAGCTTTTGACAAAGTCCCACATAAGAGATTAGCATTAAAATGAAAGTGTACGGGATTGAGGGTGGTGTACTGAGATGGATAGAAAACTGGGTGGTAGACAAGAAATAAAGAGTAGGAATAAATGGGTCTTTTTCCAAATGGCAGGCAGTGACTAGTGGCCACCACAGGAGTCAGTGATAGAACCCCAGCTATTCACTGTGTATATAAATGACTGAGACAAGGGAACTAAATATAATATCTCTAAATCTGCAGATGACACGAAGTGTGTAGGAAGGTGAGCTGTGAGGAGGATGCAGAGATGCTTCAGTAGATTCACCAGTTTACCAGATTCTCCTTCTCATTCCTGTACTCTGTCTTGTCATTGTTAGAGATCTGACCCAGTACAGTGATGTCGTCAGCAATCTTGAAAATCAAGCTGGAGGGGAATTTGGCCGCATAGTCAGAGGTGTCTAAGGAGTATAGTAGGGGGCTGAGAACACAGCCTTGTGGGGCACCGGTGCTGAGGGTGATTGTGGAGGAGGAGTAGAGGAGGTATTTGGATAAATGTGAGGTTATTCACTTTGGAAGCAAAAACAAGAGGGCAGATTACTAGCTGAATGGCTGTAAATTGGGAGAGGGGAGTGTGCAGAGGGATCTGGGTGTCCTTGTGCACCAGTCACTGAAGGTAAGCGTGCAGGTGCAGCAGGCGGTACAAAGAACAAAAAAAAACAGCCTGGGAAACAGGCCCTTCGGCCCAACGAGCCCGCGCTGCCATTTTAACATTACGAGTCCCCCCCCCCACCCATGACCCTTATTTATTGTTTATGGCATTCCACATTGAGGGAAAACTAATTTAGGGACAATTTATTACACCAATCAGCCTAATAGCACATCTTTGGGGTGTGGGAGGAAACTGGAGCACCCGGAGAAAAACCCACGCAAGCACGGGGAGAATGCGCAAACTCCCACAGACACCGGCCCAAATCCATGTGTCTGCACAGCAATCAGTGATAGTCACTGAGCTGTCGTCTTGCCCAGTATCTGGTCCAGTTTAAGCACACACTAACGACATGAAGCACTAGGCTATTCTCGAAACAACCAAGAGCAGCCCAAGTACGACCCATCGCGTGTATGCTCCTCGTTGGACGACAAGGCGGACCAACTTAAAACCTGTGAATTAAAAGAGAAAAACATTATTATCATTCCACATCCTTATACATTACCAGGGACGTCCCAAGGCTCCTGAACCTTATTTAAAACAATCTCCTGTATCCCTCCATCTCTATTCCACTCATGTGCCTGTCTAAGTAACTCTTAAACAACTCTAGTGTGCCTGCCTCCACCACCTTGCTTGGCACAGCATTCCATACCCCCACTACCCTCTGTGTGAAAAACCTCCCTCTAATATCCGTGTTATACCTCTCCCCCCCCTCACCCTAAACCTGTGGCCCCTCGTAATGTGCGTTTCTAACATAGGAAAAAGCTTACCACTGTTTACTCTATCTATAAAGAAGTATATAGTAAAGAAGGCAAATGGTATGTTGGCCTTCACTGAGAGAGGTTTGGAGTACAGGAGCAGGGATGTGTTGTTACAATTATACAGGGGCCTTGGTGAGGACACACCCAGAGTATTGTGGGCAGTTTTGGGTCTCCTTTTCTGAGGAAGGATGTTCTTGCCATCGTGGGAGTGCAGTGAAGGTTTACCAGGCTGATCCCGGGGATGGTGGGACTGATGTATGAGGAAAGATCGAGTTGATTAGGATTATATTCACTGGAGTTTAGAAGAATAAGGGAAAAAATCTCATAAAAACCTATAAAATTCTAACAGGACTAGACAGGGTAGATGCAGAAAGGATGTTCCCCTTGGTGGGGGTGTCCAAAGGCTAGGGTCACAGTCTGAGGACACAGGGTAGACCATTTAAAGTTACTTATCTGTCACAAGTAAGGCTTACATTAACACTGCAATAAAGTTACTGTGAAATTCCCCTAGTTGCCACACTCCGGAACCTGTTCAGGTCAATGCACCCTAACCAGCATGTCTTTCGGACTGAGAGGGGAAACTGAAGCACTCAGAAGAAACCCACGCAGACATGGGGAGAATGTGCAAACTCCACACAGTAACCCAAACCAGGAATTGCCACCGTGCTGCCTGCTGCCCCAGAGACAAAGGTGAGGAGAAATTTCTTCACCAGAGAGTGGTTAACCTGTGGAATCCATTACCAAAACATTGCGTGAAGCAGTTAGATATCACACTCGGGGTGAAGGGGACAAAGGACATGTGGAGAAGCAGGGATCAGGCTATTGAGTTGGATGATCGACCATGATCGTAACGAATGACAGAACAGGCTTGAGGAGCCGAATGGCCCCTCCTGCTCCTATTTTCAATGTTTGTGTGTTATATGCACAGGAATTAATAGGAAGGCAAATACTGAGATACTGAGGTAGCTATTAAACTTCCCAAAAGGTCCAGTGGTGTGAGTTTTAATCCCAGTGGAATAACAAAACTCTATTCCATAAATGTAGAAAATGCAACACAAAAAATAATGATAACAGCAGCTGGATTGTTGGAAATATCTCATTAATGTCCATTGGGGAATGGACAGTGTCTGGTCCTAAGAAACCATTAAAGATGTCAATACAATCCAATCATCATCACAAAACAGCCACTAGGGTTCAGCAATAAATTCTACATGAAGAAGCAATTCTCCCTGATGACGTCAATTGGAAAGGAAATCCCTGTCACTCTATCGGATCCTCCCATCACTGGGGAAAGGAACCCAGCTCAGTAGCCATGAAGAATGGGACACATTTCATTCTTTCCCATTTCAGATTTGTGCGAAGTGTCTGTGATCCAGGGGAAACTCTTTGCAAATCCAGCTGCAATTGCAGCGCCTTCACTCCACACAAGTAAATCAGGCAGGCACTCCAACCCCGCTCAGTGTTCACACAGGATTTACTCATTCTCCAACCATTCTCACATTAGTAACAGTGCCTTTGAGCAGCTGCTGGGTAAAGCCTGAGTCAGCACGCTACATTGCAGCTCACCCTCACATATGGCATCACCAAGACAGCACACGGACAGGAGACTGTGACCACAAACCCACTCGTGACAATGCCTAACCCGTGTTAGTGTCAGCCTGGCTGGTTACACTCCAATCTACACATTAAACAGATTGAAATCCCATTACTTCCAGATTCTGACCGGAATATACCAGGTGGCAGTGTGACCGAGAGGGAACTTCAACATCATTTCTGTGTCAATGAATCTGAGTTTAAACACTGGCGAACAGACACTGGCTCTACAGAAACCCCAGTTATCAGAAAACTCTCATCAATCTCCATGCCTCCATGTCCTTCTGGTAGTTTGGCGACCAGAACTGGGCGCAGTATTCCAAATGGGGCCTAACCAACATTCTATATAGCTGCAACATTACATGCCAACTTTTATACTCTATGCCCCATCCAATAAAGGCAAGTATGCCATATACCTTCTTCACCACCCTCTCCACCTGTGCTGCCACCTTTAAGGATCTGTGAACCTGCACATCCAGGTCCCTCTTTCCTGCAGCGTATCAGGTAGACAACGTTGGTCGAGTTACAAGAGTACATACCGTGTACCTGGTGGATGGTATTCTCACGTGTGATGATGTCATCCATGTCGATGACATGGATAGCTTTAAATTAAGGGGTGGTAGTTATAGGACGGATGTCAGAGGTAGGTTCTTTACCCAGAGGGTGGTGAGGGATTGGAATGCCCTGCCTGCTACAGTTGTAAATGCGCCTAGTTTGGGGGCGTTTAAGAGATCCGTGGATAGGTTTATGGATGGAAAGGGTTTGGTTTAGGTTAGAGAGTCATTGCTTTTTAATTGGTCGGCACAACATCGTGGGCCGAAGGGCCTGTTCTGCGCTGTAATATTCTATGTTCTATGATGATCCGGCATGTCTTGCAGAGGTTGCTGTGGCAGGGTTGTGTGGTGTTGTGGTCACTGTTCTCCTGAAGGCTGGGTATTTTGCTGTGAATAACGGTCTGTTAGAGGTTGTGTGGTTGTCTGAAAGCAAGAAGTCGGGGTGTGGGGATAGCCCTGGCGAGTTGTTCGTCTTCATCAATGATATGTTGAAGACTCCGGAGAAGTTGTCGTAGCTTCTCTGCTCTGGGGAAGTACTGGACGACGAAAGGTACTCTGTCCACTGTGTCCCGTGTTTGTCTTCTGAGGAGGTTGGTACGGTTTTTCGCTGTGGCGCATTGGAACTGCTGATCAATGAGTTGAGCGCTATATCCTGTTCTTATGAGGGCATCTTTCAGCGTCTGGAGGTGTCTGTCACAATCCTCCTCATCTGAGCAGATCCTGTGTATATGGAGAGATTGTCCGTAGGGGATGGCTTCTTTAACATGTTTAGGGCGGAAGTGGAGAAGTGGAGCATCGTGAGATTGTCTGTGGGCTTGTGGTACAGTGAAGGAGCAGCGCTCCGAAAGCTAGTGGCTTTTGCTACCAAATAAACCTGTTGGACTTTAACCTGGTGTTGTGAGACTTCTTACTGTGTTTACCCCAGTCCATCGCCAGCAACTCCACCTCATTACTAGCCAGAGGCCTGTCTACCTCAGTCTCTGAACACTCAGAGACCTATTTGAGTTGACTTTCTCAGAATCAAAGTGGGTGACCCCAAGCCTCCTCCACACTGAACACCATCTGGCACAGTTTTACCCATCCATTCTGTCAATGCTCCTTTGTAACTGTGTACTGTCAACCAGAGAGTTACAAACCAGAATAGAGAACTCTCTAACTGAAACAGAAAGTGCTGGAAATGTTCCACAGATTTCAGTGCAGAGACAGATACAGAGTTAACATTTCAGGTCAAGGTCCTCGCATTAGAATTGGAAATTGCGATGCAATGGGATTAGAGCAGGGAGTGGGTGGGATAAGGACAAAGGGTTAAAGACAGAGGAAATTGAATGACAGAAGAGTTAGCTGAACTGAGCCAAAGGGAATGGTGATGGGGAAAGAAAAGAGACATAAGATGTGCAGAAGCTGCTGTGATGTTGCCTAAAAAAAACAAGAGACAAACAAACAAACAAAGAGAATGGGGAAACAGAGTTAACTGTTCAAGATTACTGAACTCACTGCTGATGGCTATAAGGTGCCTAACTATTTGATGAGCTGTTGTTCCCCAAGTTTAAACTGAGCTTCACTGGAACAGTGCAGCAGACTGAGAACTAGAGGGCATAGGTTTAAGGTGAGAGGGGAGAGATACAAAAGTGTCCAGAGGGGCAATTTTTTCACACAGAGGGTGGTGAGTGTCTGGAACAAGCTGCCAGAGGCAGTAGTAGAGGCAGGGACAATTTTGTCTTTTAAAAAGCGTTCAGACAGTTACATGGGTAAGATGGGTATAGATTACATATAGATTACAAAGAAATCATTACATATAGATTACATCCCATACGATGGGTATGGGATTACTATTTAAAGGGCGAAAAGCTGCAGCATGCTACGGTGCAGAGGGACCTGGGGGTCCTTGTGCACGAATCACAAAAACCCAGTCTGCAGGTGCAGCAGGTGATCAAGAAGCTGAATGGAATGTTGGCCTTTATAGTGAGGGGGATAGAATATAAAAGCAGGGAGGTCTTGCTGCAACTGTACAGGGTACTGGTGAGGCCACAGCTGGAGTACTGTGTGCAGTTTTGGTCGCCGCACTTGCGCAAGGATATATTGGCCTTGGAGGGAGTGCAGAGGAGGTTCACTAGGCTGATACCGGAGATGAGGGGGTTGGACTATGAAGAGAGGCTGAATAGACTGGGTCTGTACTCATTAGAGTTTAGAAGATGAGGGGGGATCTTATAGAGACTTACAAGATAATGAAAGGGATGGATAGGGTAGAGGTAGAGAGATTCTTCCCGCTCAGAAAGGACAGCAGGACTAGAGGGCACAGCCTCAAGATAGGGGGGGGGGGGGGCTGCAGTTTAGAACGGAGTTGAGAAGGAACTTCTTCACTCAAAGGGTGGTGAATCCCTGGAATTCTCTGCTCGTTGAAGTGGTGGAGGCTGCCTCGCTGAGTATATTTAAGTCACGGATAGATAGGTTTCTGATAGACAGGGGAATTAAAGGTTATGGGGAGAAAGCAGGAAAGTGGAACTGATCCACTTCAGATCAGCCATGATCTTATTGAATGGCGGGGCAGGCTCAAAGGGTTAGGTGGCCTACTCCTGCTCCTATTTCTTATGTTCTTATGCTCTTATAGAGGGATAGAACATAGAACATTACAGCACAGTACAGGCCCTTCGGCCCTCAATGTTGTGCCTAGCTTTGTCTGAACCCAAGATCAAGCTATCCCACTCCCTATCATTCTGGTGTGCTCCATGTGCCTATCCAATAACCACTTGAAAGTTTCTAAAGTGTCCGACTCCACTATCACAGCAGGCAGTGCATTCCACACCCCAACCACTCTCTGAGTGAAGAATCTACCTCGGACATCCCTCCTATATCTCCCAACATGAACTTTATAGTTATGCCCCTGAGTAACAGATACGCCCACCCGAGGAAACAGTCTCTGAACGTCCACTCTATCAATCCCCCTCATCATCTTATAAACCTCTATTAAGTCGCCTCTCATCCTCCTCCGCTCCAAAGAGAAAAGCCCCAGCTCCCTCAACCTTTCCTCATAAGACCTACCCTCCAAACCAGGCAGCATCCTGGTAAATCTCCTCTGCACTCTCTCCAATGCTTCCACAGCCTTCTTACGGTGAGGTGACCAGAACTGAACACAATATTCCAAATGTGGTCTCACCAAGGTCTGGTACAGTTTCAGCATAACCCCACTGCTCTTAAACTCAAACCCTCTGTTAATAAACACTAACACACTATAAGCCTTCTTCACGGCTCTATCCACTTGAGTGGCAACCTTCAGAAATCTGTGGATATGAACCCCAAGATCTCTCTGTTCCTCCACATTCCTCAGAACCCTGCCGTTGACCCTGTAATCTGCATTCAAGTTTGTCCTACCAAAACGAATCACCTCGCACTTATCAGGGTTAAAATCCATCTGCCACTTTTCGGCCCAGCTCTGCACCCTATCAATGTCTCTTTGCAGCCTGCAAGAGCCCTCCACCTCATCCACTACTCCACCAGTCTTGGTGTCATCAGCAAATTTACGAAACCACCCTTCAGCCCCCTCTTCCAAGTCATTGATAAAAATCACAATATGGGCCAAATGCGGGCAATTGGGATTAGCTTAGGAGTTTAAAATAAAGGGTGGAGTGGACAAGTTGGGCCGAAGGGCCTGTTTCCGTGCTGTAAATCTGTATGACTGTATGATTGAGGTGTCAGTGTGAGAGCAAGGTGGAGAATTAGGATGACAGGGGACAGGAAGCTCGGGGTCAGGCTTGTAGACTGAGTGATGATGTTTCCGAAGTGATCACCCAGTCTGCATCTTGTCTCCTCAATGTAGAGGAAACATACTGTGAACAGCCAATGAAATGGATTAGATTGAGAGTAGAAAGAAATCAGTGACCCAGTTGGGGCAGTGAGGGGAGAGGAAGGAAAGGGGCAGGTGTTACATCGCCTTTGTTTGCATGGAAAGATCCCGGGGGAATGGGGTGAGTTGTTGGTAGTGGCTGAGGAGTGGATCAGAAGATCAGGCAGGGAATGGTTCAATGGGAATGTGGAAATGGAAGGAGAGAGGATGAGATGTTTGTTGCTTCAAACTGGACCAGGCAGGAACGATCCCTGAAATGTGGAAACTGGCGCTGAAGGGGAACCATAACGCAGTGAGTCAGACTGGACAGGGGTCAGCGAGGGTCACACTGGACAGGGGTCAGCGAGGGTCACACTGGACAGGGGTCAGCGAGGGTCACACTGGACAGGGGTCAGCGAGGGTCACACTGGACAGGGGTCAGCGAGGGTCACACTGGACAGGGGACAGCGAGGGTCACACTGGACAGGGGTCAGCGAGGGTCACACTGGACAGGGGTCAGCGAGGGTCACACTGAACTTGGGCAGGAGGTCTCAGGTGGGGGTCTCAGGTGGGGGTCTCAGGTGGGGGTCTCAGGTGGGGGGTCCATGAGATTCATTAGGACTGTTCTAACAGATGAAAATACCAAACTATTTGAAATCTGCCAGTTCCAGGATTATTTGAAAATTCACAGCATTTAAATCACAGGATCAATTTCCCAGCGAGCATCTCACTGAACAGTTGTGATTACTGACACTGCTCCACACCAGGCCACCAAGACCATCCCCTTGTCTCAGTGAGAGAACAGCACATATTAAACATCAGCAAAGCAGCCAGGGTGAACACGAAGCAGCCAGCTTGCTGAGGTTGGATCCAGGAATGCGATAGGAGCAACATGAGGCCATTCAGCTCCTCAATCCTGTCCCACCATTCAGATGGATTCATAACAATCTCTGTATCAGCTGCAGTTACTCACCTTGGATCAATTTTCCTGGAAAGGTTTAGGGAGCAGACGTCCTTCGATCTCACAGAATCTCGAGGTTTCTTTTCAAACCTACATCAAGCTCTGGAATCTCTGCAGTGGGTACAGGCTCTCTGCTGAAGGATCTGGGCGTGACACTAACTATTCACTTCCTGATAACCAAACTTCAAAGCAGACAATCAGTGGAGAAAATCTGCCCACATTCCAAGATCCACAATGTAGCTGGATTTCCACTTCACCCAGGACTGCCTGCCCTGGGCTGCGCGAGGGTCCTCTCCTCATCGACAAACCAAAGCCTCGAGTTGGGCACTGGGTCCATCAATTTCTTACAGAGTCTCCACAGTGTGGAAGAAGGTCACTCAGCCCACTGAGTTTGCACTGACTCGCTGACAGTATCTTACCAAGGTCTGCTTCTCCATCCGATTCTCGTAACCCCTGACATTTAACATGGTTCATGGATGTAATCTGCTGCCTTTGGAGTGTGGGAGGAAACGCACACAGACAGGGAAAGAAATGCAAACTCCACACAGCCAGTTAACTGAGGCTGGGATCAAACCCGGATTCCGGGCGCTGAACGGCAGCAGTGCTAACCCCCACCGTACCACCATACATCATTCCTCACCTATTCCAGCACACCATCTCAATCAAAACCACACAATAGGAGACCATTTGGCCCATTGAGCCTATACTGGCCACTAGCTGCCCATTAGTCACAATCCCCTCCCCTTTCCCCATTATCCTGAAAATGTCCCGTTTTCCAGCATTTAAACAATTTCCTTTTGAAAGTTGTTACAGTCACTGCGTTCAGCAGGTTAACCCTAACGCAGTGCAATGCGGTGTTGCTGTGTATCACTACAGCAGAGACCCTTCTGTTTTAATTCCCACACATAACTGTTAGAACACAAGCTAAATTCAGAGGGAGCGCCGCACTGTCAGAGGGTCAGTACTGAGGGAGTGCCGCACTGTCAGAGGGTCAGTACTGAGGGAGTGCCGCACTGTCAGAGGGTCAGTACTGAGGGAGTGCCGCACTGTCAGAGGGTCAGTACTGAGGGAGTGCCGCACTGTCAGAGGGTCAGTACTGAGGGAGTGCCGCACTGTCAGAGGGTCAGTGCTGAGGGAGTGCCGCACTGTCAGAGGGTCAGTACTGAGGGAGCGCCGCACTGTCAGAGGGGCAGTGCTGGGGGAGTGCCGCACTGTCAGAGGGTCAGTGCTGAGGGAGCGCCGCACTGTCAGAGGGTCAGTGCTGAGGGAGCGCCGCACTGTCAGAGGGTCAGTACTGAGGGAGTGCCGCACTGTCAGAGGGTCAGTACTG
Source organism: Carcharhinus amblyrhynchos (assembly GCF_965287045.1). Lineage (NCBI taxonomy): Eukaryota > Metazoa > Chordata > Chondrichthyes > Carcharhiniformes > Carcharhinidae > Carcharhinus > Carcharhinus amblyrhynchos. The sequence goes on from NC_137326.1 coordinate 139,869,728, forward strand.
AGGGAGTGCCACACTGTCAGAGGGTCAGTGCTGAGGGAGTGCCGCACTGTCAGAGGGTCAGTGCTGAGGGAGTGCCGCACTGTCAGAGGGTCAGTGCTGAGGGAGTGCCACACTGTCAGAGGGTCAGTGCTGAGGGAGTGCCGCACTGTCAGAGGGTCAGTGCTGAGGGAGTGCCACACTGTCAGAGGGTCAGTACTGAGGGAGTGCCGCACTGTCAGAGGGTCAGTGCTGAGGGAGTGCCGCACTGTCAGAGGGTCAGTACTGAGGGAGTGCTGCACTGTCAGAGGGTCAGTGCTGAGGGAGTGCCACACTGTCAGAGGGTCAGTACTGAGGGAGTGCCACACTGTCAGAGGGTCAGTACTGAGGGAGTGCTGCACTGTCAGAGGGTCAGTGCTGAGGGAGTGCCACACTGTCAGAGGGTCAGTACTGAGGGAGTGCCACACTGTCAGAGGGTCAGTACTGAGGGAGTGCTGCACTGTCAGAGGGTCAGTGCTGAGGGAGTGCTGCACTGTCAGAGGGTCAGTGCTGAGGGAGTGCTGCACTGTCAGAGGGTCAGTGCTGAGGGAGTGCCGCACTGTCAGAGGGTCAGTGCTGAGGGAGTGCCGCACTGTCAGAGGGTCAGTGCTGAGGGAGTGCCACACTGTCAGAGGGTCAGTGCTGAGGGAGTGCCGCACTGTCAGAGGGTCAGTGCTGAGGGAGTGCCACACTGTCAGAGGGTCAGTGCTGAGGGAGTGCCGCACTGTCAGAGGGTCAGTGCTGAGGGAGTGCCGCACTGTCAGAGGGTCAGTGCTGAGGGAGTGCCACACTGTCAGAGGGTCAGTGCTGAGGGAGTGCCGCACTGTCAGAGGGTCAGTGCTGAGGGAGTGCTGCACTATTGGAGGAGACCATTTATCTGAGATGTTAAACTGAGGCCTCAACAGGTGAATATAAAAGATTGTATTGCAGTGTTGGTAAGGAACGTGGGGGTGTAGTTATTGTCCAGATAACATTCCCTTCAGCAATATCAGCAATAATCTGATCATTTTCACATTGCTGTTACTGAGAGGGAGCTGTGAACTAACTGACTGCTATTCCTGATATTACCAACACACGCTGCAGTCAAATAGGAATTTCATTGGCTCTAATGTTCTTTGGGATGTTCTGTGTTACTGGAAGTTGCTTTACAAATACTGGCACATTCGTGTGAGTGTGTGTGTGAGTGTGTATCAGTGTGAGTGTGTGTGTGTGAGGGTCTGTCAGTGTGAGTGTGTGTGAGGGTGTGTCAGTGTGAGTGTGTGTGTGTGAGGGTCTGTCAGTGTGAGTGTGTGTGTGTGAGGGTGTGTCAGTGTGAGTGTGTGTGTGTGAGGGTCTGTCAGTGTGAGTGTGTGTGTGAGGGTCTGTCAGTGTGAGTGTGTGTGTGAGGGTCTGTCAGTGTGCGTGTGTGTCAGCGTGAGTGTGTGTGTGAGGGTCTGTCAGTGTGAGTGTGTGTGAGGGTGTGTCAGTGTGAGTGTGTGTGTGAGGGTCTGTCTGTGTGAGTGTGTGTGTGTGAGGGTCTGTCTGTGTGAGTGTGTGTGAGGGTGTGTCAGTGTGAGTGTGTGTGTGAGGGTCTGTCTGTGTGAGTGTGTGTGTGTGAGGGTCTGTCTGTGTGAGTGTGTGTGTGTGAGGGTCTGTCTGTGTGAGTGTGTGTGTGAGGGTCTGTCAGTGTGAGTGTGTGTGAGGGTCTGTCAGTGTGAGTGTGTGTGAGGGTGTGTCAGTGTGAGGGTGTGTGTGTGTGAGGGTCTGTCAGTGTGAGTGTGTGTGTGTGTGTGTGTGAGGGTGTGTCAGTGTGAGTGTGTGTGAGGGTGTGTCAGTGTGAGTGTGTGTGTGTGAGGGTCTGTCAGTGTGAGTGTGTGTGTGAGGGTCTGTCAGTGTGAGTGTGTGTGTGTGAGGGTGTGTCAGTGTGAGTGTGTGTGAGGGTGTGTCAGTGTGAGTGTGTGTGTGTGAGGGTGTGTCAGTGTGAGTGTGTGTGTGTGAGGGTCTGTCAGTGTGAGTGTGTGTGTGTGAGGGTGTGTCAGAGTGAGTGTGTGTGTGTGAGGGTGTGTCAGTGTGAGTGTGTGTGTGTGTGAGGGTCTGTCAGTGTGAGTGTGTGTGTGTGAGGGTGTGTCAGTGTGAGTGTGTGTGTGTGAGGGTCTGTCAGTGTGAGTGTGTGTGTGTGAGGGTGTGTCAGTGTGAGTGTGTGTGTGTGAGGGTCTGTCAGTGTGAGTGTGTGTGTGTGAGGGTGTGTCAGTGTGAGGGTGTGTGTGACGGACTGTCAGTGTGAGTGTGTGTGTGTGTGAGGGTCTGTCAGTGTGAGTGTGTGTGAGGGTGTATCAGTGTGAGGGTGTGTGTGTGTGAGGGTCTGTCAGTGTGAGTGTGTGTGTGTGTGAGGGTGTGTCAGTGTGAGTGTGTGTGTGTGTGAGGGTGTGTCAGTGTGAGTGTGTGTGTGTGAGGGTCTGTCTGTGTGTGTGTGTGTGTGTGAGGGACTGTCAGTGTGAGTGTGTGTGTGTGTGTGAGGGTCTGTCAGTGTGAGTGTGTGTGTGTGAGGGTCTGTCAGTGTGAGTGTGTGTGTGAGGGTCTGTCAGTGTGTGTGTGTGTGTGTGTGAGGGTGTGTCAGTGTGTGTGTGTGTGTGTGAGGGTGTGTCAGTGTGTGTGTGTGTGTGTGAGGGTCTGTCAGTGTGAGTGTGTGTGTGTGAGGGTGTGTCAGTGTGTGTGTGTGTGTGTGTGAGGGTCTGTCAGTGTGAGTGTGTGTGTGTGAGGGTGTGTCAGTGTGTGTGTGTGTGTGTGTGTGTGTGTGAGGGTGTGTCAGTGTGTGTGTGTGTGTGTGAGGGTCTGTCAGTGTGAGTGTGTGTGTGTGAGGGTGTGTCAGTGTGTGTGTGTGTGTGTGTGTGTGAGGGTCCACGTCACCTGAACTTTGCCAGATTCACTTTTCCAATCATTTCACCCCAAGCTTTATCCAGCCAAAGCTCGTCCACTGCCTTTACCCAATCTAATCTCATCCCCAACCCAATGTTTCCAAACTCCTTCTCCATCTTGACTATTTCCTGGGCTACTCTGGGATTTATCAGAAGGGAAGATATTGTGTAAGATTTTTCAGATCACAGAGGTTACTCTCTCCCCGGGTGTTTGGCGCTGTGAGGGAGCAATGCTAACCACTGTGCCACCTATTTATTATTTATTCATAGACATGGGCATCACTGGCTGGCAGCATTTATTACAGACATAGAGTCATAGAGGTTAACAGCATGGAAACAGGCCCTTCAACCCAATTTATCCATGCCACACTTTTTTTAAAACCCTTAAGCTAATCCCAATTAACTGCATTTGGCCCATATCCCTCTATACCCATCTTACCCATGTAACTGTCTAAACGCTTTTTAAAAGACAAAATTGTACCTGCCTCTACTACTGCCTCTGGCAGCTTGTTTCAGACACTCACCACCCTCTGTGTGAAAAAATTGCCCCTCTGGACACTTTTGTATCTCTCCCCCTCACCTTAAACCTCTGCCCTCTAGTTTTAGACTCTCCTACCTTTGGGAAAAGATATTGACTATCTAGCTGATCTGTGCCCCTCATTATTTTATAGACCTCCATAAGATCACCCCTCAGTCTCCTACGCTCCAGAGAAAAGAGTCCTAGTCTATCCAGCCTCTCCTTATAACTCAATCCATCAAGTCCCTATAGCATCTTTTCTGCACTCTTTCTAGTTTAATAATATCCTTTCTATAATAGGGTGACCAGAACTGTACACAGTATTCCAAGTGTGGCCTTACCAATGTCTTGTACAACTTCAAGAAGACGTCCCAACTCCTGTATTCAATGTTCTGACCAATGAAACCAAGCATGCTGAATGCCTTCTTCACCACTCTGTCCACCTGTGACTCCACTTTCAAGGAGCTATGAACATGTACTCATAGATCTCTTTGTTCTGTAACTCTCCCCAGTGCCCTACCATTAACTGAGTAAGTCCTGCCCTGGTTCAATCTACCAAAATGCATCACCTCACATTTGTCTAAATTAAACTCCATCTGCCATTTGTCAGCCCACTGGCCCAATTGATCAAGATCCCGTTGCAATTGGAGATAACTTTCTTCACTGTCCACTATGCCACCAATCTTGGTGTCAACTTACGAACTCTGCCTCCTATATTCTCATCCAAATCATTAATATAAATGACGAATAACAGTGGGTCCAGCACTGATCCCTGAGGAACACCGCTGGTCACAGGCCTCCAGTTTGAAAATCAACTCTCTACAACCACCCTCTGGTTTCTGGCCAGAAGCCAATTTCATATCCATTTAGATCCCTCACCCTGGATTTTGTGAGATTTAACTTTATGCAACAACCTACCATGCGGTACCTTGTCAAAGGCCTTACTAAAGTCCATGTAGACAACACCAACTACACTGCCCTCATCTACCTTCTTGGTTACCCCTTCAAAAAACTCAATTAAATTTGTGAGACATGATTTTCCACTCACAAATCCACGCTGACTGTCCCTAATCAAAGAATAACAAAAATTCCAGCACAGGAACAGGCCCTTCGGCCCTCCAAGCCTGCACCGGCCACGCTGCCTGACTGAACTAAAACCCCCTCCCCTTCTGGGGACCATATCCCTCTATTCCCATCCTATTCATGGATTTATCAAGACTCCCCTTAAAAGTCACTACTGTATCCGCTTCCACTCCCTCCCCCGGCAGTGAGTTCCAGGCACCCACCCCCCTCTGTGTAAAAAATCTGCCTCGTACATCTCCTTTAAACCTTACCCCTCGCACCTTAAACCTGTGCCCCTGAGTAATTGACTCTTCCGCCCTGGGAAAAAGCTTCTGACTATCCACTCTGTCCATGCCTCTCCTAATCTTGTAGACTTCTATCAGGTTACCCCTCAAAATCCATCATTCCAGTGAGAACAAACCGAGTTTCTCCAACCTCTCCTTGTAGCTAATCTCATAGAAAGTTTAGTCTCATAGAAACCCTACAGTACAGAAAGAGGCCATTCTTATGTTCATTCGGTCCATCAACCACAATCCCACCCAAGCCCTATCCCCATATCCCTACATATTTTACCCACTAATCCACACATCTTAGGACGCTAAGGGGCAATTTTAGCACGGCCAATCAACCTAACCCTCATATCCTTGCAATGTGGGAGGAAACCGGAGCAACCGGAGGAAACCCACACAGACACGAGGAGAATGTGCAAACCCCACTCAGACAGTGACCCGAGCCAGGAATCAAACCCAGATCCCTGGAGCTGTGAAGCAGCAGTGCGAGTCACTGTGCTACCGTGCCACCTATACCAGGCAACACCCTGGTAAATCTTTTCTGTACCCTCTCCAAAGCCTCCACATCCTTCTGGCCACCCTCCAATCTTCAGGCACTTCACCCGTGACTATCGATGATTCAAATATCTCGGCTAGGGGACCCGCAATTTCCTCCCTAGTCTCCCACAGTGGCCTGGGATATACTTCATCAGATCCCCGGGGATTTATCTACCTGGATGCACTTTAAGACTTCCAGCACCTCCTCCTCTGTAATATGTACACTCCTCAAGACATCACTATCTTTTTCCCCAAGTTGCCTAACATCCATGCTTTTCTCAACAGTAAATACTGATGAGAAATATTCATTTAGGATCTCACCCATCTCTTGTGGATCCGCACACAGATGACCTTGTTGATCCTTAAGAGGCCCTACTCTCTCCTTTGTTACTCTTTTGCCCTTTATGTATTTGTAGAAGCTCTTTGGATTCTCCTTTGCCTTATCTGCCAAAACAATCCCGTGCCCCCTTTTTGCCCTCCTGATTTCTCTCTTAACTCTACTCCTACACCTCCTATACTCTTCAAGGGATTCACTTGATCCCAACTGCCTAAGCATGTCATGTGCTTCTTTCTTCTTCTTGACCAGGGCCTCAATATCCCGAGTCATCCAGGGTTCCCGACTTCTGCCAACCTTGTCCTTCACTCTAAGAGGAACGTGTTTACCCTGAACCCTGGTTAACACACTTTTGAAAGCCTCCCACTTATCAGACGCCCCTTTGCCTTCCAACAGGCTCCCCCAATCAACTGTTGAAGGTTAATTATCCATCCCTGGTTGCCCTTGAGAAGGTGGTGGTGAGCTGCCTTCTTGAATCACTGCAGTCCATGTAGACTAGTTAGCTTGATGTCTGTCTTGGGAACAGTGCTGATCATGATGGAAGTTATGGCTGAGCACTGAGAAAACTCAAGGTAATTGGAAAGAGTCAGCGTGGTTTTTGTGAATGGGAAGTCACAGGTAACCAATTTAAGAGCATAAGAAATAGGAGCAGGAGTAGGCCATCTAGCCCTTCGAGCCTGCCCCACCATTCAATAAGATCATGGCTGATCTGAAGTGGCTCAGTTCCACATTCCCGCTTTCTCCCCATAACCCTTAATCCCCTTGACCGTCAAAAACCTATCTACCCGTGACTTAAATATATTTAGCGAGGCAGCCTCCACCACTTCAACGGGCAGAGAATTCCAGAGATTCACCACCCTTTGAGTGAAGAAGTTCCTCCTCAACTCCGATCTAAACCGCCCCCCCCTTTATCTTGAGGCTGTGCCCTCTAGTCCTGCTGTCCTTTCTGAGTGGGAAGAATTTGTTGGAAGTTCTTTGAAGGAATCACATCTGCTGTGGATAATGGTGAACTGGTTGATGTACTGGACTCAGGTTTCCAGCAGGCATTTGATAAGGTGCCGTGTCAAAGGTTATTGTGGAAAATAAAGGCTGATGATGGAAGGGGATGTGGATAGAAGTTTGGTTCGCAAACAGAAAACAGGGAGAATGCTTAAATGGGACTTTGCCGGACTGGCAGGGTGTGATGAGTGAAATCCCGCAGGGGTCTGCACTGAGAAAGTTTATATCAATAACTTTGGTTAGCGGAGTGAAAATCTGGTTCCTAAATTAACCAATGACACAAAGATAAGTCGGAAAGTATGTTGCAAAGAGGAGTCTGCAGATGGATGTAGATAGGTTGATTGAGTGTACAAAATCCTGGCAGCTGGAGATTAATGTGGGGAAAAGATGAAGTTGTTCAGTTTAACAGGAAGAATAAAGAACCAGAATATTATTTCAACGAAGAACTATTGCAGAATTCCAAAGTGCAGAACGATTGAGAGCATGAATCACAAAAGGTTAGCCTGGAGATACAGCACTGTTCAACAAGCCTAATGGGTGCTATCAGTTATTAGCAGAGGAATTGCAAATAAAAAGACAAATGTCATGTTTCAGTTGGTAAGAAGTCTCACAACACCAGGTTAAAGTCCAACAGGTTTATTTGGTAGCAAAAACCACTAGCTTTCAGAGCTTTGTTCCTTCGTCTGGTGAGTGGGAGTTCTGATCACAAACGGGGTATATAAAAACACAAACTCAATTTATGTGAATAATGATTAGAATGCGAGTCAAGCCTTAAAGGTACAGACAATGTGAGTGGAGAGAGCATTAAGCACAGGTTAAAGAGATGTGTATTGTCTCCAGACAGGACAGTTAGTGAGATTTTGCAAGTCCAGGCAAGTCATGGGGTTACAGATAGTGCGACATGAACCCAAGATCCCTGTTGAGGTGTTCATTCATCTGTTGTTGTAGCGTCTGCACGTCTCCCCAATGTGGGATGGATAGGATAGAGGTGGAGAGACTCTTCCCGCTCAGAAAGGACAGTAGGACTAGGGGGCACAGCCTCAAGATAAAGGGGAGGCGGTTTAGAACGGAGTTGAGGAGGAACTTCTTCACTCAAAGGGTGGTGAATCTCTGGAATTCTCTGCCCGTTGAAGTGGTGGAGGCTGCCTCGCTAAATATTTTTAAGAAGCGGGTTGATGGGTTTTTGATAAGAGAGGGGATTAAGGGTTATGGGGAGAGGGCGGGAAGGTGGAACTGAGCCACAACAGATCAGCCATGATCTTATTGAATGGCAGGGCAGGCTCGAAGGGCTAGATGGCCTACTCCTGCTCCTATTTCTTATGTTCTTATGTTCTTATGTACCATGCTTCGGGACATCCTTTCCTGCCAACATTGTCTACCTGATACGCTGCAGGAAAGGATGTCCCGAAGCATGGTACATTGGGGAGACCATGCAGACGCTACAACAACAGATGAATGAACATCGCTCGACAGTCACCAGGCAAGACTGTTCTCTCCCTGTTGGGGAACACTTCAGTGGTCACGGGCATTCAGCCTCTGATCTTCGGGTAAGCGTTCTCCAAGGCGGCCTTCACAACACACGACAGCGCAGAGTCGCTGAGCAGAGACTGATAGCCAAGTTCCACACACATGAGGACGGTCTCGACAGGGATCTTGGGTTCATGTCACACTATCTGTAACCCCATGACTTGCCTGGACTTGCAAAATCTCACTAACTGTCCTGTCTGGAGACAATACACATCTCTTTAACCTGTGCTTAATGCTATCTCCACTCACATTGTCTGTACCTTTAAGACTTGATTCACTGTAAAGACTCACATTCTAATCATTATTTTGTAAATTTAGTTTGTGTTTTTATATGCCCTGTTTGTAATCAGAACTCCCACCCACCTGATGAAGGAACAGACCGTTCCAAAAGCTAGTGGTATTTGCTACAAAATAAACCTGTTGGACTTTAACCTGGTGCGTGAGACTTCTTACTGTGTTTACCCCAGTTCAACACCGGCATCTCCACATCATGTTTCAATCATACGGGGCATTGGTGAGATTGCATCTCGAATACTGTGTGCAGTTTCCATCTCTTTATTTAAGGAAGGATATCTGAGACAGTTGAGAGGAGGTTTACTGGACTGAGAGCTGGAATGAGCACAATGGGCAGCTGCTTTCCAAAGAATTACAGAAAAGAACCAGAGGAGCGGAACGGGTGACTGGACAAATCCATGAATAGGATGGGAAAAGAGGGATATGATCCCCGGAAGCGTAGGGGGTTTTAGTTTAGTCGGGCAGCATGGTGGGTGCAAGGTTGGAGGGCCAAAGGGCCTGTTTCTGTGCTGTAATTTTCTTTGTTCTTAGAATCCCTGCTGTGCAGAAGGAGGTCCTTTGGCCCACTGAGTCTGAACTGACCATCGTATCCAGGTCCACACTCCCACCCCATCCCTATAACTACACACAATCACCATGGCCAATCCACCCAACCTGCACATCATTGGATTGGAGTTTCAAACAGCGAGAGGAGACCTGATTGAATCATATAAGATTCTGAACAGTCTTGGCAAGGCAGACATGGAAAGGATGTTTCATCTTGTGGGTGAGTCCAGAACTAGGAAGCATTGTTTTAAAATTAGGGGTTGCCCTTTTTAAGACAGAGATAAGGAGAATATTCTCTCTAAGGGTTTGTGAGACTTTGGAACCCTCTGCCTCAGAAAATAGTGGAGGTGGGCCATTGAATATTTGGGGAGGGGAGTTGGTGGCAGAGTGATATTATCACTGGATTAATAATCCTCTTTTGATTTGATTTATTATTGTCACATGTATTAGCATACAGTGAAAACTATTGTTTCTTGTGCGCTAAATAGACAAAGCATACCGTTCATAGAGAAGGTGCAGAATGTAGTGTTACAGTCACAGTGAGGGTGTAGAGAAAGATCAGCTTAATGCGAGGTAGGTCCATTCAAAAGTCTGACAGCAGCAGAGAAGAAGCTGTTCTTGAGTCGGTGGGTACGGGACCTCAGACTTTTGTATCTTTTTCCTAATGAAAGAAAGTGGGAGAGAGAATGTCCAGGGCGCGTGGGGTCCTTAATTATGCTGGCTGCTTTCTGAGGCAGCGGGAAGTCTAGATGGAGTCAATGGATGGGAGGCTGGTTTCACTGATGGATTGGGCTACATTCATGATCTTTTGTAGATTTTTGCAGTGTTGGTCGGAGCAGGAGCCCAGACCAAGCTGTGATACAACAAAGAACGCTCGCTATGGTGCATCTGTAAAAGTTGGTGAGAGTCACAGCGGATATACCAAATTTTGTTCACCTCCTAGGGAAATAGAGGCATTGGTGTGCATCCTTAACTATAGCGTTGGCATGGCCAGAGGTCCAAGATAGTGCTCTGGGGACCAGGGTTCAAATCCCACGAGGGCAAGTGGTAGAATTTGAATTCAGAAAAGAATCTGGATTTGAAAGTCTAATAATGACCATGAAACAATTGTCGATTGTGGTAAAAACCCAACTGGTTCACTAATGTCCTTTAGGGAAGGAAATCTGCCGTCCTTACCCACTCCGGCCTACCTGTGACTCCAGAGCCACTGCAATGTGGTTTACTCTTTACTGCCCAATGAAATAGCAGAGCGAGATGCTCCATTCAGGGGTAATTCAGGGGATTGGCAGTAAATGCTGGCCAGCCAGCGACACCCATGTCCTATGAATTAATTAAAATAATTTTAAGGCAGGTGCAGATAGGAATATAGAAGTAGGTTCAGCCCTTCGAACCTGCTCTGCACTCAATCAAATCATGGCTGATCTTTCCCTGGTCTCCAATCCACCCCCCACCTGTTCCCCATATCCCCATAACCCCTTTATATTAAAAATATATCTATCTCCTTCTTGAAACCATTCAATAATTTAGTCGCCACCGCGCAATGGGGCAACGAGTTCCACAAATAAAGTTTATTTATTGGTCACAACTAAGGCTTACATTAACACGGCAATGAAGTTACTGTGAAAGTCCCCTACTCGCCACACTCTGGCACCTGTTTGGGTCAATGAACCCTAACCAGCAGGTCTTTCCGACTGTGGGAGGAAACCGGAGCACCCGGAGGAAACCCACGCAGACACATGGAGAATGTGCAAACTCCACACAATCAGTGACCCGAGGCTGGAATCGATCCCAGGTACCCCACACTGTGAGACAGCAGTGCTGACCACCGTGTCACCCCACCCTCTGCAAGATGTAGTTTGTTTTCATCTCAGTTTTAAATTTACCGCCTCTCAACCTATACCTGAGACCTCTTGTTCCAGGTGGATGGATTCTTGCTAATTTGGTAACAAGGAGAGGAACCTGAGTTGGAGTCAGTGAGGAGAGAGTGGACTGTGTTTCTATTCTGTCAGACTGTTACCTTGTACATTAATTATATTAATTCATTGTTGAAGCCATTCTGAGTTCCCTCCCACATTCCCACAATTAGGGAATCAAAGGTTAGCGGGCTGAGTTGGCAATGTGGAACTCAAAACACTGACAAATCAAACATTATTACATTGCTGAGCTCGAGGGGCCAAATGGCCAACTCCTGCTCCAGTTTGTACGGTTGTGGGGGATACGGAGTGGAAAGGAGCGAGGATAGAAAGTAGAAAAGAGGTAGAGCAGGAGATGCAGCAGAACGGAGGAGGAGAGAGAAGGAACTGAAGGAGTGGAGCAAGGGAGAGAGGAGAAAGCAGGGATACCAATAGTGAGACTGTTTCACTGGACCTGGTCCATTCCCCAGGGTGACAATGCACACTTACACACTGACCCTCTGACAGTGCGGCACTCCCTCAGCACTGACCCTCTGACAGTGCGGCACTCCCTCAGTACTGACCCTCTGACAGTGCGGCACTCCCTCAGCACTGACCCTCTGACAGTGCGGCACTCCCTCAGCACTGACCCTCTGACAGTGCAGCACTCCCTCAGCACTGACCCTCTGACAGTGCGGCACTCCCTCAGCACTGACCCTCTGACAGTGCGGCACTCCCTCAGCACTGACCCTCTGACAGTGCAGCACTCCCTCAGCACTGACCCTCTGACAGTGCGGCACTCCCTCAGCACTGACCCTCTGACAGTGCGGCACTCCCTCAGCACTGACCCTCTGACAGTGCGGCACTCCCTCAGCACTGACCCTCTGACAGTGCGGCACTCCCTCAGCACTGACCCTCTGACAGTGCGGCGCTCCCTCAGCACTGACCCTCTGACAGTGCGGCGCTCCCTCAGCACTGACCCTCTGACAGTGCGGCACTCCCTCAGCACTGACCCTCTGACAGCGCGGCACTCCCTCAGCACTGACCCTCTGACAGTGCGGCACTCCCTCAGCACTGACCATTGTGCTCAGTGGGGTTTGAACCTACTGTTAACATCGGGGGTCGAAATTCCACCATGACCCCGAATCTGTTCCGACAGCCAAAAGCACGAACTGCAGGATAAGCTGTCACCCACTCCCTTGCTGCTGTGTGGGATCCTGCTGTGTACTCACTGTGATACAGAGCATGTGCGCTCGGCACATTCAGGCAGTGGAAGGGGAGTTTGGTGAGAAGTTTGGGAGATGTGAGAAGGCAGTGAGGATGCAGTATTCCTTTACACAATGCTGTCAGGAGATGTGCAAGAGGAACATATCTGAGGACAGTGAATATTCCATGGAAGGAAGTGTGGTTTAGCAGGGACAGAGCCCAGGGGGAATCGGCAGCTACTCAGCACCCACAGAAAGCCCAGCAGTCACCGATAACCTACCTTCTAATCAGTATTTCAGATAAAGTTTCCTTCTTTAAATACCAGGTCCAAGTGTAAATGGAACAAGGGTTCACTGAGTTCCTGACGGTTATAAATAGAAAGCTGATAACTAACAACAACTCACAGACTGAAATACAATCAAATAGTCTCATACTGTCCCTGGCAGTAATTCGAGACACATGGCCCTCAATTTAACTTAGTTACACAGCTCAACATTACAAACTAGCAATAAAACAGATCCCATTCTGTGTAATTAATAAACTATCATCTCTCGCACTGTACATTTAATAAACTCTAACCCCCCCCACGCTGTACATTTAATAAACTCTAACCCCCCCCACGCTGTACATTTAATAAACTCTAACCCCCCCCACGCTGTACATTTAATAAACTCTAACCCCCCCCACGCTGTACATTTAATAAACTCTAACCCCCCCCACGCTGTACATTTAATAAACTCTAACCCCCCCCACGCTGTACATTTAATAAACTCTAACCCCCCCCACGCTGTACATTTAATAAACTCTAACCCCCCCCCACGCTGTACATTTAATAAACTCTAACCCCCCCCCACGCTGTACATTTAATAAACTCTAACCCCCCCCCACGCTGTACATTTAATAAACTCTAACCCCCCCCACGCTGTATATTTAATAAACTCTAACCCCCCCCCCCACGCTGTACATTTAATAAACTCTAACCCCCCCCCACGCTGTACATTTAATAAACTCTAACCCCCCCCACGCTGTACATTTAATAAACTCTAACCCCCCCCCACGCTGTACATTTAATAAACTCTAACCCCCCCCCACGCTGTACATTTAATAAACTCTAACCCCCCCCACGCTGTACATTTAATAAACTCTAACCCCCCCCACGCTGTACATTTAATAAACTCTAACCCCCCCCACGCTGTATATTTAATAAATTCTCGCCCCCCCCCCCCCCCCCCCCCACCCTGCCACTGTAATTTCAATAACTCCCCCATCGCCAGCCCCCCCAGTCCATCCTTCCGGCAGGTTCCGGTGCCACCACCACAGTACACACTGGCACTATCTGTCCAGGCTGCAAACACACTCTATCTTTGTGAATCCTGACGCTAACACACTTGTCCATCTGGGCCCCGTTAGGAGAGGCAGATTTTGGTGGGTTAGATCAGCAGGGTGCGGAAAACCGGAACATTGGCAGTAGAAGCAGAAAGAGGCCATTCAGCCCTTCGAGCCTGCTCCGTGCTTCAACACAATCATCTCCCACCTCAACATCATTTTCCTGTCCTACCCCCTTATCCATTGATATCATTAGTATCTAGAAATCCACCCAATGTCTGTCTCTAACATACCCAGTGGCTGAGCCTCCACAGGCCACCGGGATGGAGAAATGCAGAGTCAGCAACCCTCTGAGTGAAGACGCTCCTCCACGTCTCCGTCCCAAATGGCCCATCCCTTACTCTGAGATTGTTTCCCCTGGTTTCCCACACACATCCCCATGCTTTTGCCCACTTACAAAACTACTCCAAATCTCCTTGAAAGCTCTCTGCATCTTCCTGATGACTCATATTCCCATTTAGTTTTGTGTCATCGACAAACTTTATTCCAATTAGTCCCCACTTGCAAATCATTGATAGAAATCGTGAATAGCTGAGCCCAAGCGCTGATTCTCACGGGTAACTATCCTGCCAACCTGAGAAAGACCCATTTATTCCCACTCTCCATTTCAATATGTTACCACCAATCCCATGTGATTTAACTGTTCTCACTAACCTCCTGAACCAGCGAATCTCTACAATGCAGAACTAAACCATTCAGTCCATTAACTCTGCACCAACTCTGAATGATCACCTGACCTTCTCATCATCTCCCCATAACTCCACATACACACCTACACATCTTTGTGGTGATAAGGGGCAATTTAGCTTGACCAATCCACCTGCACATGTTTGGCATGTGGGAGAAAATTGGAGCACTCAGTGGAAACCCACGTGGAGATGGGGAGAATGTGCAAACTCCATACTGACAGTGAGCCAGGGCCAGAATTGAACCCAGGTCCCTGGCATTGTGAGGCAGCAGCGCTAATCACTGTGCTGCCCTGTGTAAGACCTTATCAAAAGCATTCTGAAAATCTAATTACACCACAGGCACTGGTTCCCTCTTCTCTATTCCAGTGGCCAGATCCTCAAAAACCTCAAACAGTTTGTCAAATATGATTTGCCTGAGCCTTTCTCATATCTGATACCTCAGTCAATGCTGGCTCATAGAGTCGTGGAGGTTTACAGCCTGGAAACAGGCCCTTTGGCCCAACTTGTCTATGCCATCCCTTTTTTCAACCACTAAGCTACTCTCAATTTCCCATGCTTGGCCCATATCCCTCTGGGATGAAGAAACTGCCCCTCTGGACACTTTTGTATCTCTCCCCTCTCACCTTAAATCTATGCCCTCTACATTTTAGTCTCCCCTACCTTTGGGAAAAGATATTGACTATCTACCTTGTCTATGCCCCTCATTTTTTTATAGACCTCTATAAGGTCACCCCTCACCCTCCTATGCTCCAGAGAAAAGTCCCAGTCTATCCAGCCTCTCCTTATAACTCAATCCATCAAATCCCAGTAGCATCCTAGGCAATCTTTTCTGCACTCTTTCTAGTTTAATAATATCCTTTCTATAATAGTGACCAGAACCGTACACAGTATTCCAAGTGTGGCCTTACCAATGTCTTGTACAACTTCAACGAGACATCACAACTCCTGTATTCAATGTTCTGACCGATGAAACCAAGCATGCCAAATGCCGCCTTCACCACTCTGTCCACCTGTGACTCCACTTTCAAGGAGCTATGAACCTGTACCCCTAGATCTCTTTGTTCTGTAACTCTCCCCAGTGCCCTACCATTAACTGAGTAAGTCCTGCCCTGGTTCAATCGACCAAAATGCATCACCTCGCATTTATCTAAATTAAACTCCATCTGCCATTTGTCAGCCCACTGGCCCAATTGATCAAGATCCCATTGCAATTGGAGATAACTTTCTTCACTGTCCACTATGCCACCAATCTTGGTGTCATCTGCAAACTTACTAACCATGCCTCCTATATTCTCATCCAATGAGAGGCTGAATAAACTAGGCTTGTACTCGTTAGAGTTTAGAAGAATAAGGGGAGATCTCATTGAGACGTATAAGATGATGAATGGGATGGATAGGATAGAGGTGGAGAGACTCTTCCCGCTCAGAAAGGACAGTAGGACTAGGGGGCACAGCCTCAAGATAAAGGGGGGGCAGTTTAGAACGGAGTTGAGGAGGAACTTCTTCACTCAAAGGGTGGTGAATCTCTGGAATTCTCTGCCCGTTGAAGTGGTGGAGGCTGCCTCGCTAAATATTTTTAAGACGCGGGTTGATGGGTTTTTGATAAGAGAGGGGATTAAGGGTTATGGGGAGAGGGCGGGAATTTGGAACTGAGCCACGACAGATAAGAACATAAGAACATAAGAAATAGGAGCAGGAGTAGGCCATCTAGCCCTTCGAGCCTGCCCCGCCATTCAATAAGATCATGGCTGATCTGTTGTGGCTCAGTTCCACTTTCCCGCCCTCTCCCCATAACCCTTAATCCCCTCTCTTATCAAGAACCCATCAACCCGCTTCTTAAAAATATTTAGCGAGGCAGCCTCCACCACTTCAACGGGCAGAGAATTCCAGAGATTCACCACCCTTTGAGTGAAGAAGTTCCTCCTCAACTCCGTTCTAAACCGCCTCCCCTTTATCTTGAGGCTGTGCCCCCTAGTCCTACTGTCTTTTTTGAGCGGGAAGAGTCTCTCCACCTCTATCCTATCCATCCCATTCATCATCTTATACGTCTCAATGAGATCTCCCCTCATTCTTCTAAACTCTAACGAGTACAAGCCTAGTTTATTCAGCCTCTCCTCATAGCTCAATCCCCCCAACTCCGGTATCAGCCTAGTAAACCTCCTCTGCACTCCCTCCAGGGCCAAAATATCCTTGCGCAGGTGCGGCGCCCAAAACTGCACACAGTACTCCAGCTGCGGCCTCACCAATGCCCTATACAGCTGCAGCAAGACCTCCCTACTTTTATATTCAATCCCCCTCGCTATGAAGGCCAGCATCCCATTCGCCTTCCTGACCACCTGCTGCACCTGCAAGCTGGGTTTTTGCGACTCATGCACAAGGAACCCGAGGTCCCTCTGCACCTTCGCCTGCTGCAGTTTTTCGCCACGTAAGTAATAGTCCTTCCTACCATTATTCCTACCAAAGTGGACCACCTCACACTTGCCAACATTAAATTCCATTTGCCATTTCCTGGCCCATTCGCCCAGCCTATCTAGATCCTTCTGCAGACTCTCCACACCCTCCGCACAATTTGCCTTTCCCCCAATCTTGGTGTCATCAGCAAATTTCGACACCCTGCACTCGGTTCCCTCCTCCAGATCATCTATATAAATGGTAAATAGCTGAGGCCCCAGCACCGACCCCTGGGGCACCCCACTAGTCACCAACCGCCAATCCGAATAGCACCCATTGACCCCCACTCTCTGCCTCCTATTTGACAACCAATCCTCTATCCACGCTAACACCCTACCCCCAACTCCATGTCCCCTGACCTTCTGCAATAACCTCTTGTGAGGTACCTTGTCAAACGCCTTCTGAAAATCCAGAAAGACCACATCCACCGGCTCTCCTCTATCCACTGCCCTAGACACATCCTCATAGAACTCCAGTAAAGATCAGCCATGATCTTATTGAACGGCGGGGCAGGCTCGAAGGGCTAGTTGGCCTACTCCTGCTCCTATTTCTTATGTTCTTATGTTCTTATGACAAATAACAGTGGGCCCAGCACTGATCCCTGAGGCACACCGCTGGTCACAGGCCTCCAGTTTGAAAAACAACTCTCTACAACCACCCTCTGGCTTCTGTCATCAAGCCAATTTTGTATCCAATTGGCTACTTCACATGAAATTTAACTTTATGCAACAACCTACCATGTGGTACCTTGTCAAAGGCCTTGCTAAAGTCCATGTAGACAGTACCAACTGCACTGCCCTCATCTACCTTCTTGGTTACCCCTTCAAAAACTCAATCAAATTTATGAGACACGATTTACCAAAGCCATGCTGACTGTCCCTAATCAGTCCTTGTATCTCTAAATGCCTGTAAACCCTGTCTCTCAGATAGGTTCTGTCCAGGTGGTGTGTCCAGTTTCGTTCTGATTTGATATTTCAGTGGTTTGATACAACTAAGTGGCTTTCTAGGTTATTTCAGAGTTAACCACATCGCAGTGGGTCTGGAGTCACATGTAGGCCAGACCGGGTAAGGACAGCAGATCTCCTTCCCTGAAGGACATTAGTGAATCAGGTGGGTTTATAAAGCAAAATAATAGGTTTGTGGTCACCATCATGACTGAGCCTAGATTTTTATTCTGGGTTTATTTCATTCATTGAATTAATGCACAATATTGGGCGCAGTGTGACAAAGCAGAGTCAGTGGAGTGGTTCAAACAGGAGGGAAAATGTGGAAGCTGGTGGTGAGGTTCTGGATGATATTATCGAGCAGCAGCTCATAAATAAGAAATAGTTAAGGGCCACGAACAAAACCTTTCTGACCAAATTAGACAGCCGAGTAATACAAAAGGATGGTAAACAAATTGAAATTGATTTACTCTTTATTCAGAGGGTAGTAAGGGCGTGGAATGCCCTGCCTGCGGCAGTTGTGGACTCGCCAACTATAAGGGCGTTCAAATGGTCAGTGGATAGGCATATGGATAACATTGGAATAGTTTAGGTTAGAGGGTCATTAGATTGGTTCCACTGGTCAGTGCAACATCGAGGGCCGAAGGGCCTGTACTGCGCTGGAATGTTCTATGATTGTAATGTGTTGGCCTCTTTAAAGAAATATCTAACTCATTTAAAAACTCAGGCTGTGCAGATTGTGATGAAAAGTGAACTGACTGATACAAAATCTAAATGCACTGTGTAAGCTATAGAAATCTAAATTTAGAGACTTGTTTCATAACAATAAGTGGAGTTACACAAGAGAAAATACAGCGAATGTTGTAAATTGCCAGAGGGTCAGGCAGCATCTAATGGAGAGGAACAGGATCATCAGGTGGGATCTTACAGCCTTGCTTGTCCCAAAACTGTAAAATCCTACCACAGGCCAATGGACCTTCCCAGGATCTGCTCCCTCGCTCGCTCGGATTCCTGTGGACAGTAAAGTTCCAGCCAGTGTTTCAGGCAGAATGAAAATTAAAGAACAGAGTAAGGTGGTCACAGATAACTGAACACAAGTGTGGAATTGTCGGAGAGATGATCTCACTGCTGTGAAGGGACTCTGCAGTATGCCACACATTAGAGTAATTGAAGGATTATCCACCCCTGCTGTGTGCAACAACTCGAGATGACTCGAGCTGGGTATTTTTTGCTGAAACCACACAATCTTCACATCTCCAAATTGACTAGTTTTGATCTGAATGAAATTCATTTTTCACAAACCACAAAAGTAAAAGGGGCTTTGCTGTAGTTTCAGTTTTAATCAGGCTGGTCTGCGGATTTTTACATTTTCGAGAAAAGGATTGAATTATTTCTTCATTTTAACCAGTTTACTGTATCTGACAGTGTTGCAGCAAAGTAAAGTAAATGATTTTAGGAGCCGTAAGAAAATATTTTCAGACCACTGGGTCTTTGTTTTGTTTACAGAGAGTTATTGCTATCTGAGTGGCATCAACACAGTGTGTCGATGAATCACTGGCCACCGGCCTTTTCAGACACCCAGCATTTGAAGATAATTTCCCTTCAGTCAAAAACGCAAATACCTTCCCCTCCTTAAAACGCCTGGAGACAGAGAAGAGCAGCTGTGCACTGTCTGCACCTCTCACAGCTTCACCCCAACATTCACTTCTGGAAGTCGGTGACAGTTTGCACTGTGCCGAGTTTCATCTTTAATAATCACTCTCAGCTTTTATCTGTCCAGGCTTTGATTGGTCAGTTTAAAGGATACAGCTCTGAGTATGTTTATTTGTTGGCTGCTGCCCGAGTTATTTTTATTCATTCACAGGGTGTGGGGGGCATTACTGCTCGGCCTGGATTTATTCCCCATCCCTAACTGCCCCCTGAAGAGGCGATGGTGAGCTGCCTTCTCGAGCTGCTGCAGTCACCGTGGCGTAGGTGCACCCACAGTGCTGTTAGGGAGGGAGGGAGATCCTGGATTTTGATCCAGTGACAGTGAAGGAACGGCCGATATGTTCCCAAGTCAGGATGGGGAGTGACTTGGAGGGGAACCTCCAGTGGCCCACAGTGCTACATGGATGCCAAATTTTCAGTTGCTGGAATTGTTTGAACTCTGTCCCATTTAGCACAGTGATAGGGTCAGACAATACAATCGAGGGTATTCTCAATGTGAAGACAGGACTTTATCTCCATCAGGACTCGTACCAATACTGTCATAGACAGATACACCTGTAGCCAGCAGGTTGGTGAGGATGAGTAAATCTTTCCCTCTTGTTGGTTCCCTCACTACCTGCCGCAGTCCCAGTCTGGCACTGATGTCCTTCAGGACCCGGCCAACTCGGTCTATGGTGCTGCTACTGAGCTACTCCTGGAGATGGACATTGAAGTCCCCACCCAGAGTACACTCCGCACCACTGGCACTCTGAGTGTTTCCCCCAAGTGCCTCTGACCTTCGGGTAAGCGTTCTCCAAGGCGGCCTTCACGACACACGACAGCGCAGAGTCGCTGAGCAGAGACTGATAACCAAGTTCCGCACACATGAGGACGGTCTCAACAGGGATCTTGGGTTCATGTCACACTATCTGTAACCCCCGTGACTTGCCTGGGTTTGCAAAACCTCACTTACTGTACTGTCTGGAGACAATACACATCTCTTTAACCTGTGATCAGTGCTCCTTCCACTCACATTATCGGCCACTTTAGGACTTGAACAGCAGGTTAGGTGTAAAGATTTGCATTCTAATCAGTAATCTGTAAACTGTCTGTGCTTTATATGCTCTGTCTGAGGCCAGAACTCTCCATTCACCTGAAGAAGAGGGAAACCCCTCGAAAGCTAGTGAGTTTACTATCAAATAAATCGGTTGGACTAAAACCTGGTGTTGTCAGACTTTTTACTGTGTTTACCCCAGTCCAACGCCGGCACATCCACATCATGACTTCTTTGACCGAGCCAGTTTTGTATCCATCTTGACATCTCTTCTCTGATCCTGTGAGACTTCACCTTCTGCACCAGTCTGCCATGAGGGACCTTGTCAAAGGCCTTACTGAAGTCCATGTAAACAACATCCACTGCCCCACCCTCATCAATCATCTTCGTCACTTCCTCGAAAAACTCGATCAAGTTCGTGAGACACGACCGCCCCTTTACAAAACCATGTTGTCTCTCACTAACACATCACTAATTTCCAAGTGGCAATAAATCCTGTCTCGAAGAATCCTCTCCAATAATTTCCCTACCACTGATCTAAGGCTCACCGGCCTGTAATTACCTGGATTATTCTTGCTATCCTTCTTAAACAAAGGAACAACATTGGCTCTTCTCCAATCATCTGGAACCTCCCCTGTAGCGAGTGAGGATACAAAGATTTCTCTCAAGTCTCCAGCAATTTCCTCCCTTGCCTCTCTCAGTATTCTGGGGTATATCCCAGCAGGCCCTGGGGACTTGTCTACCTTAATGTTTCTCAAGAACCCCAATACCTCCTCCCTTTTGATCGCAAGATGACTCAAACTATCTACACACCCTTTCCCAGACTCATCATTCCTTATAACGTCGCGCTTTAATACAACTGACTGGCTTGTTCAGCCATTTCAGAGGGCAGTGAAGAGGGCATCGCTGTGGCTCTGGAATCACACATAGGCCAGACTGGCTGAAGGTGGCAGATTTCCTTCCCTAAAGGATATTATTGAACCAAATGGGTTTTTCTGACAATCGACCATAGTTTCATGGTCATCTTTACTGAAACTAATTTTTAATTCCAAATTTATTAACTGACTTTAAATTCCACCAGCTCCCGCACAATGACTCAAACCCATGTTTTGAGACCATTAGCTTGGCTCTCTGGATGACTAGTCTGGGGGAGGTGGTGGCATAGGAGTATTGTCACTGGGCGAGTAATCCAGGGACCCAGTGTAATGATCTGGGGACCTGGGTCTGAACCTGAATTCAAGCCTTCCACATGAGCAAGCAGATGGAGCGGGTGGAGAGATATGTGTCACTGTCTGTAGGTAGTAGAGGTTGTGGCTTTGCTCAATGAGTTCAGTAACTCAGTTAGATTGGCTGGAGAGATTGAATCCAAAGAAGGAATGGGATGGAGCTGGCATGGGACTGGAAGGATGGAATGGCCTTGACGGAGAGGAAGGGATAAGAACATAAGAAATAGGAGCAGGAGTAGGCCATCTAGCCCTTCGAGCCTGCCCCGCCATTCAATAAGATCATGGCTGATCTGTTGTGGCTCAGTTCCACTTTCCCGCCCTCTCCCCATAACCCTTAATCCCTCTCTTATCAAGAACCCATCAACCCGCTTCTTAAAAATATTTAGCGAGGCAGCCTCCACCACTTCAACGGGCAGAGAATTCCAGAGATTCACCACCCTTTGAGTGAAGAAGTTCCTCCTCAACTCCGTTCTAAACCGCCTCCCCTTTATCTTGAGGCTGTGCCCCCTAGTCCTACTGTCTTTTTTGAGCGGGAAGAGTCTCTCCACCTCTATCCTATCCATCCCATTCATCATCTTATACGTCTCAATGAGATCTCCCCTCATTCTTCTAAACTCTAACGAGTACAAGCCTAGTTTATTCAGCCTCTCCTCATAGCTCAACCCCCTCAACTCCGGTATCAGCCTAGTTGTAAGTGTGGGAAAAGTGTGGAAACTATTACTTTCTACGATCATGCAAAAGTCAATCTTCTGCCTTTTGATCTAAAACAACATAATGATTCATCCACCTCGAATAAAAGTAGATCCTAGTTTTTTTAGGGATCAACTTATTAATTAACTGGTGGAAATATCTGACAGTCAGTTGGTGGAGAAGGAAACCAGAATTCAATCTTTATTTAACGTAGATTTATTCACAAAGTCTAGGCTCTGAACTCTACAAAACAACACCTGTGTCCCTAAACTCCTCTTAAAACGTGCACACTATTCTCCAATGAGTGCCTCCCCCGCCCCACCTCTAACCCGTTACATTAAGCTCAGTGTAAAATGTTAAATATTCAACTCTGCATCATCAGTCTAACCAAGGATAACTTAGCTAAAACCAAATGAGAATAAACAGTATTGATAGTAAAGACAACTAAAACACAGCAGGTAAAAGAATACCAAGACTAAGTCAGAAGAGAAGGTTGAGTGAGTGAAAAAGCAGCAAAACAATTCTGAGGAAAAGGCAACGTGCAAAAAAAGCCAAGAGAACTGAAACAAAGAAAAGCCATAGAGAAAATCTCGTGTTTACTGGACTGCTTTGAACACCTGAACGGCCCAGAGCAAGAAGTAACAAAACTGGCAGCATGAATTTACCAGGGACAGAACTGCTTTGAGACTGGCAGAGAAACCTAGGAACAGGTCAATACTCTTCTCCACACCAGAGGCAGTAGTGCAGACGATATAATGGTCAGGCAGAGCAGTACTGAAAAAACAGTGAGACACAAATTTTCTGTAAAGGTGTTTGATACGTATCTCAGCCCCCAAAGGAACACATTTATAAAAAAAAGTGAAGGTCATTAGAGATACCCCAAAACTTTAAGGGAGTTAATGGTCTATAATAACTAGTTGAGACTTGTAAATATGGAGCCTTGAAGGATGAATTAATTTGAGATCATATTGTTGTTGGAATCTTGAAGCAAACTTTATCAGATTTCCTACATTCGAGGAGGATTTAACACTACCAGAGGTTGCGCAGTTAACAAAACAGGCAGAACTCAAAGCAAAATCATGTATTTATTGGGGGTGACAGGGAGATCCTGTAGGACACAGAAGTAGCAGCAGCTGATTCAGAAATGGGGAAAGAGCAGAGAGGGTGCGGTGGCCTCCGCGGTCTCGCTGCATTGGGAAAAGGCTGTATCGGCACCAAGGGGGTTCTGCCAAAGTGCACAGTGCCATTCCTGTACAAGATGGGGATATTTTAAACTATGTCCTGCAGCCAAAGGTTCCTAGCTCAGAAATTTAACACAGGAACCAATTAAAACTTGTGGCATTAAAGAAATTGGAGGTGTGAAAGATAATAAAAGGCAGCTCTTGGGAGAAATTACAGAAACTATTGGGTGCAGACATTATGGTCAACAGACAGAAAACAAATTTTAGATTAGGCCAGAGCAGAGGTTTCAGTTCTTTCAAACATACAACCTTGGTTAAAACAAGATTACCTCCCAGTCACCCAGCACACACCCCCACAAACCAGGAAGCATTCAACTGAAGGTCAAGGGGCAGATGATCCCTAAACTTTGGCATAAAGGAAGAGAAATCACAGAAACTCTGTGTGTGATCCAAAAGCAAGAACGCACTCATTTCCAACTCAGCTAGAAAGGAGACAAACTGGAAAGCCAAAAGAAACTGGAAGAATTCAGGATTGAATTTCCAAAATTACCAACAACCGAACATGTCCAAGGAAAACATGAACCTACAGGGGGCACAGTGCCTGAAATTTTGTGAACAAGGTGGAGTCCTAAACATTATTGACCTCAACATATCTCCCAGCACGGAAATTCAATGAAATTTGAGAAGTGCAAAAAAGAGATGAGAAATGTGCTGAAATTTGGGAATTCTGCATCTTTGCTTGCTCACTATATGTTCCAAATAATCTCACTCTGAAGCAACACTGAAGATATCTCAGAGACTTGGATGATTTTCAAATTTGTGATGAGAAATTGATCAAACCTGGAGTCCTCAGACTTGATTTCCTTCAGAGAACACACCAGGGATACCTGCTCACTGTGCCAGAGCAGAACATTCTGTCTGGTGACCAGGGAGCTCAGAAACACGAGAAGGAATGATTTTAGACTTCATTGGCTGTACAGTTTATCACCACGAGCAGACAGCCAGTGATGGGATCCTCATTTCCATCCAGAATGTGGGAATGTCTCAGAACGGATCAATTTAAGCTCAAAGGGAAGACTTTCCTCAGAGTTGCTGACTTGCTCCAGATGGATTGAGGTTAAGTGTCTGCATGGTCCCACCTTGGCAGTTCTCATTGCATTAAGAAAAGACATTTTTGCCACACATAATATTCCAGACCTGGAAGCTAATAGAGAGGCTGAGTGAGGAGTAAAGATGATGGAGGCTTTGTTGAAGAAAAATAACAATATTCACCAAACAATGTGGAGCTACCACATCAAACAGTCTCAGACTCATAGAGTCATAGAGGTTTAGAGCATGGAAACAGGCCCTTCAGCCCAACTTGTCTATGCCGCCCTTTTTTTTAAACCCCTCAGCTAATCCCAATTACCTGCATTTGGCCCATACCCATCGTACCCATGTAACTGTCTAAATGCTTTTTAAAAGGCAAAATTGTACCCACCTCTACTACTGCCTCTGGCAGCTTGTTCCAGACACTTACCACCCTCTGTGTGAAAAAATTGCCCCTCTGGACACTTTTGTATCTCTCCCCTCTCACCAAACCTGCGCCCTCTAGTTTTAGACTCCCCTACCTTTGGGAAAAGATATTCACTATCCAGCTGATCTGTGCCCCTCATTATTTTATAGACCTCTATAAGGTCACCCCTCAGCCTTCTACGCTCCAGAGAAAAAAGTCCCAGTCTATTCAGCCTCTCCTTATAACTCAATCCATCAAGTCCCGGTAGCATCCTAGTAAATCTTTTCTGCGCTCTTTCTAGTTTAATAATATAATTTCTATAATAGGGTGACCAGAACTGTACACAGTATTCCAAGTGTGGCCTTACCAATGTCTTGTACAACTTCAACAAGACATTCCAACTCCTGTATTCAATGTTCTGACCAATGAAACCAAGCATGCCGAATGCCTTCTTCACCACTCTGTCCACCTGTGACTCCACTTTCAAGGAGCTATGAACATGTACCCCGAGATCTCTTTATTCAATAGCTCTCCCCAACGCCCTACCATTAACTGAGTAAGTCCTGCCCTGGTTCAATCGACCAAAATGCATCATCTTGCATTTGTCTAAATTAAAATCCATCTGTCATTCGTCAGCCCACTGGCCCAATTGATCAAGATCCCCTTGCAATTGGAGATAACTTTCTTCACTGTCCACTATGCCACCAATCTTAGTGTCATCTGCAAACTTACTAACCATGCCCCCTATATGCTCATCCAAATCATTAATATAAATATCAAATAACAGTGGGCCCAGCCCCGATCCCTGAGGCACACCGCTGGTCACAGGCCTCCAGTTTGAAAAACAACTCTCTACAACCACCCTCTGGCTTCTGTCAAGAAGCCAATTTTGTATCCATTTAGATACCTCACCCTGGATCCTGTGAGATTTAACCTTATGCAACAATCTACCATGCGGTACCTTGTCAAAGGCTGAATCATCTGAAACTGGAAGACAACTGTGGACATAGCTCCCTGTTTCTCTGCACTTGCTTACACCATGTCTCAAAACACCAGGTATAGAAAGAGTGAGAGAAGGAGGATGAGTATTGTGCAACTGAAGCCAGAAACTAGAATCAATGCCATAGATAAAGGTAAAGTTGCCACAGTCCCAGATGACCAGAGGCTGTGACAGGCGGTGAGTTATCCTGAGGATACCTACACCACAGGTGAGGGGCAATGTTGAGAAGACAGGCCTTGAATGTTGTAGTGTAGATGACAGAACACCAAGCTGGGTTGGTCAGTATGGATTTGTGATCAAAATCCAGAAGGTTGGGTTTTGGGACACCCCATCCATGATTTTATTCTTTGGAGACTGAAAGTGGAACTGTGAGAAGAAACAGCGATACACTTGTATGTACAAGAAAAAAACCTTCAGTGGAATAGGCGAGTTACCCAGGAGATTAGGAAGACAACTTGAACATTATCATCTGAGATGTCCAATTTGAAGAGAGAACATGGAGGATGTGAACTTTATACATCCTCAGTGAGAGCTGAGAACAAGCTCGGGGAAATTGGCAAAACCACCTCGATGGTTATCTCTCTCTGCAGCAGGAATGAAGGCCAGAGAGTTTGAGGGCGATGTGAGATTATGTAAATAATGTATTCAGTGGAGTTACAGACTGAGGGGGAGATGGAATGGACTGATATGTAAATAACTGATATGTAAATAAGTGATATAAGATCACATGACGATAGACTGAGAGGCTGAGATGTGAACTCCTGTGTTTAGTCGTCTGTTCCACATGGAGAGAAATGTAGAACAAAAGGTAAAATTTACCAACAGCCTTGCTTCCAGCAGCCGTTACTGGCCCTAACCCAAGGGCAAATGAAACTAAGACCAGTGATAACTGACTATCCAAAATTACAATGGTTCAGGCCTGCAGGAACCTCGGTTTAGATTTCCCCTCCCCCAATTCTAACAGCAATCTCCCAGTCAACAGACAAGTCCAATATTTCCCACATCGTCTATCAGGATGTCTTTGAGAAAGGACAAGGACGCAGTTCAAAAAAAGTTAGAAGTCTTACAAACCCAGATTAAAGTCCAACAGGTTTATTTGGAATCAGGAGCTTTCAGAACACTGCTCCTTGATCAGGTGAGACTTATCTGGTGAAGGAGCAGCGCTCCGGAAGCTCGTGATTCCAAATAAACCTGTTGGACTTTGACGTGACGTTGTGAGACTGCTTACTGTGCCCACCCCTGTCCAACGCTGGCATCTCCATATCAAGGCTCAGTAAAGTGGTGGAGTTCAGGTGTGAGTTTGTGGGTTGCTGCCAACCCCCTGGGCTTTCCCAGCAGTTTCTGTTTTCATTTCAGATTTTCGGCATTCACAGTATTTTGCGTTAAGTTAGAAAGCAGAATGGGTTAACAAGTTTTGGCAAAATGGTTATATGACCTCCTGCGGTGACCGTCCACCCTGAGACAGGGAGGCTCAGAAAGATGGTGTTTCAGAATTCAATATTGAGGCTGGCCGGCGCACCAGAGTCAGCACATGGTCAGAAAATAAATATTTCACAATGTCTCCCACCTCAACCAGAAGATCAAATCATCAAATTCAGCAATTCCATTTAATAACATCTAGAAAAGAGTGTGTTTGATTGGTCTGCATTGGAACACGGTTAAGTTCCAACAAACTAGCCCATTGCCAGGGTCAGGGTTGGTGAAAGGGGCACCTCCGCCTGGCCACAAGGAGCCACAACTCCCAGTGATTCCATCCCCGATACGCAAACACAAAACTCTCCCCAAAGAGTCGTTTCAGAAAGGTCCAGCCATCCGTTTTCAGGAGAAAGGAGGTTTGTGGTTTCAAGAAATGGAACAGGAAATTTGGATTTTGAGAGGCGGAGGAATATACAAAGGAGTTTGTTTACGTGGGACATGTTCAAATCTCACCTTGTCTGTGATGTGAGAGTGACCATCACCAACATGGAGTTATTCCCTGGGGTTTTACACGTGTTGATCAGTGTTTGCTTGTTAGTATAAATAAATTTCTCAAAAATAGCATCTGAGAGATACGGGAAAAATTGGGTGCGAGAAGGTAAGAGACTAAAGGCAAAATATGTAAGCACCCTGATTGGCAATGGGTTGTAGACACAGGCAAGGAATTTAATTCCAATATTGTAATAAAAAACATTTCTCTTTGTGGAATCTCAAATGTGAGGCCCTGGTCAAGAAGAAGGAGGCATATGAAGGAGTCGGGAGATAATGCTGCAACTTTATAAGACCCTTGTCAGACCCCACTTGGAGTACTGTGCGCAGTTCTGGTCGCCTCACTACAGGAAGGATGTGGAAGCTATTGAGAGGGTGCAGAGGAGATTTACAAGGATGTTGCCTGGATTGGGAGGCATGTCTTATGAAGATAGGTTGAGGGAGCTGGGACTCTTCTCCCTGGAGAGACGAAGGTTGAGAGGCGACCTGATAGAGGTTTATAAAATGTTGAGAGGAACAGATAGTGTGGATTCTCGGAGGCTATTTCCCAGGGCTGAAATGGTCACTATGAGAGGACACAGATTTAAGGTGCTGGGGAGCAAGTACAGAGGAGATGTCAGGGGTAAGTTTTTCGCTCAGAGGGTGGGGGTGAGTGAGTGGAATCGGCTGCCGTCGGATTCGATAGGGTCTTTCAAGAGATTTCTGGATGACTACATGGGATTTAATAGGTTTGAGGGTTATAGGTAAGCCTGGTAGGTAGGGATATGATTGGCGCAACTTGTGGGCTGAAGGGCCTGTTTGTGCTGTAGTTTTTCTATGTTCTATGACATGACAGCTGGGATCAAATAGACCTTTGAAGGTTGTGGAGGGTGTCAGACAGAGTTAGGAGACAAATCAGGAGGACAAAAAGGGGACACAGGATTGTTTTGGCAGTTAAGGCAAAGGGGAATCCAAAGAGATTCTACAAATACATAAAGGGCAAAAGAGTAACAAGGAAGAGAGAGTAGGGCCTCTTAAGAATCAACAAGGTCATCTATGTGTGGATCCACAAGAGATGGGTGAGATCCTAAATGAATATTTCTCCCTGGAGGCTGTCCACCATCTACAAGGCACAAGTCAGGAGTGTGATGGAATATTCCCCACTCGCCTGGATGGGGGCAGCTCCAACAACACTCAAGAAGCTCGACACCATCCAGGACAAAACAACCCCGCTTGATTGGCACCACATCCACAAACATCCACTCCCTCCACCACCAACACTCAGTAGCAGCAGTGTGTACCATCTACAAGATGCACTGTAGCAATTCACCAAAAATCCTTAGACAGCACCTTCCAAACCCACCACCACTTCCATCTAGAAGGACAAGAGCAGCAGATACCTGGGAACACCCCCACCTGGAGGTTCCCCTCCGAGTCACTCACCGTCCTGCCTTGGAAATATATCGGCCGCTCCTTCACATTCGTTGAGTCAAAACCCTGGAATTCCCTCCCTAACGGCATTGTGGATCAACCCACAGAACATGGATGCAGCGATTCAGGAAGGCAGCTCCCCACCACCTTCTCAAGGGCAACGAGGGATGGATAATAAATTCTGGCCAGCCAGCAATGCCCATATCCCACACAGGAATAAAAAATATAGTTACTGTTGAGAAAGGGATAGATGTAAGGAAACTTGAGGAAATAAACTGTGATATCTTGAGCAGTGCACGGTGGCACAGTGGTTAACATTGCAGCCTCACAGCACCAGGGACCCGGGTTCAATTCCAGCCTTGAGCAGCTGTCTTTGTGGAGTTTGCACATTCTCCCCATGTCTGCGTGGATTTCGTCCGGGCGCTCCGGTTTTCTCCCACAGTCCAAAGATGTGTGGGTTAGGTGGATTGGCTGAGCTAAATTGCCCCTTAGTGTCAGAGGATTAACGTTGTGAATGTGTGGAGTTACAGGTATCGGGCCAGGCTGGAACTGATGTCGCTGCAAGCTTGATGCACTGAATGGCCTCCTTCTGCACTGTAGGGATTCTATGGATGTACATATTAGAGAAGGTGGTGCTGGAGGCCTTAAAGTGCATCAAGGTTGATAAATTTCCAAGACCTGATGAAGTGTATCCCAGGACATTCTGGGAGGCGAGGGAGGAAATTGCGGGTTCCCTAGCAGGGATATTTGAATCATCGATAATCACAGGTGAAGTGCCTGAAGATTGGAGAGGGGAAATGTTGTCCCTTTGTTTAAAAAGGGCTGCAGAGAAAAGCCTGGGAACTACAGGCCAGTGAGCCTCACACCTGTGGTGGGCAAATTGTTGGAAGGTATTTTGAGAGACAGGATCTACAGGCATTTAGAGATGCAAGGACTGATTAGGGACAGTCAGCATGGATTTGTGAGTGGAAAATCATATCTCACAAATTTAATTGAGTTTTTTTGAAGGGGTAACCAAGAAGGTAGATGAGGGCAGTGCAGTTGATGTTATCTACATGGACTTTAGCAAAGGCCTTTGACAAGGCCCTAAAAGTTGAAAGTTGGGAATCAAGTAGATAAGGTTGTCAAGAAGGCGTACGGTGTCTTGGCGTTTATTGGTAGGGGGATTGAATTTAGGAGTCGCAGTGTAATGTTGCAACTGTACACTACTCTAGTGCGGCCGCACTTGGAGTACTGTGTGCAGTTCTGGTCCCCGCATTACAAGAAGGATGTGGAGGCGTTGGAGAGGGTGCAGAGGAGGTTTACTAGGATGTTGCCTGGTATGGTGGGGAGGTCCTATGAGGAGAGACTGAGGGATCTAGGGTTGTTTTCGTTGGGAAGAAGGCGGCTAAGAGGGGATCTTATTGAAACATATAAGATGATTAGGGGTTTAGATAGGGTGGATAGTGATAGCCTTTTTCCTCGGATGGAGAAAGCTAGCACGAGGGGGCATGACTTTAAATTAAGGGGGGGTAGCTACAGGACGGATGTCAGGGGTAGGTTCTTTACCCAGCGGGTGGTGAGGGATTGGAATGCCCTGCCTGCTGCAGTTGTAGATGCGTCTAGTTTGGGGGCGTTTAAGAGATCTCTGGATAGGTTTATGGACGAAAAGGGATTGGTATAGGCTAGTGGGTCATTGTTTTTGTAACTGGTCGGCGCAACATCGTGGGCCGAAGGGCCTGTTCTGCGCTGTAATGTTCTATGTTCTAAGGTACCACATGGTAGGTTGTTGCATAAGGTTAAATCTCACAGAATCCAGGGTGAGGTATCTAAATGGATACAAAATTGGCTTCTTGACAGAATAAAAAGTCTGACAACACCAGGTTTAAATCCAACTGATTTATTTGATAGCAAACTCACTAGCTTTTGGGTTAGTCCCTTCGTCAAGGGACAAACCCGAAAGCTTGTGAGTTAACTATCAAATAAATCGGTTGGATTTAAACCTGGTGTTGTCAGACTTTTTACTGTGTTTACCCCAGTCCAACACCGGCACATCCACTTCTTGATAGAAGCCAGAGGGTGGTTGTAGAGAGTTGTTTTTCAAACTGGAGGCCTGTGACCAGCGGTGTGCCTCAGGGGTTGGGACTGGGTTTACGTATCAACACATATCTACTATATATACACATAAAAGACATATATGTAATTTAATTACAGATGTATACACCCAATTTATATGTATATATAACCACAATTACACGTATACCATACTCACACATGTACATGCTGTATTTACACACATACCGTGTGTTTACAAATACATTCTGTATTTTCACATATATAATCACATTTACACTTATATATTGTATTTACATATGTCTAAGAACATAAGAAATAGGAGCAGGAGTAGGCCATCTAGCCCCTCGAGCCTGCCCCGCCATTCAATAAGATCATGGCTGATCTGTCGTGGCTCAGTTCCACTATATTTACATGTGTATATTCTGTATGTCTACACATGTATATCATATGTATACTCGTACATACTGTATTTACACTCATATCCATTGTATTTACCACTGGAAAGCTATTCTTTGTGCTAAAAATTAAGATTCACTGGATTTGAATCATTGACTCAGGCAGGCCAAGTTCAGAGGCTGCAGTGTCAATGCAGACACATTCCAAAGGGCGGCTATCTCCCAACTCAAAATCAAGGAAGGAACAGTTTAAATGTTGCTGCAAAACCTGAATCCTAAACAAGGACTTTGTTTCAGGACGAGATTGGTTGTTTATTCCTTGGATCCTCCCATCAGATGCAAAGCTGCCTTTTTAACTCAATTAAACTTCCATATTCACTCACAAGTCACAAGGACAGAATCACAGAATCTACAGTGCAGAAGGAGGCCATTCGGCCCATAGAGTCTGCACTGATCACAATCCCACCCAGACCCTATTCCTGTAACTGCACATATTTCCCCTGCTAATCCCCCTGCCACTATATGGGGCAATTTATCACGGCCAGTTCACCTAACCCGCACACCTTTGGACTGTGGGAGGAAACCAAAGCACCCGGAGGAAACCCACACAGACACAGGGAGAATGTGCAGACTCTGCACAGACAGCAACCCAAGGATGGAATTGAACCCGGGTCCCTGACACTGTGAGGCAGCAGCGCTAACCACTGTGCCACCGTGCTGGTCCCTTAACAAGTCTTGACAAAATGCAAGTGTTCATATTCCTGGACCTGGTTTTACACATGGACAGAGTTATATCGCTGCTTCCTGGGTCGGAAGTTTTGATTATCTTGAAGATTTTAGTGAAAAAAACCCAGAAATCTTCTATAAAGACACTGATTTGATAGTAAATGTTTCTGTGTTAGTTGAGAGAGGTAACTCTGTTCCATTGCCCCGTGTGTACTGATTGACATGGTGACCCAGCCAGGCAATACTTCCATTTTAACACATTCTTAGTTTCAAATCCTTCCATTGCCTCGTGCCCTCCACATCCTTGGAATCTCATTCAACCTCACAACCTGGGCACCACAGAAAAGTTACGGCACAAAAAGAGGCTATTTGGCCCATCTTGTCCATGCCAGTCCAAGGAACCTTCTAGCCTTCATTAATCGAGGGATTGAGTTTAGGAGTTGGGAGGTAATGCTGCAACTTTATAAGACCCCTGTCAGACCCCACTTGGAGTACTGTGCGCAATTCTGGTCGCCTCACTACAGGAAGGATGTGGAAGCTATTGAGAGGGTGCAGAGGAGATTTACAAGGATGTTGCCTGGATTGGGAGGCATGTCTTATGAAGATAGGTTGAGGGAGCCGGGGCTCTTCTCCCTGGAGAGACGAAGGTTGAGAGGTGACCTGATAGAAGTTTATAAAATGTTGAGAGGAATAGATAGGGTGGATTCTCAGAGGCTATTTCCCCGGGTTGAAATGGTCGCTACAAGAGGACACAGGTTTAAGGTGCTGGGGAGCAGGTACAGAGGAGATGTCAGGGGTAAGTTTTTCACTCAGAGGGTGGTGAGTGAGTGGAATCGGCTGCCGTTGGTGGTGGTAGAGGCGAACTCGCTGGGGTCTTTTAAGAGACTTCTGGATGAGTATATGGGATCTAATGGGATTGAAGGTTATAGATAGGGCCTGGTAGGTAGTGATATGATTGGCGCAACTTGTGGGCCGAATGGCCTGGTTGTGCTGTAGTGTTCTATGCTCTATGTTTGGTGAACCCTGCTTCCCTTTCTAATCCCACCTCCCTGCACCTGGCTCAGAGCCCTGTAGTTTACAGCATTTAAGGTGTGGATCTGGGTACTGTTTCAAAGAGTTCAGGGTCTCTGCCTCATTACCACCTCGGGCAGTGAGATCTCACCATGCCTCCAATTATGGCCCCTTGAGATCAGCCACGATCCGACTGAATGGAGGATAGGATCAATGGGCCGAATGGTCTGCTCCTGCTCCTATTTGATATGATCTTGTGATCCTTGTGCACTCGCACTAACTTTGCTCCATTAAGTGGCGGTTGTGCCTCCAGCTGCCAGAGCCCAGGTTCTGGAATTCCCTCCCTGAACCTCCTCTCCTCCTTCCAGACCCACACTAAAAGTGACCTCTTTGGCCACACCTTGGGTCCCAGCCACTGTCAAACTCGGTGCAAAAGCATCGTGAGAGGATGTGTTGAGTCAAAGGTGCTATGTAAATGCAAGTGGCTGTTGTTGTGTTTACTGGACTGGCAAAATTAACAGAGGGGGAAAGGCAATAATTAAAATAAATTTAAAAATAAGATTGAAGTGAGAAACTGGCAGAAGTGACAAAGCAGAACAGGAATAGAAGCAGCTTCCGTTTGTTGGTCAGAGCTCAGTGTATCTCTTCGATCAAACCTGTTCTCCAACATAACTCTGTCTGCACTTTCAAAATTAGCTGCAATTCTTCAAACTTTCCACTCTCGAAGCAATATCTTGCTGGAAATCAGATCCTGGCCCCACTTCCCCCCCCAATACTTTCACAACGCTGGCCCCAAAATCCCCTCAGAAACAGCTTCAGATTAAAAACAATCCACCAATAATGTCCAGGTAGAACAAATAACCGAGTCGTCATAACAACCAAACCATCAGAACACAATAAGTAGGTCACTCCAGAGGAACACAGTGTCTTCCACTCCCAACCACCAACCCTCCATCCATCCCCAATCTCTACCCCCCCCCCCCACCCCCCCCCCACCAAACACTCGGCTCAAAACCACCAGAAACACAAACTCATTCCTCAAAATCAGATGTTTTTTGAAGGAACTTCAGAATATTTTTCTTGCTGGTTTAATCAGTCGGGACGGATCCTGCTTCAATGAAACGTCACAAACCTGAACATTAACTCTGTCCGTCTCCCAGACAGGGAACAGGGAACAGGCCTGGGAGCTTCCAGCATTTCCTGCTGCAGTTTTTACAGTTCCCGCATCTCACTCACAAATAATCAGCAAATGTCTCTGCACGAGGGCGAGTGAGGGAGGGAGGGGGCGAGTGAGGGAGGGAGGGAGAGGGCGAGTGAGGGAGGGAGGGAGAGAGGGCGAGTGAGGGAGGGAGGGAGAGGGCGAGTGAGGGAGGGAGAGGGGCGAGTGAGGGAGGGAGGGAGGAGGGCGAGTGAGGGAGGGAGGGAGAGGGGCGAGTGAGGGAGGAGGGAGAGGGCGAGTGAGGGAGGGAGGGAGAGGGTGAATGAGGGAGGGAGGGAGAGGGTGAATGAGGGAGAGGGTGAATGAGGGAGAGGGTGAATGAGGGAGAGGGTGAATGAGGGAGAGGGTGAATGAGGGAGAGGGTAGGTGCGAAAGAGTGGGTGTGAAAGTGGGTGGGTGGGTGGGTGGGTGCGAGTGCGAGGGAGGGTGGGTGTGAGGGTGGGTGGGGGCGAGAGCGGGTGGGTGGGTGCGAGAGTGGGTGGGTGCGAGAGTGGGTGGGTGCGAGAGTGAGTGGGTGGGTGGGTGGGTGGTGAGTGTGGGTGGGTGGGTGAGTGAGTGGGTGCGAGAGTGGGTGGGTGGGTGGGTGCGAGAGTGGGTGGGTGGGTGGGTGGGTGCGAGAGTGGGTGGGTGGGTGCAAGAGTGGGTGGGTGGGTGTGAGGGAGAGATTAGGTGTGATTTAGTGGGAGTGGATGACAGTAAAACACAGTGAGCTGGTTCAGTGTAACAAACCCAGTGCAGAGACATACAGAGACCACCCAGTGACGGTGCAGCAGGAAAGGCTGGTTCAATACATGCTTCCAAAGGAAGTCTGTTACTCTATAAATATCAGCGCACTGGGACATGGAACATGTATAACTTGGCACATTATTATTACATGAATAAACAAACATGGAACCCAAACACACACACGGAAACACACAGTAAAACACACAGGCACAGGG
>NC_137327.1:5000-65000 GCF_965287045.1 Carcharhinus amblyrhynchos
TTAAAGCTAACTGTGCTAGTTTCTTCTGACTTTTATACCAGAAACAGGAAGCAGTTTGCAAAGGGACTTGGGTAGTTTCAGCCCCGCCCCGCCCATTTAAAAGTTACTCACCTCAGGGAATCAACCTCATTGTTCCTTGGGAGCGCTGAAGAGAGGCAGCGATTTGTAAGAGGAGAGCTTCAAGGTGAGTTAAAGCTAACTTTGCTAGTTTTTATTTAAATTTTATAGCAGGAACAGGAAGCAGTTTGCAAAGGGAATGGGATAGTTCCTGCCCTGCCCATTTAAAAGTTACTCACCTTAAGGAATTGACCTCATTGTTCCTTGGGAGCACTAAAGAGAGGCAGCGATTTGTCAGAGGAGCGCTTGAGGGTGAGTTAAAGCTAACTTTGCTTGTTCTTTAAATCATTTTATAGCAGAAACAGAAAGCAGTTTGCAAAGGGACTTGGGTAGTTCCCCCACCCGCCCCACCCGGCCCATTTACAAGTTACTCACCTCAAGGAATCGACCTCATTGTTCCTTGGGAGCACTGAAGAGAGGCAGCGATTTGTAAGAGGAGCGCTTGAGGGTGAGTTAAACCAAACTTTGCTAGTTCTTTAAAAAATTTTATAGCCGAAACATAAGCAGTTTGCAAAGGGACTTGGGTAGTTCCAGCCCAGCCCCGCCCTGCCCATTTAAAAGTTACTCACCTCAGGGAATCGACCTCATTGTTCCTTGGGAGCACTGAAGAGAGGCAGCGATTTGTAAGAGGAGAGCTTGAAGGTGAGTTAAAGCTAACTTTTCTAGTTTTTATTTGAATTTTAAAGCAGAAACAGGAAGCAGTTTGCAAAGGGACTTGGGTAGTTTTTTTTCCTTACCATAAATTGGTCTGGTGAGGCATCCCGATACTCTACACAGGTAGATTATCCCACCCTCCCACCTCCTCTAACCTAAAAAAGAGAGAGAGGGGCTTGGAGTGAGAACAGATAAGTTGGTTTCTGTGATCTGTAAGGGCTTTGGCTCACAGGGTGTGGCAATGTAAGTTTATAAGTTCCTATTACTTTTTTCTCTGTGTTTCTAAAAAGGGCAAGTATGGGTGTGAGGCAAGTATGTGGTTACCAATGTAATATGTGGGAGGTCCTGGAAGCTTCTGGTCTCCCAGACATCCATATCTGTGCTCGGTGTGTGGAGCTGCAGTCCCTAAGGGACCAGGTTAAGGAACTGGAACTGCAGCTCGAGGACCTTCATCTCATTAGAGAGAACGAGGAGGTAATTGCCAGGAGCTACCGGCAAGTGGTCACACCGGGGCAACGGGAAGAAGGCAAGTGGGTAACCCGGCTAATTTATAACTCTCCAGTGTCCTAACTGAGCCTCCACTTCTCAAATTTACATAAGCCTCCTTGTTCCTCTTCACCAGAGATTCGACTTCCTTAGTACGCCACGGTTCCCTCGCTTGACCGCTTCCTCCCTGCCTGACAGGTACATATTTACCGAGAACTCGCAGTAGCTGCTCCTTGAATAAGCTCCACGTTTCAGATGTTCCCAGCCCCTGCAATTTCCTACTCCACCTTATGTATCCTAAATCTCACCTAATAGCCTCATAATTACCTTCCCCCAGCTATAACTTCTGCCCTTCGGTATACGCCTATCCCTTTCCATCACTAAGGTAAACGTAACCAAACTGTGGTCACTATCACCAAAGTGCTCACCTACCTCCAAGTCTAACACCTGGTCTGGTTCATTACCTAGTACCGAATCCAATTTAGCTTCACCTCTTGTTGGCCTATCTACATACTGTGTCACGAAACCTTTCCTCGACATCTCTGGAACTTTTTGGAGGCCTATAAGCAATTCCCAGCAGGGTGACCTCTCCTTTCCTGTTTCTAATCTCAGCCTCTACTACCTCAGTAGACAGGTCCACATCACACGTCCTTTCTGCCACCGTAATGCAGTCCTTGACCGACAATGCTACGCCTCCCCCTCTTCTACCATCTTCTCTACTCTGACTGAAACATCTGAACCCCGGAACCTGCAACAACCATTCCTGTCCCAGGCACCGACTCAGGCTGCAAGTTCATCCACCTTTATTGCGTATGCTCCTCGCATTAAAGTATACACGCTTCAAACCACCCTCCCGCCTGCCGATACACTGCTGTGACCTAGAAACCTTATCTGTGACCTTCCTACTCTCAACCTCCTGTACGCTGGAGCTACAATTCAGGTTCCCACCCCCCTCTGAATCAGTTTAAAACCCCCTGAATAGCATTGGCAAATTTTCCCCCCAAGGTATTAGTTCCCCTCTGGTTCAGGTGCAGACCATCCCTCTTGTAGAGGTCCCACCTACCCCAGAATGAGCCCCGATTGTCCAAGTATCTGAACCCTTCCCTCCTGCACCATCCCTTTAGCCACGACTTCAAATGTTCTCTCTCTATTCTTCTCCATGCTATCCCGAGGCACAGGTAACAAACCAGAGGTAACCACTCTGTTTTAGCTCTAAGCTTCCACCCTAACTCCCTGAAATTCTGTTTTATATCCCCGTCCCTTTTCCTACCTATGTCGTGGGTGCCTACGTTGCTGAGGTATGAAAACCTTGTTTTTTTGGGGGTCTTTAATTAGATGTAAATTTATTCAAGTGATTGGAAATCAGGTTTTCACAGCTTCCAACTTGTATCTGTGTCAGATCGTCAAGAAAATCAGAAGGCCGTCACTCAAATAGAATTCTATCTTTAATCTGAAGGAAAATCTCCTCTACAGTCACTCGCATCACTGCAATCCCAAGTAACATGATATAAATATCGGTGACATTTGAGAAAGAAAAAATGTATAAATATATGTTGTTTTTCATGTCCAGGCATCACAAAATGGATAAAACCAGTATAGTTTTTCTTGATTATACAAACATATTATCGTAGAGTCATAGCAACAAAGGACCACCGGGTGGAGTTTTCTCAATTCTCAGCCAAGATGGTTTAAGCTCCTAAGGGATAATCTCTGTTTCCTCTGAAGCCGGCCACTGTGCGCTTTACTTTGAAGACACTACCGATCTGGCCAGTCAGATACAGGCAGGACACGTATTTGCAGAATGGATAGAGCAGGAGAGAATGCAAGAGAGACCTCAAATTATCTTCTCGTTGTTACCCACTCATTATCTATCTGATTCCAACCATACTGCAGTTTCTTCTCTAATTGAAATAGTTAGTTTGCTATCATGTGATTAACTGCCCAATTACTGAATATGGTCACAGAAGCTGAGGAAGCTTCATTCGAGGTGCATTGTTTATAATGACTGAATTAAATGGTCTGTGAAGCCCTCTTCTCAGCCAGGGTCCATTGTCCAAAGTGATTGAGTTTAATAGCACAGTCCACACCCACCTGGACAAACACATTGGCCAGAGTTGTCCCATCCCGCCTGCTGCTGGAATTTTAGCGGGTGGGTTGCAGCGAATGTGAAACCCCGTTGACGGTCGGGTGGGAATTTCAGGTTTTTAAACCGGTGCGGTCGGAGAAGTCCGCCCGTTGTATCTGGATGTCTGTGAGTAGTTCAGGGGATAGACCACTCTTGAATAAATCAATTTTCTGGGTGGGCTACTTTCAGACAGCGTAATTCCTTTCTAATGGTTTTGTAATTTTGCAAGGTGAAGTCGTGTAAATATTTCGCTATTTGCTGAAAAGCAAATTGATGGAAATATAGTTGGCTAGATTGGATTTGTCCTGCCTTTTATGGACAAGAGATACCCAGGCAAAGTATGACATTCGTGCCAGCGTTGTAGCTATACTAGAACAGCTCATCTCGGAGCAGTTAGTTCCAGACCGCAAGTCTTCAGTACTACTATTGAGATTTTGTCAGTGCCTTCAGCAGGTAGGTGGTAGTCAGCAGGAGGTTTCCTACTCCACGTTTGACATGAAACCACAAAACTTAATGGGATCCGTAGTCAATATTCAGGACTCCCGTGGTCATTCCTGAGTGCATAACAATGTACCGTCAACTCTGATGGATCTGTCCTGCTAGTGGGGCTGGACGTACCCAGGTACGGTGATACAGCAGTCCGGGACATTGGTTGTAATCTGTAAATAAGCCATGCACGTTGACAAAAATGAGAGTGTACACTGGCTGGATTACATGTTCAAATTCTTGAGTTAGGTTTGAACCATTAACGTTCTGACAATGTGGTAAGGTTTCAACTATGGAGTCAAACTGTAAGCTTTAGCATGCTTTACTATGTTAAAGATACTAAGTGCAAATAGGTGTTGTTGTAAATGGAACGTGCCATTTTTGAATCTATCGATCAGAAGATTGTTTACAATATTCAATTATGAAGGTCACAAAAGGTCTCAATGCACCCAGAGATCACCCTGCCTCCATCTGCTGGTGATGCCGTGTCAATGCACCCAGAGATCACCCTGCCTCCATCTGCTGGTGATGCTGTCTCAATGCACCCAGAGATCACCCTGCCTCCATCTGCTGGTGATGCCGTGTCAATGCACCCAGAGATCACCCTGCCTCCATCTGCTGGTGATGCTGTCTCAATGCACCCAGAGATCACCCTGCCTCCATCTGCTGGTGATGCCGTCTCAATGCACCCAGAGATCACCCTGCCGCCATCTGCTGGTGATGCCGTGTCAATGCACCCAGAGATCACCCTGCCTCCATCTGCTGGTGATGCTGTGTCAATGCACCCAGAGATCACCCTGCCTCCATCTGCTGGTGATGCTGTGTCAATGCACCCAGAGATCACCCTGCCTCCATCTGCTGGTGATGCTGTCTCAATGCACCCAGAGATCACCCTGCCTCCATCTGCTGGTGATGCCGTGTCAATGCACCCAGAGCCCACCCTGCCTCCATCTGCTGGTGATGCCGTGTCAATGCACCCAGAGCCCACCCTGCCTCCATCTGCTGGTGATGCTGTCTCAATGCACCCAGAGCCCTCCCTGCCTCCATCTGCTGGTGATGCTGTCTCAATGCACCCAGAGATCACCCTGCCGCCATCTGCTGGTGATGCTGTCTCAATGCACCCAGAGATCACCCTGCCTCCATCTGCTGGTGATGCTGTCTCAATGCACCCAGAGATCACCCTGCCGCCATCTGCTGGTGATGCTGTCTCAATGCACCCAGAGATCACCCTGCCTCCATCTGCTGGTGATGCTGTCTCAATGCACCCAGAGATCACCCTGCCTCCATCTGTATGAAATACAGAGAGACAGAGAGAGACACACAGATACACAGAGATATATACAGAGAGACAGAGACAGACACATATAGCAATACAGAGACAGAGAGAGAAACACACAGATAGAGAGATATATACACAGAGACAGAGAGGGGGAGAGAGAGAGAGACACAGGTACAGATAGAGACAGAGAGATGATAAAGTAAGAAAGATGAAATAGAGAGACACACACGTAAATACACGAATCGAGAAATTCAAAAAGAGAGATGGAATTAGGCAAAGTCAGATCTAGCTTTGCATTCAATGTTTATTTAAAAATTCAGAGAGTATTTTACAGGAAAATTGATTTTAAAGTTAACAAAAGTACATCTGTCCTTTTCAGCTTCACACTGAGATCAGAACCCATGCGATCTGAGCTGCCCGGTATCTGTACAACTGTAACAGAGACCAGAAAGAGAAAAAACAGAGCTCAACATCACGGGAAATGAACAATTGTGAATAAGGTACAAGAAAAGTTCTTTATTTATACATGAAACTTAAACTCCAAGAAAACTATTAACTACAATTACATTACAACAAAAATCCCCTTATACATTTCACACTGAAAACTGCAATCCTGTCCACGATTGTCTCAGTTCCAGATTCAGAGTGATAAACAGAGACAATTTGACTGTTACAGTCACCGAGAGCAGATATTGTGTTTGTGTCACTCAGAGATCTTCATAATCAGCTGAGGGAAATCTACAGCGTCCAAAATTCAACCCATCACTTGATCTGTAAAAGAGAGATACACCAATGATCAGATATTTATGATGTGGGACATTAGAGTTTTTAATCAGTGAAACATTGAGAGATTTTTCAAATCCCTTCTGTCAGTTTAATAACCCAGTCTGACAGCAGTTCCATTTCACACTCTCTGCTCAGTCCTGTGTTGGGGGGGGGGGGCGGTTAGTGTCGGATCAGTGTTTGCTTTTCTCAAACTGCAGTGAGATCCCCAACAAGGGTAACAGACGTTTAAAAACTTAAACATTACAAAACTAAACCAGACAGAGAGTGATTGGGCCTCCTGCCTTCAATACAGCGATCTTCGCTCCAGAGATTGTGGGTTCAGCTCAGAGCTGAAAATACTAGGCCCTTAGCATCAAAACACACAGACACACAGAGAGAAAAACACAGAGACAGAGACACAGAGAAACACAGAGACACACAGACACACAGGGAGAAAAGCACAGAGAGACAGAGACACAGACAAAAAACACACAGAGAAAAACACAGAGACAGAGACACAGAGAAACACAGAGACACACAGAGAGAAAAACACAGAGACAGAGAAACACAGAGACAAGAAACACACAGACACACAGAGAGAAAACACAGAGAGACAGAGACACAGAGAAACACAGACAAGAAACACACAGACACACAGAGAGAAAACACAGAGAGAAAAACACTGAGAGACAGAGACACAGAGAAACACAGAGACAACAGACACAGAGAGAGAAAAACACTGAGACAGAGACACAGAGAAACACAGAGATAAGAGACACACAGAGAGATAGAAACCAAGAGAGACACAGATACACAGAGGGGATAGAGACAGACAGATATGGATACAGAGAAATAGAGAGATAGAGAGGCAGAGCGATAGAGACAGAGAGACACAGATACATAGAGATAGAGAGTCATAGATACGGAGAAATACAGAGACACAGAGAGATACACAGATACAGACAAAGAGACAGAAAGAGACACAGATACAGAGAAATACAGAGACACAGATACACAGATACAGACAAGGAAACAGAAAGAGACACAGATACAGAGAAATACAGAGACACAGAGATGCACAGATACAGACAAGGAGATAGAAAGAGACACAGATACAGAGAAATACAGAGACACAGAGACACATAGATACAGGCAAGGAGACAGAAAGAGACACAGATACAGAGAAATACAGAGACACAGAGATACACAGATACAGACAAGGAAAGAGGAAGACACACAGATACAGAGAAATACAGAGACACAGAGATGCACAGATACAGACAAGGAGATAGAAAGAGACACAGATACAGAGAAATACAGAGACACAGAGACACATAGATACAGGCAAGGAGACAGAAAGAGACACAGATACAGAGAAATACAGAGACACAGAGAGATACACAGATACAGACAAGGAAACAGAAAGACACACAGATACAGAGAAATACAGAGACACAGAGAGATACACAGATACAGACAAGGAAACAGAAAGACACACAGATACAGAGAAATACAGAGGCAGAGACACACAGATATGTAGAGAGATATTTAGAGAGACACGCACACAAATTCATACTAACAGAGATATAGAGAAAGAGAGATGGAGTTAGACAAAGTCAGAATTAGTTAATTTTGCATTCAATGTTTATTTAAAAATTCAGAGAATATTTCACAGGAAAATTGATTTTAAAGTTAACAAAAGTGAATCTGATCTTTGAGTTCACACTGAGATCAGAACCCATGCGATCTGAGCTGCCCGGTATCTGTACAACTGTAACAGAGACCACAAAGAGAAGCAACAGGAGCTCAACATCACGGGAAATGAACAATTGTGAATAAGGAACAAGAAAAGTTCTTTATTTATACATGAAATTTAAACTATAAGAAAACTATTAACTACAATTAATAGACACTCCGTTATTACAATCTGGGCCTTGTATCAGTAACCTCTGCCCTAAACCTTTCCCATTATTACAATCTGGGCCTTGTATCAGGAAATACTGCCATAAAACTTTCTTGGTTATGACAATCAGGGCCTTGTATCAGTAATCTTTGTTGTAAACCTCTCTCAGTTATGACAATCTGGGCCTTGTATCAGTAATCTCTATCCTAACCTCTCAGTTATTACAATCTTGGCCTTGTATCAGTAACCTCTGTCCTAAACCTTTCCCATTATTACAACCTGGGCTTTGTATCAGTAATCTTTGCCCTAAACCTCACTCAGTTATGACAATCTGTGCCTTGTATCAGTAACCTCTGCCGTAAATCTCTCTCAGCGATTACAATCTGGGCCTTGTATCAGTAATCTCTGCCCTAAACCTCTCTCAGTTAATACAATCTGGGCCTTGTATCAGTAATCTCTGTCCTCAACCTCTCTCAGTTATTACAATCTGGGCCTTGTATCAGCAATCTTTGCCCTAAACCTCTCTCAGTTATTACAATCTGGGCCTTGTATCAGTAATCTGTGCTCTAAACCTCTCTCAGTTATTACAATCTGGGCCTTGTATCAGTAATCTCTGCCCTAAACCTCTCTCAGTTATTACAATCTGGGCCTTGTATCAGTAATCTCTGCCCTAAACCTCTCTCAGTTATTACAATCTGGGCCTTGTATCAGTAATCTGTGCCCTAAACCTCTCTCAGTTATTACAATCTGGGCCTTGTATCAGTAATCTCTGCCCTAAACCTCTCTCAGTTATTACAATCTGGGCTTTGTATCAGTAATCTCTGCCCTAAACCTCTCTCAGTTATTACAATCTGGGCCTTGTATCAGTAATCTCTGCCCTAAACCTCTCTCAGTTATTACAATCTGGGCTTTGTATCAGGAATCTGAACACAGGGATGTGGTTTCCTCTGGTATCTCAATCTGTGAACGATGACGGAGCCTCCACAACCCTCCGGGATAGAGAATTCCAAAGATTTCCCATCCCGGAATTCTGGGAAAGTTGGGGAGATGGATTGGAAACTGGTTTAGGGTTTGGACACTGAGGGTGGGTGGTAGAAAGCTGTTTGAGTGACTGGAGGCCTGTGTCCAGTTGTGGGGTACCACAAGGCTCAGTGCTGGGGGGGTTTATTATTGTTCTATATCAATGTTACAGAGGATAATCTGGGGGCAATGATCAGCAAGGTGTCCAGATGAGACCAAGATTGGTGGGATGGTTAATCGGGGAGAAGGTTGGAGGTTACAGGGAGATAGAACTGGGTTGGGTCAGATAGGCACAGCATATGGGATTTAACCCT
Source organism: Carcharhinus amblyrhynchos (assembly GCF_965287045.1). Classification (NCBI taxonomy): domain Eukaryota; kingdom Metazoa; phylum Chordata; class Chondrichthyes; order Carcharhiniformes; family Carcharhinidae; genus Carcharhinus; species Carcharhinus amblyrhynchos. Next base: position 14,150 of record NC_137327.1, read on the forward strand.
GATAAGTGGGAGCTGATGCCATTTGGAAGAAGTAACAAGGTGAGGGAGTATTTAATGAGTGGCGGGACACTGGGAAGCTCAGAGGAACATACGGATCTCGGGAAATGATTCCCAGATCCCTGAAGGCAGCAGAGTAGGTGAATCAGGGGGTAAAGAAGGCAGATGAAACACTTGCCTTTATCAGTCATGGTGTAGAGAATAAGAGTAAAGAGTTCAGGTTGGAGTTACACAGAGCGATGGGGAGGCTGGAACACTGTGTGCAGCTCTGCTCACCTCACTCGTCAGTCACGAGGGGACAGGGTTTTAGTCGGAGTGAGTCGGAGGGGAGTTGTGAGGAATGTTCACTCGGAGGGTGGGGAGATTCGGGGACACGCTGCCTGGGAAGGGAATGGAGGCTGGAAACCTTCCAATCTTTCAAAAACGTTTGGATGAGCGCTCAAAACATCCCGACGTTCCCAGATACGGGACAAGAGATGGAAAACTGGGCTAGCACAGCTTTAGTGTGAGTTCCTGTTGGTGCAGAGTCGATGGGCCAAAGGGCCTGTTCTTCACTGTGTGACTCTATGACTCTGAGGGAAGAAATTCCTCCTCATCTCAGTCCTAAACATCCTACCCCCTCCCCTTACTCTGAGACAGTGCTGGGGGTCACTGCCTGTGTGAAGCTTGCACATTCTCCCCGTGTCTGTGTGGGTTTCCTCCGGTTTACTCTCACAGTTTGAAAGGTGGATCAGCTGTGCTAAATTCTCCCTCAGTGTAACCCAATCAGGTCCCAGAGCTTGGTGACTACAGGCTTTTCACAGTAACTTCATTGCAGTGTTAATATAACTCTACTTCTGACACTAATGAATCCATTTTCAAACCTGATACTAGATTCCCCCATGTTGGCCTTGTTCTGTCAGGGTTCATGTGGACGTTTAAAGATTAGTCAATAATTCTTTAAGGACAGATTAAAGAAATTCTCGTTTCCTCCCACAGTACAAAGAAGTGCGGGTTGGGTTGATTGGCCTTTTGTCTGTGCAGTGTGCAAGAAACCAAACCTTTCACTGCATCCCAGTACATGGGATAGGACAGCACGGGGACACGATGGTTAGCATTGCCGCCTCACAGCACCAGGGACCCGGGTTCAATTCTCGGCTTGGGAATGGAGTTTGCACATTCTCCCCATGTCTGCGTGGGTTTCTTCCTGGTTTCCTTCCACAGTCCAAAGATGTGCAGACCAGGTGGAGTCTGAGACACAGCAGAAGCAGGGTAAAGATTTGAAAATGGAGGACTTCTAACAGACTTTTAAGAGACAGGGTTTAAAAATGTAAAGATTACAAAACCAGACAGAGTGATGAGGCCTCACACCTTCAATGTTGATCTTCTCTCAGAATCAGAGAGATTGTGGGTTCAGCACAGAGCCTAAAATACTAGGCCCTTAGCATCGAGACACAGAGACAGAGACAGATATAGAGAAATGCAAAGACACAAACACACACAGATACCCAGAGAGGTATTGACACAGAGACAGAGAGAGAAACACAGAGAAAGATACACAGAGATACAGAGAGAGACACAAATAGAGAGAAATACAGAGACAGAGAGACACACACAGATAAACAGAGAGATATATACAGAGAGAGACACAAATAGAGAAATACAGAGACAGAGAGAGACACACAGATAAACAGTGATATACTGAGACAGAGAGAGACACAAATAGAGAGAAATACAGAGACAGAGAGAGACACACAGATAAACAGAGATATACAGACAGAGAGAGATACAGATAAATAGAGGCAGAGAGATGTACAAAACCACATAAAGATATAGATAGAGAGACACACACATAAATACACTAATCAAGAAATACAAAAAGAGAGACAGAATTAGGCAAAGTCAGGTCTAGTTTTGCATTCAATGTATATTTAAAAATTCAGAGAGTATTTTACAGGGAAATTGATTTTAAAGTTAACAAAAGTACATATATCCTTTTCAGCTTCACACTGCGATCAGAACCCATGTGATCTGAGCTGCCCGGTATCTGTACAACTGTAACAGAGACCAAAAAGAGAAAAAAACAGCTCAACGTCACGGGAAATGAACAATTGTAAATAAGGAACAAGAAAAGTTCTTTATTTATACATGAAACTTAAACTCCAAGAAAACTATTAACTACAATTACATTACAACAAAAATCACCGTATACATTTCACACTGAAAACTGCAATCCTGTCCATGATTGTCTCAGTTCCAGATTCAGAATGATAAACAGAGACAATTTGACTGTTACAGTCACCGAGAGCAGATATTGTGTTTGTGTCACTCAGAGATCTTCATAATCAGCTGAGGGAAATCTACAGCGTCCAAAATTCAACCCATCACTTGATCTGTAAAAGAGAGATACACCAATCAAGTAGATAAGGTTGTTAAGAAGGCATACAGTGTCTTGGCGTTTATTGGTAGGGGGATTGAATTTAGGAGTCGTAGCGTTATGTTGCAACTGTACACAACTCTGGTGCGGCCGCACTTGGAGTATTGTGTGCAGTTCTGGTCCCCACATTACAAGAAGGATGTGGAGGCTTTGGAGAGGGTGCAGAGGAGGTTTACCAGGATGTTGCCTGGTACGGAGGGGAGATCCTATGAGGAGAGGCTGAGGGATTTGGGGTTGTTTTTGCTGGAAAGAAGGCGGCTAAGAGGGGATCTTATTGAAACATATAAGATGATTAGAGGTTTAGATAGGGTGGATAGTGATAGCCTTTTTCCTCTGATGGAAAAATCTAACACGAGGGGGCATGGCTTTAAACTAAGGGGGGGTAGTTATAGGACAGATGTCAGGGGTAGGTTCTTTACCCAGAGGGTGGTGAGGGATTGGAATGCCCTGCCTGCTGCAGTCGTAAATGCGCCTAGTTTGGGGGCGTTTAAGAGGTCTGTGGACAGGTTTATGGACGAAAAGGGATTGGTTTAGGTTAGTGGGTCATTGTTGTTGTTTTTTTTTAACTGGTCGGCGCAACATCGTGGGCCGAAGGGCCTGTTCTGCGCTGTAATGTTCTATGTTCTATGTTCTATGTTCAATGATCAGATATTTATGATGTGGGACATTAGAGTTTTTAATTGGTAAAACATTGAGAGATTTTTCAAATCCCTTCTGTCAGTTTAATAACCCAGTCTGACAGCAGTTCCATTTCACACTCTCTGATCAGTCCTGTGTTGGGGGGGGTTTAGTGTGGGATCAGTGTTTGCTTTTCTCAAACCGCAGTGAGATCCCCAACAAGGGCAAGAGGTTTCAGTGTTTAAAAATGTAAAGATTACAAAACTAAACCAGACAGAGAGTGATTGGGCCTCCTGCCTTCAATACAGCGATCTTCGCTCCGGAGATTGTGGGTTCAGCTCAGAGCTGAAAATACTAGTCCCTTAGCATCAAAACACACAGACACACAGAGAGAAACACAGAGAGACAGAGACACAGAGAAACACAGAGACAAGAGACACACAGACACACAGAGAAAAACACAGAGAGACAGAGACACAGAGACAAGAGATACACAGAGAGAAAAACACAGGGAGACAGACGCAGAGGAACACAGAGACATACAGAGAGAAAAACACACACAGAGACACAGAGAAACACAGAGACAAGAGACACGCAGAGAGATAGAAACCAAGAGAGACACGGATACACAGATATGGATACAGAGAAATAGAGAGATAGAGAGGCAGAGCAATAAAGACAGAGAGACACAGATACATAGAGATAGAGAGTCATAGATACAGAGAAATACAGAGACACAGAGAGACACACAGATACAGACAAGGAAACAGAAAGAGACACAGATACTGAGAAATAGAGAGACACTGGGAGACACACAGATACAGACAAGGAAACAGAAAGAGACACAGATACTGAGAAATAGAGAGACAGAGATACACAGATACAGACAAGGAAACACAAAGAGACACAGATACAGAAAAATAGAGAGACACAGAGAGACACGCAGATACAGACAAGGAAATTGAAGATCCTCAGTGATGGACAGGTTAAAGAGTGAGAAACTCTTCCCTCTCAAGAGATGGTGATGAACTAGAGGGCCCAGATTGGAAATGATGGGGAAGTGAAATGTGGAAAATCACTTCACCGAGAGGGTGTTTGGAATCTGGAACAATCTTCCTGAAAGCCTGTTCCGATATTCAATAAGATCCTGGCTGATCTGTGATCGAACTCTCTTTCTCTTTACCCCTTTGGACTAAGGGAAATCTATCAAACCCCAGATTGAAAATAATAACAGGTGTCTGAGCATCAATAGCCATTTGCAGAAGATTGTTTCAAACTAACCCCACACCACATCTGGCAATGTTTTCATTCCTACAATTCTCAAATTCCAAACTGAGGCTAACCCCCAAATATTCCCAAATCCTGGAATCCCCAACCAGCAGGAAAAAACTTGTTCTTTATCAGCCTCTCCCTTTCCCTCATTGTTTTCAATGTTTGATTCAATCAGCCCCCAACTTCAATTCCAGCGGTTAGGAATAATGTTTAATCTGCACCCTTCCTCAAATGTTCCCAACACAAATCCTGGAATGGGCTAAATCCAGAGTCAAATTCCCTCTGCTCTGTCCAAGGAATGTTTCAGCACAGATTTTTATTTTAAAAAAACAGGAATCAAATAGTTCAGCATCCCAGTGTGGCCTGGGGTTTATTTCACATTCAAACATGAAGTTGAAGCTTGGAATACTGTCTGTGGCAGCGTTTGTGGATTCAGTTGTTCTCCTGCTTTTTCACTTGCCTGAAGGCTTTGAATTGTAGACATTGTTTAATCATTCCTGTCTCTCAGCACATGGAACTGGGGAATCTTCAAAGCCGACAGTCTCATGTAATTAACATCAAACTGCATCTTTATTCATCCATCCATTTCCTATCTCTGAATAGATCTCACACATTTCCAGAATGCAGGAAGCTCTCAATGGAAACTGCTTCCAATGATTCCCCAATACAATTGTTCACACTTGCCTGGAAACTACATCCCACTGACATTCCCCAAAGCAGCCACAGAAAAGGGCCTGGTTATTTTAAACATTGAACCTGAACTCACTGAGTTTACAATTCACTCACATTGTACAGAAATGTGGATCCTGTTTTGATGAGAGTGATCAGATTAACTCTGGAACATGAAGGCAGCCTCCGGACTGAGATGAACCACATTTCCAACAGTTCCACTATATCAGAGACATTGCTGTGTGTATTGTGTGAATCCAGCTGTGAAATATCGGGACATTTGGAGCTTCCACGGTTTCTGTCTTTTCATCATTTATTAAAGTATGTTGTTCTATCCCTTTTCAATCTAAGTTGTGTCAATTTACATTTCCCTGCTCTGAAACATCACCACCAGTTTTGTCCATTTACTAAACATGAAAAACTCTTTGCAATTTGATATTTCCAGCTACACTGCTTACAATGCTGTCTCATTTTTTGTGTCTATGGCAAACCAGGATGTGAAGCATTCAGTCACATTAACAGGTCAATAAATACATCCAAACTACCTGTATATTTCTCTGTGTGTGTTTACCATGATCTGTTTGAGTGGGGGAGCAGGCTCAATGGGGCATTTGGCCTGAAACTGCACATAATTGAGATTTAAACACTCATACATGCTGACATACACACACACACACACGCACAGACACACACTTATTGACAGAGACAGATGCACACACACATGCATAAACACACACACTCATTGACACAGACAGATGCACACACACACATTGACACAGAGACAGATACACACACACACACACACACACACACACACACACATTGACACAGAGGCAGATACACACACACACACTCATTGACACAGACAGATGCACACACACACTCATTGACACAGAGACAGATACACACACATACACACTCATTGACACAGACAGATGCATGCACACACACATTGACACAGAGACAGATACACACACACACACACACACTCAGTGACACAGACAGATGCACACACACACATTGACACAGAGACAGATGCACACACACATACACACTCTGACGCAGACAGATGCACACACACACACACACACACACACACACACTCATTGACACAGAGACAGATGCACACACACATACACACACACAGACACAAACACAGAGGCACTCACATAGAGACAGAGAGACACACACATATTCACAGAGAGACACAGACACAGATACACACTCACACACCCAGACACAGAGACAGACATACACACACACACACATTCACTCACAGACACAGAGACACACACACACTCACAGGCACACAGAAACACATGTTGACATACACACACACATACAGAAACACACAACCACTCACAGACACATAAGCTCACACACAGGGAGACACACAATCTCTCTCACACACACACACACAGGGAGACACACAAGCTCACACACACACACACACAGAAATACGTGCAGACACTTAGAATCTCCCCCTCACACACACAGAAACATAACCACACCGGCACTCTCACACACTCATTCCTATTTCTGTTTTACTCCTCACTGCCCCCAGCTATAACGTATTGGGATCTGAGTTTGAAATGCTGGAACTGATCCTGGAGGAATGAGTGGGCTCTAATAGACACCCAGAGGGTCACTTGTGTGTGAATCATAGAATGGGGACAGCACAGGAGGCCATTCAGCCCGTCAATCCAGGATGGAGAGCCTGCACGAGCAGTTTGACTATTCCCAGTCCCCGTAACCCTGTCAATATTTTCCCCTCAGCTTCCCATTTAATCTCTTCCTGATGGAATCTCCATCCCCCTCCGGCTCAGATACAACATTCCAGATCCCAGCATTTCCCCACCACACAATCCCAGATTCCCACAGTGCAGGAGAGACCCCTCGGCCCATCGAGTCTGTACTGACCCGTCAGAACCACCTAACATCCCCACCGTAAACCTCTCTCAGCGATTACAATCTGGGCCTTGTATCAGTAATCTGTGCCCAAAGTTGGAGGTGTGGTAGATTGTGAGGAAGGGTGTCATAGTCTGCAGGGAGACTTAGATAGGTTGCAGAGCTGGGCCGAGAGGTGGCGGATGGAATTTAATGCGGAGAAGTGTGAGGTAATTCACTTTGGTAGGAGCAACAGATGTGTCGAGTATAGGGCTAACGGGAGGACTTTGAATAGTGTGGATGAACAGAGGGATCTAGGTGTGTGTGTACATAGATCCCTGAAAGTTGGGAATCAAGTAGATAAGGTTGTTAAGAAGGCGTACGGTGTCTTGGCGTTTATTGGTAGGGGGATTGAATTTAGGAGTCGCAGTGTAATGTTGCAACTGTACACTACTCTAGTGCGGCCGCACTTGGAGTACTGTGTGCAGTTCTGGTCCCCGCATTACAAGAAGGATGTGGAGGCGTAGGAGAGGGTGCAGAGGAGGTTTACTAGGATGTTGCCTGGTATGGTGGGGAGGTCCTATGAGGAGAGACTGAGGGATTTAGGGTTGTTTTCGTTGGAAAGAAGGCGGCTAAGAGGGGATCTTATTGAAACATATAAGATGATTAGAGGTTTAGATAGGGTGGATAGTGATAGCCTTTTTCCTCGGATGGAGAAAGCTAGCACGAGGGGGCATGGCTTTAAATTAAGGGGGGGTAGCTACAGGACGGATGTCAGGGGTAGGTTCTTTACCCAGCGGGTGGTGAGGGATTGGAATGCCCTGCCTGCTGCAGTTGTAAATGCGTCTAGTTTGGGGGCGTTTAAGAGATCTCTGGATAGGTTTATGGACGAAAAGGGATTGGTATAGGCTAGTGGGTCATTGTTTTTGTAACTGGTCGGCGCAACATCGTGGGCCGAAGGGCCTGTTCTGCGCTGTAATGTTCTATGTTCTATGTTAAACCTCTCTCTGTTATTACAATCTGGGCCTTGTATCAGTAATCTCTGCCCTAACCCTCTCTCAGTGATTACAATCTGGGATAGTATCAGTAATCTCTGCCCTAAACCCCTCTCAGTTATTACAATCTGGGTCTTGTATCAGTAATCTCTGCCCTGAACCTCTCTCAGTTATTACAATCTGGGATAGTATCAGTAATCTCTAACCTAAACCTCTCGCTGTTATTACAATTGGGCCTTGTATCAGTAATCTCTGCCCTAAACCTCTCTCAGTTATTACAGTCTGGGCCTTGTATCAGTAATCTCTGCCCTAAACCTCTCTCAGTTATTACAATCTGGGCCTTGTATCAGTAATCTCTGCCCTAAACCTCTCTCAGTTATTACAGTCTGGGTCTTGTATCAGTAATCTCTGCCCTAAACCTCTCTCAGTTATTACAATCTGGGCCTTGTATCAGTAATCTCTGCCTTAAACCTCTCTCAGTTATTACAATCTGGGCCTTGTATCAGTAATCTCTGCCCTAAACCTCTCTCTGTTATTACAATCTGGGCCTTGTATCAGTAATCTCTGCCCTAAACCTCTCTCAGTTATTACAATCTGGGCCTTGTATCAGTAATCTCTGTCCTAAACCTCTCTCTGTTATTACACTCTGGGTCTTGTATCAGTAATCTCTGCCCTAAACCTCTCTCAGTTATTACAATCTGGGATAGTATCAGTAATCTCTACCCTAAACCTCTCTCAGTTATTACAATCTGGGCCTTGTATTAGTAATCTCTGCCCTGAACCTCTCTCAGTTATTACAATCTGGGCTTTGTATCAGTAATCTCTGCCCTAAACCTCTCTCAGTTATTACAATCTGGGCCTTGAGAGTAACAGAGAGAGAGCGCGAGAGAGAGACAGGATAGAGAGAGAGAGAGACAAAGAGAGAGACAGAGAGAGAGAGACAGGATAGAGTGAGAGTAACAGAGAGACAGAGAGGATAGAGGGGGAGAGTAACACAGAGAGAGAGAGTAACAGAGAGAGAAAGAGAGAGAGAGACAGGAAAGAGAGAGAGAGTAACAGAGAGACAGAGAGAGACAGAAAGAGAGAGAGAGAGACAGGATATATAGAGAGAGAGTAACAGAGAGAGAGAGAGGATAGAGAGAGCGAGGATAGAGAGAGAGAGTAACAGAGAGAGAAAGAGAGAGAGAGAGTAACAGAGAGAGAGAGAGGATAGAGAGTGAGAGGACAGAGAGAGAGAGAGTATCCTAACCGAGCGAGAGAGACAGGATAGAGAGAGAGATTAACAGAGAGAGAGAGAGGATAGAGAGAGAGAGTAACAGAGAGAGAGACAGGATATAGAGAGCGAGGAACAGAGAGAGGATAGAGAGAGGGTGTAACGAAGAGAGAGACATGAGAGAGAGAGAGAGGATAGAGAGAGAGTAACAGAGAGAGAGAGAGGATAGAGAGAGACAGACAGAGAGAGAGACAGAGAGCTAGAGAGAGAGAGGATAGAGAGAGAGTAACAGAGAGAGAGAGAGATACGGGATAGAGAGAGAGAAACAGAGAGAGGGAGAGAGATACGGGATAGAGTGAGAGAGAGTAACAGAGAGAGAGAGATACAGGATAGAGTGAGAGAGAGTAACAGACAGAGAGAGACAGGATAGAGTTTGAGTAACAGAGAGAGAGTGATTCAGGATAGAGAGAGAGAGTAACAGAGAGAGAGAGAGAGAGATACAGGATAGAGTGAGAGAGAGTAACAGAGAGAGAGAGATACAGGATAGAGTGAGAGAGAGTAACAGAGAGAGAGAGACAGGATAGTGTTTGAGTAACAGAGAGAGAGTGATTCAGGATAGAGAGAGATTAACAGAGAGAGGGAGAGAGAGAGGATGTAGACAGAGAGAGAGACAGAGAGAGAGAGACAAGATAGAGAGAGAGAATAACAGAGAGAGAGAGAGAGAGGATGTAGAGAGAGAGAATAACAGAGAGAGAGAGAGGATAGAGAGAGAGAGTAACATAAATAGAGGCAGGATAGAGAGAGGGTAACAGAGAGAGAGAGACAGGATAGAGAGAGAGAGAGACAGAAAAACTGACAGGATAGAGAGAGAGTGAATGACAGGATAGAGACAGAGAGAGCAACAGAGGGAGAGAGACATGATAGAGAGAGAGAGAGTAACAGAGAGAGAGAGAGAGACAGGATATAGAGAGAGTAACAGAGAGAGAGAGAGTGAGAGACAGAGACTGAGAGACAGAGAGCGAGAGAGATAGAATAGAGAGAGAGAGTAACACAGAGAGAGAGACAGGATAGGGAGAGAGAGAGAGTAACAGAGAGAGAGAGTAACAGAGAGAGAGGGTTACAGAGAGAGAGAGTTACAGAGAGAGAGGGTTACAGAGAGGGAGGGTTACAGAGAGAGAGGGTTACAGAGAGAGAGGGTTACAGAGAGAGAGGGTTACAGAGAGAGAGGGTTACAGAGAGAGAGGGTTACACAGAGAGAGGGTTACACAGAGAGAGGGTTACACAGAGAGAGGGTTACACAGAGAGAGGGTTACACAGAGAGAGGGTTACACAGAGAGAGTTATAGAGAGAGGGTTACAGAGAGAGAGGGTTACAGAGAGAGAGGGTTACAGAGAGAGAGAGTAACAGAGAGAGAGAGTAACAGAGAGAGAGGGTTACAGAGAGAGAGGGTTACAGACAGAGAGGGTCACAGAGAGAGAGGGTCACAGAGAGAGAGAGTTACAGAGAGAGAGAGAGTTACAGAGAGAGAGAGAGTTACAGAGAGAGAGGGTCACAGAGAGAGAGGGTCACAGAGAGAGAGGGTCACAGAGAGAGAGGGTCACAGAGAGAGAGAGTTACAGAGAGAGAGGGTTACAGAGAGAGAGGGTTACAGAGAGAGAGGGTTACAGAGAGAGAGGGTTACAGAGAGAGAGGGTTACAGAGAGAGGGTTACAGAGAGAGAGAGTTACAGAGAGAGAGGGTTAGAGAGAGAGAGTTACAGAGAGAGAGGAAGTGATTGAGATGGAGAGGGTCACGCAGTGTTCATAGAATCCCAACAGTGCAGAAAGAGGCCATTCAGCCCATTGAGGCTGTATTGTCACCAATCCCACCCAGCTCCTATCCCCATAACCTCACATATTTAATCCCCCGACAAATTTAGCACGTCCACTCCACCTAACCCGCACATCGAGAGCTTCAAGTTTTTAGGTGTCCAGATCCCCAACAACCTGTCCTAGTCCCTCCACACAAAACTATGGTTAAGAAAGCCTCACCAACGCCACTACTTTCTCAGAAGACTGATGGAATTTGACATGTCAGCTACAACTCTCCCCATTTTTTACAGATGCCCCATAGAAAGCATTCTTCAGAGAGAGAGAGAGAGGGAGATCCAGAGACAGAGACAGAGAGAGAGACAGAAACAGGATGGGATTGTGCTGTGCGTGTTACAGAGCTGACACTGAGACACACACGAGACGGACAGTCACAGACCAGAGTGAACCATTCTCTGTAACCTGCAGTGTCCCGGACATGGACAGACGCTGACACTCACACACAACAACAACAACTTGCATTTATGTAGCACCTTGAACAGAATTGTCCCTGAGATGCTTCACAGGAACCAAGAGTGAAAAATTGAGTCACAGGTGAGTTTAGGGACAGACGCCCCACAGATTTGGTGAAAAGTGATTGGTTTTAGGAATGATCCTAATGGGGGAAAGGGAGGTATTAAGCGGCAAATGTGAGGTTCTCCACTTTGGGAGCAGAAAGGGGGAGGCGGATTACTGTCTGAATGGCCATAAATGAGGAGCGGGGAATGTACAAGGAGACCTGGGTGTCCCTCACACACCAATCGCTGGAGGCAAGCACGCAGGGGCAGGAGGCTGGAGAAAAGGCCAACGGGATGTTGGCCTCCATAGCGAGAGGATTGGAGAACAGGAACAGGCTCTTGCTGCAATTAGACAGGGCCTTGGTGAGACCACAGCCCGAATATTGTGGACAGTTTGAGGCAGAATGAGAGAGACAGAGAGAGAGACACACACATATACACACACACAGACAAACACAAAAACACACACATTCAAAGAGAGATAGACACACACAAAGAGAGAGAGGCACACACATCTCTCCATCTCTGGGGTAATTTAGCATGGACAATCCCTCCAACCTTCACAACTTGGGAAATTAAGGGGCAATTTCAGAATACAGAGACACACAGATACAGAGAGACACACAGATACAGAGAGAGAGAGACAGAGAGACACACAGACACAGAGAGAGAGACACACAGATACAGAGAGACACACATATACAGACAGAAGGAGAGAAACGCAGGGAGAAATACAGTGACAGACACACAGACGTGGAAACAGAGGGACACAGAGAGAAATACAGAGAGGGACACACAGATACAGAGACACAGCGATACAGAGACAGAGACAAACAGATACAGAGAGACAGAGAAAAATACAGAGAGGGACACATATATAAAGAAACACACAGATACAGAGACACACACACGCAGAGACAGAGAGAGACACACGCAACAGAGTGAGAGAGAGAGACACAGGCACGGATACAGAGAGAGACAGACAGACATATACAGAGAGCGAGAGAGAGATACAGAGAAAGACAGACAGACAGAGAGGGAGAGAGACACACACAGACACAGAGAGAGACACACAGACAGAGAGAGAGAGAGAGACAGAGATGCTGAGAGTGAGACAGATACACAGAGAGAGAGAGAGAGAGACGCACAGATACAGAGTGAAAGGGGGAGACACAGATACAGACAGAGAGACACAGATAGAGAGACAGAAAGAGAGAGAGACAGACAGACAGATAGAGAGAGAGACACAGATACAGAGAGATGAGCAGAGAAACAGAGAGAGAGACACACACACACCCAGAGACAGAGAGATACCCATCCAGAGAGAGAGAAAGAGACAGAGTGAGACACTGAGGGTGAAAGAGAGAGACGCAAAGAGAGAGTGTCACACATGAGAGACAGAGAGAGAGAGAGAGACAGAGAGAAAGAGAGAGAGACACACACAGATACAGAGAGATGGAGACATACAGATAGAGCGAGAGACACAGATACAAAGAGAGAGACACACACAGATACAGAGAGACAGAGACACACAGATGCAGAGAGAGACACACAGATACAGAGAGAGACACACACAGATACAGAGAGAGAAGGAGAGAGAGATACAGAGAGAGAGTGGCACACACACAGATGCAGAGAGAGATAGACACAACAGATACAGACAGAGAGACATACAGATAGAGTGTGAGAGAGAGACACACAGATACAGAGAGACACACACAGATACACACATAGAGAAAAAACACAAAGAAGAAAAACACACACACACAAAGAGAGAAACACACACACACACAGAAAGAAAAACACACACACACAGAGAAACGAGAAACACACACACACACACACAAAGAGAGAAACACACACACACAAAGAGAAAAAAAAACAAGGAGAAAAAGCACACACACAAACACAGACAGAGAAACACACACACAGGCAGAGAGAAACACACACACACTGAAACACACACAAAGAGAGAAACACATACACGCAAAGAGAGAAACACAGACACACAAAGAGAGAAACGCACACACACACAAAGAGAGAAACACACACACAAAGAGAGAAAGACACATACACACAAGAGAAAAAAACATAAAGAGAACAAACACACACACAAAGAGAGAAACAGACACACAAATGGAGAGAAACACACACACAAAGAGAGAGAAACACACACACAAAAAGAGAAACAGACACACAAAGAGAAAGAAAGACACATACACAAAGAGAAAACAACATAAAGAGAACAGACACACACACAAAGAGAGAAACACACGCACACACAAAGAGAGAAACACACAAGCACACAAATAGATGAGCACAAACACACAAAGAGAGAAACACACACACAGAGCTAGAAACAGACACACACAAAAAGAGAGAAACACAGATACACACACACACACAGAAAAATACACACATACAAACAGATACACAAGAGAGAAACACACACACACACACAGAAACACACAAAAAGACACAAAAAGAGAAACACACAAAAAGAGAAGCACACACGAAGAGAAACAAGCACTCAAAGAGAGAAATACACACACACACACAAACACACACAAATAGAGAAACACAGAGACACAAAGAGAAAAAAAAGACACACACACAAACAAAGAGAGAAACACACACACACACACACACACACACACAGAAACACACACACACAGAAACACAGACATACACAGAGAAACACACAGAAACACAGAGAGAAACACACACACAAACAATGCGAGAACACACACACAGTGAGAAACACACACGCACACACAGAGAAACACACACACACAAACAGAAACACACACACACAAAGAGAGAAGCACACACACATACACACAAAGAGAGAAACACACACGCACAAAGGGAGAAACGCACACACACACGAGAAACACACACAAAGAGAGAAACAAACACACACAGAAACACAGATACACATAGAGAAACACAGAGTGAAACAAACACCCACACAAAGAGAGAAACACTGTGTGTGTGTGTGAAGGGCTAGATGGCCTACTGCTGCTCCTATTTCCTATTTCTCAAAGAGAGAAACACCACACACACAGATAAACACACACACACAGAAACACACAAGCACATAAAGAGAAAAAAAACAGACACACACAAAGAGAGAAACACAAACACACAAACAGATAAACACAGACACAGAAACACACAAGCACATAAAGAGAAAAACACACACACACACACAGAAGCACAAACACACAAAGAGAGAAACACACACAGAGAAAAAAAACACACAAAGAGAAAAAAAACACACACAAACACAGAAACACATACAGAGAAACACACACACACACACACACACACATAAACACAACATAGATTGGTAATGTTAAAATGGCGGCGTGGGCTCGTTGGGCCGAAGGGCCTGTTTCCCGGGCTGTTTTTGTTCTTTGAAACATACACACAAAGAGAGAAACACACACACACACAAAGAGAGAAACACACACACACAAAGAGAGAAACACACGCACAAAGAGAGAGAAACACACGCACAAAGAGAGAAACACAGATACACACACACAGAAAGAATTACACACACACATAAAGACGTACAGACTAACATACAGAGAGAGAGGATGGTGGAGGGTGAGGAGAGAAGGCAGAGAGACCAGGGGGAGGGAGAGGGTAAGTCATAAAGTCACAGAGGTTTACAGCATGGAAACAGGCCCTTCGGCCCCACTTGCCCATGCTGCCCCTTTTTTAACTCCTAATCTAATCCAAATGGCCCACATTTGGCCCATATCCCTCTGGACCCATCTTACCCATGGAACTGTCTCAATATTTTTTAGAAGACAAGATTGTATCCCTCTCTACTATTACCTCTGGCAGCTTGTTCCAGACACTCACCACCCTCTGTGTGAAAAAATTGTCCCTCTGGACACTTTTGTATCTCTCCCCTCTCACCTTAAACCTATCCCCTCTAGTTTTAGACTCCCGTACCTTTGGGAAAAGACATTGAAGTGTGTGTGTGTGTGTGTGTGTCTGTGTGTGTGCGTGTGTGTATTTCCCTCTGTGTGTGTGTTTCTCTCTTTGTGTGTGTGTGTGTTTCTTTCTTTGTGTGTGTGTGCGCGCGTGTGTGTATTTCCCTCTGTGTGTGTGTGTGTTTCTCTCTTTGTGTGTGTGTGTGTTTCTCTCTTTGTGTGTGTGTGTGTGTGTGTGTGTGTGTTTCTCTCTTTGTGTGTGTGTGTGTTTCTGTGTGTGTGTGTGTGTGTGTGTGTTTCTGTGTGTGTGTGTGTTTCTCTCTTTGTGTGTGTGTGCGTGTTTCTCTCTTTGTATATGTGTGTGTTTCTCTGTATGTGTGTATGTGTTTCTCTCTTTGTGTGTGTTTTTCTCTCTGTGTGCATGTGTGTTCCTCTTTGTGTGCGTGTGTTTTGTGTGTGTGCTATTGTGTGTGTGTGTTTCCCTGTGTGTGTGTTTCTCTGCTAGTGTGTTTCTGTGTATGTGCGTGTTCCTCTCTTTGTGTGTGTGCTTCTCTCTTTGTGTGTATGTGTTTGTCTGTTTCTGTGTGTGTGTGTTTCTCTCTTTGTGTGTGTGTGTGTTTCTCTCTTTGTGTGTGTGTGTTTCTCTCTTTGTGTGTGTGTGTTTGTCTCTTTGTGTGTGTATGTGTTTCTCTCTTTGTATATGTGTGCTTCAGTGTGTCTGTGTGTGTTTCTCTCTTTGTGTGTGTGTTTCTCTGTGTGTGTGTGCGTGTGTTTCTCTTTCTCTCGCTCTCTGTATTTGTGTGCGTGTGTGTGTTTCTCTGTGTGTGCGTGTGTGTCTCTCTCTTTGTGTGTGTGTGTTTCTTTGTGTGTCTGTTTGTGTGTTTGTATTTCTCTATTTGTGTGTGTGTGTGTGTTTGTGCTTCTCTCTTTGTGAGCCTGTGTTTCAGTGTGTGCGTGTTTCAGTGTGTGTGTGTTTCTCTGCGTGCGTGTTTCTGTGTGTTTCTCGCTTTTTGTGTGTGTGTGTTGCTGTGTGTGTGTGTTTCTCTCGTGTGTGTGTCTTCTTTCTCTCTTTGTGTTTGTGTGTATTTCTCTCTTTGTCTGTGTGTGTATATCTGTGTGTGTGTTGCTCTGTGTGTGTGTTTCTCTCTTTGTGTGTCTGTGTTTCTCTTTTTGTGTGTGCGTTTCTCTGTGCGTGTGTGTGTGTGTGAGTGTACAGACAAGGAAACACAAAGAGACACAGATACAGAAAAATAGAGAGACACAGAGAGACACGCAGATACAGACAAGGAAATTGAAGATCCTCAGAGTTATGGACAGGTTAAAGAGTGAGAAACTCTTCCCTCTCAAGAGATTGGAAATGATGGGGAAGTGAAATGTGGAAAGTCACTTCACCAACAGGGTGTTTGGAATCTGGAACAATCTTCCTGAAAGCCTGTTCCAATATTCAATAAGATCCTGGCTGATCTGTGATCGAACTCTCTTTCTCTTTACCCCTTTGGACTAAGGGAAATCTATCAAACCCCAGATTGAAAATAATAACAAGTGTCTGAGCATCAATAGCCATTTGCAGAAGATTGTTTCAAACTAACCCCACACCACATCTGGCAATGTTTTCATTCCTACAATTCTCAAATTCCAAACTGAGGCTAACCCCCAAATATTCCCAAATCCTGGAATCCCCAACCAGCAGGAAAAAACTTGTTCTTTATCAGCCTCTCCCTTTCCCTCATTGTTTTCAATGTTTGATTCAATCAGCCCCCAACTTCAATTCCAGCGGTTAGGAATAATGTTTAATCTGCACCCTTCCTCAAATGTTCCCAACACAAATCCTGGAATGGGCTAAATCCAGAGTCAAATTCCCTCTGCTCTGTCCAAGGAATGTTTCAGCACAGATTTTTATTTAAAAAAAACAGGAATCAAATAGTTCAGCATCCCAGTGTGGCCTGGGGTTTATTTCACATTCAAACATGAAGTTGAAGCTTGGAATACTGTCTGTGGCAGCGTTTGTGGATTCAGTTGTTCTCCTGCTTTTTCACTTGCCTGAAGGCTTTGAATTGTAGACATTGTTTAATCATTCCTGTCTCTCAGCACATGGAACTGGGGAATCTTCAAAGCCGACAGTCTCATGTAATTAACATCAAACTGCATCTTTATTCACCCATCGATTTCCTATCTCTGAATAGATCCCACACATTTCCAGAATGCAGGAAGCTCTCAATGGAAACTGCTTCCAATGATTCCCCAATACAATTGTTCACACTTGCCTGGAAACTACATCCCACTGACATTCCCCAAAGCAGCCACAGAAAAGGGCCTGGTTATTTTAAACATTGAACCTGAACTCACTGAGTTTACAATTCACTCACATTGTACAGAAATGTGGATCCTGTTTTGATGAGAGTGATCAGATTAACTCTGGAACATGAAGTCAGCCTCCGCACTGAGATGAACCACATTTCCAACAATTCCACTATATCAGAGACATTGCTGTGTGTATTGTGTGAATCCAGCTGTGAAATATCGGGACATTTGGAGCTTCCACGGTTCCTGTCTTTTCATCATTTATTAAAGTATGTTGTTCTATCCCTTTTCAATCTAAGTTGTGTCAATTTACATTTCCCTGCTCTGAAACATCACCACCAGTTTTGTCCATTTACTAAACATGAAAAACTCTTTGCAATTTGATATTTCCAGCTACACTGCTTACAATGCTGTCTCATTTTTTGTGTCTATGGCAAACCAGGATGTGAAGCATTCAGTCACATTAACAGGTCAATAAATACATCCAAACT
This sequence comes from Carcharhinus amblyrhynchos, assembly GCF_965287045.1. NCBI lineage: Eukaryota > Metazoa > Chordata > Chondrichthyes > Carcharhiniformes > Carcharhinidae > Carcharhinus > Carcharhinus amblyrhynchos. The sequence continues at coordinate 32,324 of NC_137327.1, forward strand.
ACCTGTATATTTCTCTGTGTGTGTTTACCATGATCTGTTTGAGTGGGGGAGCAGGCTCAATGGGGCATTTGGCCTGAAACTGCACATAATTGAGATTTAAACACTCATACATGCTGACATACACACACACACATGCACAGACACACACTTATTGACAGAGACAGATGCACAGATGCACACACACAGACACAAACACAGATGCATAAACACACACACTCATTGACACAGACAGATGCACACACACACTGACACAGAGACAGATACACACACACACACTCATTGACACAGAGACAGATACACACACATACATACTCATTGACACAGACAAATGCACACACACACATTGACACAGAGACAGATGCACACGCACACACACACTCTGACACAGACAGATGCACACACACACACACACTCATTGACACAGAGACAGATGCACACACACACACACACACAGACACAAACACAGAGGCACTCACATAGAGACAGAGAGACACACACATATTCACAGAGAGACACAGACACAGATACACACACACACCCAGACACAGAGAGACAGACATACACACACACACATTCACTCACAGACACAGAGACACACACACACTCACAGGCACACAGAAACACATGTTGACATACACACACACATACAGAAACACACAACCACTCACAGACACATAAGCTCACACACAGGGAGACACACAATCTCTCTCACACACACACACACAGGGAGACACACAAGCTCACACACACACACACAGAAATACGTGCAGACACTTAGAATCTCCCCCTCACACACACAGAAACACAGAAACATAACCACATCGACACTCTCACACACTCATTCCTATTTCTGTTTTACTCCTCACTGCCCCCAGCTATAACGTACTGGGATCTGAGCTTGAAATGCTGGAACTGATCCTGGAGGAATGAGTGGGCTCTAATAGACACCCAGAGGGTCACTTGTGTGTGAATCATAGAATGGGGACAGCACAGGAGGCCATTCAGCCCGTCAATCCAGGATGGAGAGCCTGCAAGAGCAGTTTGACTATTCCCAGTCCCCGTAACCCTGTCAATATTTTCCCCTCAGCTTCCCATTCAATCTGTTCCTGATGGAATCTCCTTCCCCCTCCGGCTCAGACACAACATTCCAGATCCCAGCATTTCCCCATCACACAATCCCAGATTCCCACAGTGCAGGAGAGACCCCTCGGCCCATCGAGTCTGTACTGACCCGTCAGAACCACCTAACATCCCCACCCAACCCCATTTCCTAGCACTTGGCCCACAGCCCTGAATGTGATGATGGGCCCAGTGATCATCCAGGGAGTTTTTAAAGGGTGTGAGACAACTTGCCTCTACCCCCCCCCCCAGGCAACACATTCCCGACCCTCCCCACCCTCTGGGTAAAACAGTTCTTCCTCACATCCCCCCTCAACCTCCTATCCCTCACCTTGAACCTGTGTCCCCCTCATCACTGACCCTTCAACTAGGGGGATCAGCTGCTCCCGATCCACACTGTTCATGTCTCTCACGGTTATTACAATCTGGGCCTTGTATCAGTAACCTCTGCCGTAAACCTCTCTCAGCGATTACAATCTGGGCCTTGTATCAGTAATCTCTGCCCTAAACCTCTCTCAGTTATTACAATCTGGGCCTTGTATCAGTAATCTCTGCCGTAAACCTCTCTCAGCGATTACAATCTGGGCCTTGTATCAGTAATCTCTGCCCTCAACCTTGCTCAGTTATTACAATCTGGGCCTTGTATCAGTAATCTCTGCCGTAAACCTCTCTCAGCGATTACAATCTGGGCCTTGTATCAGTAATCTCTGCCCTCAACCTTGCTCAGTTATTACAATCTGGGCCTTGTATCAGTAATCTCTGCCCTAAACCTCTCTCAGTTATTACAATCTGGGCCTTGTATCAGTAATCTCTGCCGTAAACCTCTCTCAGCGATTACAATCTGGGCCTTGTATCAGTAATCTCTGCCCTCAACCTTGCTCAGTTATTACAACCTGGGCCTTGTATCAGTAATCTCTGCCCTAAACCTCTCTCAGTTATTACAATCTGGGCCTTGTATCAGTAATCTCTGCCCTCAACCTTGCTCAGTTATTACAATCTGGGCCTTGTATCAGTAATCTCTGCCGTAAACCTCTCTCAGCGATTACAATCTGGGCCTTGTATCAGTAATCTCTGCCCTCAACCTTGCTCAGTTATTACAACCTGGGCCTTGTATCAGTAATCTCTGCCCTAAACCTCTCTCAGTTATTACAATCTGGGCTTTGTATCAGTAATCTCTGCCCTAAACCTCTCTCAGTTATTACAATCTGGGCCTTGAGAGTAACAGAGAGAGAGCGCGAGAGAGAGACAGGATAGAGAGAGAGAGAGACAAAGAGAGAGGCAGACAGAGAGAGACAGGATAGAGTGAGAGTGACAGAGAGAGAGAGAGACACAGACAGAGACAGAGAGAGAGAGACAGGTTATAGAGAGAGAGTGTGTAACAGAGAGAGAGAAAGTAACAGAGAGAGAGAGAGACAGGATAGAGGGAGAGAGTAACAGAGAGAGAGAGTAACAGAGAGAGAGAGAGGATAGAGAGAGAGTAACAGAGAGAGAGAGAGAGAGAGAGAGACAGGGTAGAGAGAGAGAGTAACAGAGAGAGAGAGGATAGAGAGAGAGAGTAACAGAGAGAGAGAGGATAGAGAGAGAGAGTAACAGAGAGAGAGACAGGATAGAGACAGAGAGAGAGAGACAGAGAGAGAGACAAAGAGAGACAGACAGGATAGAGTGAGAGAGTAACAGAGAGAGCGAGAGAGAGACAGGATAGAGAGAGAGAGAGAGACAAAGAGAGAGACAGAGAGAGAGAGACAGGATAGAGTGAGAGTAACAGAGAGAGACAGGATAGAGAGAGAGAGAGAGAGACAGAGAGAGAGAGAGACAGGTTAGAGAGAGAGAGTGTGTAACAGAGACAGAGAAAGTAACAGAGAGAGAGAGACAGGATAGAGAGAGAGAGTAACAGAGAGAGAGAGTAACAGAGACAGGATAGAGAGAGAGAGAGACAGAGAGAGAGAGACAGGATAGATAGAGAGAGTAACAGAGAGAGAGAGGATAGAGAGGGAGAGTAACAGACAGACAGAGAGAGAGCAGCAGGATAGAGAGAGAGAGTAACGGAGAGAGAGAGAGAGGAAAGAGAGAGAGAGTAACGGAGAGAGAGAGACAGGATAGAGAGAGAGAGTAACAGACAGGATAGAGAGAGAGAGAGAGACAGAGAGAGAGAGACAGTGACAGGATGGAGAGAGAGAGTAACAGAGGGAGAGAGACAGGATAGAGAGAGAGTAACAGAGAGAGAGAGAGAGGATAGAGAGAGAGTAACAGAGAGAGAGAGAAAGGATAGAGAGGGAGAGTAACAGAGAGAGAGAGAGCGAGACAGGATAGAGAGAGTGTAACAGAGAGAGAGAGACAGAGAGCGAGACAGGATAGAGAGAGTGTAACAGAGAGAGAGAGACAGGATATAGAGAGAGAGAGTAACAGAGAGAGAGAGAGTAACAGAGAGAGAGAGACAGGATTGGGAGAGAGAGTAACAGATAGACAGAGAGAAAGAGGATAAAGAGAGCGAGTAACAGAGAGAGAGAGAGGATAGAGGGGGAGAGTAACAGAGAGAGAGAGAGACAGGATAGAGAGAGAGAGTAACAGAGAGAGAGAGACAGGATTGGGAGAGAGAGTAACAGAGAGAGAGAGGATAGAGAGAGAGAGAGAGACAGGATATAGAGAGAGAGAGTAACAGAGAGAGAGACAGAGAGAGAGAGTAACAGAGACAGAGAGAGAGAGACAGGATAGAGAGAGTAACAGAGAGACAGAGAGAGACAGGATAGAGAGAGAGTAACAGAGAGACAGAGAGGATAGAGGGGGAGAGTAACACAGAGAGAGAGAGTAACAGAGAGAGAAAGAGAGAGAGAGACAGGAAAGAGAGAGAGAGTAACAGAGAGACAGAGAGAGACAGAGAGAGAGAGAGAGAGACAGGATATATAGAGAGAGAGTAACAGAGAGAGAGAGAGGATAGAGAGAGCGAGGATAGAGAGAGAGAGTAACAGAGAGAGAAAGAGAGAGAGAGAGTAACAGAGAGAGAGGATAGAGAGTGAGAGGACAGAGAGAGAGAGAGTATCCTAACAGAGCGAGAGAGACAGGATAGAGAGAGAGATTAACAGAGAGAGAGAGAGAGGATAGAGAGAGAGAGTAACAGAGAGAGAGACAGGATATAGAGAGCGAGGAACAGAGAGAGGATAGAGAGAGGGTGTAACGAAGAGAGAGACATGAGAGAGAGAGAGAGAGAGGATAGAGAGAGAGTAACAGAGAGAGAGAGAGAGAGAGGATAGAGAGAGAGAGACAGAGAGCTAGAGAGAGAGAATAGAGAGAGAGTAACAGAGAGAGAGATACGGGATAGAGAGAGAGAAACAGAGATGGAGAGAGAGATACGGGATAGAGTGAGAGAGAGTAACAGAGAGAGAGAGATCCAGGATAGAGTGAGAGAGAGTAACAGAGAGAGAGAGACAGGATAGAGTTTGAGTAACAGAGAGAGAGTGATTCAGGATAGAGAGAGAGAGTAACAGAGAGAGAGAGAGAGATACAGGATAGAGTGAGAGAGAGTAACAGAGAGAGAGAGATACAGGATAGAGTGAGAGAGAGTAACAGAGAGAGAGAGTTACAGAGAGAGAGAGTAACAGAGAGAGGGTTACAGAGAGAGAGGGTTACAGAGAGAGAGAGTTACAGAGAGAGAGAGTTACAGAGAGAGAGAGCTACAGAGAGAGTTACAGAGAGAGAGAGTTACACAGAGAGAGAGGGTTACAGAGAGAGAGGGTTACAGAGAGAGTGAGTTACAGAGAGAGAGGGTTACAGAGAGAGAGAGTTACAGAGAGAGAGGGTTACAGAGAGAGAGGGTTACAGAGAGAGGGTTACAGAGAGAGAGAGTTACAGAGAGAGAGAGTTACACAGAGAGAGAGTTACACAGAGAGAGAGGGTTACAGAGAGAGAGGGTTACAGAGAGAGAGAGTTACAGAGAGAGAGGGTTACAGAGAGAGAGGGTTACAGAGATAGAGGGTTACAGAGAGAGAGAGTTACACAGAGAGAGAGTTACACAGAGAGAGAGGGTTACAGAGAGAGAGGGTTACAGAAAGAGAGGGTTACAGAGAGAGAGGGTTACAGAGAGAGACAGTTACACAGAGAGGGTTACAGAGAGAGAGTTACACAGAGAGAGGGTTACAGAGAGAGAGAGTTACACAGAGAGAGAGTTACACAGAGAGAGAGAGTTCCAGAGAGTGAGTTACAGAGAGAGAGGGTTACAGAGAGAGAGAGTAACAGAGAGAGAGGGTTACAGAGAGAGAGAGTTACAGAGAGAGAGGGTTACAGAGAGAGAGGGTTACAGAGATAGAGGGTTACAGAGAGAGAGAGTTACACAGAGAGAGAGTTACACAGAGAGAGAGGGTTACAGAGAGAGAGGGTTACAGAAAGAGAGGGTTACAGAGAGAGAGGGTTACAGAGAGAGACAGTTACACAGAGAGGGTTACAGAGAGAGAGTTACACAGAGAGAGGGTTACAGAGAGAGAGAGTTACACAGAGAGAGAGTTACACAGAGAGAGAGAGTTCCAGAGAGTGAGTTACAGAGAGAGAGGGTTACAGAGAGAGAGAGTAACAGAGAGAGAGGGTTACAGAGAGAGAGGGTTACAGAGAGAGAGGGTTACACAGAGAGAGGGTTACAGAGAGAGAGGGTTACACAGAGAGAGGGTTACAGAGAGAGAGGGTTACACAGAGAGAGGGTTACAGAGAGAGAGGGTTACACAGAGAGAGAGGGTTACACAGAGAGAGGGGGTTACACAGAGAGAGAGGGTTACAGAGAGAGAGGGTTACACAGAGAGAGGGTTACACAGAGAGAGGGTTACAGAGGGAGAGGGTTACAGAGAGAGAGAGTTACAGAGAGAGAGAGTTACACAGAGAGAGAGTTACACAGAGAGAGAGGGTTACAGAGAGAGAGGGTTACAGAAAGAGAGGGTTACAGAGAGAGAGGGTTACAGAGAGAGAGAGTTACACAGAGAGGGTTACAGAGAGAGAGTTACACAGAGAGAGGGTTACACAGAGAGATTGTTACAGAGAGAGAGAGTTACACAGAGAGAGAGTTACACAGAGAGAGAGTTACACAGAGAGAGGGTTACAGAGAGAGAGGGTTACACAGAGAGAGGGTTACAGAGAGAGAGGGTTACAGAGAGAGAGGGTTACACAGAGAGAGAGGGTTACACAGAGAGAGGGGGTTACACAGAGACAGAGGGTTACAGAGAGAGAGGGTTACACAGAGAGAGGGTTACAGAGAGAGAGGGTTTCAGAGAGAGAGGGTTACAGAGAGAGAGAGTTCCGACAGAGAGGGTTACACAGAGAGAGAGGGTTACAGAGAGAGAGAGTTACAGAGAGAGAGGGTTACAGAGAGAGAGGGTTACAGAGAGAGAGGGTTTCAGAGAGAGAGAGTTACAGAGAGAGAGAGTAACAGAGAGAGGGTTACAGAGAGAGAGAGTTACAGAGAGAGTTACAGAGAGAGAGAGTTACACAGAGAGAGAGGGTTACAGAGAGAGAGGGTTACAGAGAGAGTGAGTTACAGAGAGAGAGGGTTACAGAGAGAGAGAGTTACACAGAGAGAGAGGGTTACAGAGAGAGAGGGTTACAGAAAGAGAGGGTTACAGAAAGAGAGGGTTACAGAGAGAGAGAGTTACACAGAGAGGGTTACAGAGAGAGAGTTACACAGAGAGAGGGTTACAGAGAGAGAGAGTTACACAGAGAGAGAGTTACACAGAGAGAGAGTTCGAGAGAGTGAGTTACAGAGAGAGAGGGTTACAGAGAGAGAGAGTTACACAGAGAGAGTTACAGAGAGAGAGTTACACAGAGAGAGGGTTACACAGAGAGAGGGTTACAGAGAGAGAGAGTTACACAGAGAGAGAGTTACACAGAGAGAGAGTTACACAGAGAGAGGGTTACAGAGAGAGAGGGTTACACAGAGAGAGGGTTACAGAGAGAGAGGGTAACACAGAGAGAGAGGGTTACACAGAGAGAGGGGGTTACACAGAGAGAGAGGGTTACAGAGAGAGAGGGTTTCAGAGAGAGAGGGTTACAGAGAGAGAGAGTTCCGACAGAGAGGGTTACACAGAGAGAGAGGGTTACAGAGAGAGAGAGTTACAGAGAGAGAGGGTTACAGAGAGAGAGGGTTACAGAGAGAGAGGGTTACAGAGAGAGAGGGTTTCAGAGAGAGAGGGTTTCAGAGAGAGAGAGTTACAGAGAGAGAGAGTAACAGAGAGAGGGTTACAGAGAGAGAGAGTTACAGAGAGAGTTACAGAGAGAGAGAGTTACACAGAGAGAGAGGGTTACAGAGAGAGAGGGTTACAGAGAGAGTGAGTTACAGAGAGAGAGGGTTACAGAGAGAGAGAGTTACACAGAGAGAGAGGGTTACAGAGAGAGAGGGTTACAGAAAGAGAGGGTTACAGAAAGAGAGGGTTACAGAGAGAGAGAGTTACACAGAGAGGGTTACAGAGAGAGAGTTACACAGAGAGAGGGTTACAGAGACAGAGAGTTACACAGAGAGAGAGTTACACAGAGAGAGAGTTCCAGAGAGTGAGTTACAGAGAGAGAGGGTTACAGAGAGAGAGAGTAACAGAGAGAGAGGGTTACAGAGAGAGAGGGTTACAGAGAGAGAGGGTTACACAGAGAGAGGGTTACAGAGAGAGAGGGTTACACAGAGAGAGAGGGTTACACAGAGAGAGGGGGTTACACAGAGAGAGAGGGTTACAGAGAGAGAGGGTTACACAGAGAGAGGGTTACAGAGAGAGAGAGTTACAGAGAGAGAGAGTTACACAGAGAGAGGGTTACACAGAGAGAGGGGGTTACACAGAGAGAGAGGGTTACAGAGAGAGAGGGTTACACAGAGAGAGGGTTACAGAGAGAGAGGGTTACAGAGAGAGAGAGTTACAGAGAGAGAGAGTTACACAGAGAGAGAGTTACACAGAGAGAGAGGGTTACAGAGAGAGAGGGTTACAGAGAGAGAGAGTTACAGAAATAGAGGGTTACAGAAAGAGAGGGTTACAGAAAGAGAGGGTTACAGAGAGAGAGGGTTACAGAGAGAGAGAGTTACACAGAGAGGGTTACAGAGAGAGAGTTACACAGAGAGAGGGTTACACAGAGAGAGGGTTACACAGAGAGAGGGTTACAGAGAGAGAGAGTTACACAGAGAGAGAGTTACAGAGAGAGAGAGTTACACAGAGAGAGAGTTCCAGAGAGTGAGTTACAGAGAGAGAGGGTTACAGAGAGAGAGAGTAACAGAGAGAGAGGGTTACAGAGAGAGAGGGTTACAGAGAGAGAGGGTTACACAGAGAGAGAGGGTTACACAGAGAGAGAGGGTTACAGAGAGAGAGGGTTACACAGAGAGAGGGTTACAGAGAGAGAGGGTTTCAGAGAGAGAGGGTTACAGAGAGAGAGAGTAACAGAGAGAGAGGGTTACAGAAAGAGAGGGTTACAGAGAGAGAGGGTTACACAGAGAGAGGGTTACAGAGAGAGAGTGTTACAGAGAGAGAGGGTTACACAGAGAGAGAGGGTTACACAGAGAGAGAGGGTTACAGAGAGAGAGGGTTACACAGAGAGAGGGTTACAGAGAGCAAGGGTTACAGAGAGAGAGGGTTACAGAGAGAGAGGGTTACAGAGAGCGAGAGTTACAGAGAGAGAGAGTTACACAGAGAGAGAGTTACACAGAGAGACAGTTACACAGAGAGACAGTTACACAGAGAGAGAGAGGGTTACAGAGAGAGAGGGTTACAGAGAGAGAGAGTTACAGAAAGAGAGGGTTACAGAAAGAGAGGGTTACAGAAAGAGAGGGTTACAGAGAGAGAGGGTTACAGAGAGAGAGAGTTACACAGAGAGGGTTACAGAGAGAGAGTTACACAGAGAGAGGGTTACACAGAGAGAGGGTTACACAGAGAGAGGGTTACAGAGAGAGAGAGTTACACAGAGAGAGAGTTACACAGAGAGTGAGTTACACAGAGAGAGAGTTACACAGAGAGAGAGTTCCAGAGAGTGAGTTACAGAGAGAGAGGGTTACAGAGAGAGAGAGTAACAGAGAGAGAGGGTTACAGAGAGAGAGGGTTACAGAGAGAGAGAGTTACAGAGAGAGAGGGTTACAGAGAGAGAGAGTTACAGAGAGAGAGATTTACACAGAGAGAGAGTTACACAGAGAGAGAGTTACACAGAGAGAGAGGGTTACACAGAGAGAGAGGGTTACACAGAGAGAGAGGGTTACAGAGAGAGAGGGTTACAGAGAGAGAGGGTTACAGAGAGAGAGAGTTACAGAGAGAGAGAGTTACACAGAGAGAGAGTTACACAGAGAGAGAGGGTTACAGAGAGAGAGGGTTACAGAGAGAGAGAGTTACAGAAAGAGAGGGTTACAGAAAGAGAGGGTTACAGAGAGAGAGGGTTACAGAGAGAGAGAGTTACACAGAGAGGGTTACAGAGAGAGAGTAACACAGAGAGAGGGTTACACAGAGAGAGGGTTACAGAGAGAGAGAGTTACACAGAGAGAGAGTTACACAGAGAGAGAGTTACACAGAGAGAGAGTTCCAGAGAGTGAGTTACAGAGAGAGAGGGTTACAGAGAGAGAGAGTAACAGAGAGAGAGGGTTACAGAGAGAGAGGGTTACAGAGAGAGAGAGTAACAGAGAGAGAGAGTAACAGAGAGAGAGGGTTACAGAGAGAGAGGGTTACAGAGAGAGAGGGTTACACAGAGAGAGGGTTTCAGAGAGAGAGGGTTACACAGAGAGAGAGGGTTACACAGAGAGAGAGGGTTACAGAGAGAGAGGGTTACACAGAGAGAGGGTTACAGAGAGAGAGGGTAACAGAGAGAGAGAGTTACAGAGAGAGAGAGTTACACAGAGAGAGAGGGTTACAGAGAGAGAGGGTTACAGAGAGAGAGAGTTACAGAAAGAGAGGGTTACAGAAAGAGAGGGTTACAGAAAGAGAGGGTTACAGAGAGAGAGGGTTACAGAGAGAGAGAGTTACACAGAGAGGGTTACAGAGAGAGAGTTACACAGAGAGAGGGTTACACAGAGAGAGGGTTACAGAGAGAGAGAGTTACACAGAGAGAGAGTTACACAGAGAGAGAGTTACACAGAGAGAGAGTTCCAGAGAGTGAGTTACAGAGAGAGAGGGTTACAGAGAGAGAGAGTAACAGAGAGAGAGGGTTACAGAGAGAGAGGGTTACAGAGAGAGAGAGTAACAGAGAGAGAGGGTTACAGAGAGAGAGGGTTACAGAGAGAGAGAGTAACAGAGAGAGAGAGTAACAGAGAGAGAGGGTTACATAGAGAGAGGGTTACAGTGAGAGAGGGTTACACAGAGAGAGGGTTACAGAGAGAGAGGGTTTCAGAGAGAGAGGGTTACAGGGAGAGAGAGTAACAGAGAGAGAGGGTTACAGAGAGAGAGGGTTACAGAGAGAGAGGGTTACAGAGAGAGAGGGTTACACAGAGAGAGAGGGTTACACAGAGAGAGAGGGTTACAGAGAGAGAGGGTTACACAGAGAGAGGGTTACAGAGAGAGAGGGTTTCAGAGAGAGAGGGTTACAGAGAGAGAGAGTAACAGAGAGAGAGGGTTACAGAAAGAGAGGGTTACAGAGAGAGAGGGTTACAGAGAGAGAGGGTTACAGAGAGAGAGGGTTACACAGAGAGAGAGGGTTACACAGAGAGAGAGGGTTACAGAGAGAGAGGGTTACACAGAGAGAGGGTTACAGAGAGCGAGGGTTACAGAGAGAGAGGGTTACAGAGAGAGAGGGTTACAGAGAGCGAGAGTTACAGAGAGAGAGAGTTACACAGAGAGAGAGTTACACAGAGAGAGAGTTACACAGAGAGAGAGTTACACAGAGAGACAGTTACACAGAGAGACAGTTACACAGAGAGACAGTTACACAGAGAGAGAGAGGGTTACAGAGAGAGAGGGTTACAGAGAGAGAGAGTTACAGAAAGAGAGGGTTACAGAAAGAGAGGGTTACAGAAAGAGAGGGTTACAGAGAGAGAGGGTTACAGAGAGAGCGAGTTACACAGAGAGGGTTACAGAGAGAGAGTTACACAGAGAGAGGGTTACACAGAGAGAGGGTTACAGAGAGAGAGAGTTACACAGAGAGAGATTTCCAGAGAGTGAGTTACAGAGAGAGAGGGTTACAGAGAGAGAGAGTAACAGAGAGAGAGGGTTACAGAGAGAGAGGGTTACAGAGAGAGAGAGTTACAGAGAGAGAGGGTTACAGAGAGAGAGGGTTACAGAGAGAGAGAGTTACAGAGAGAGAGATTTACACAGAGAGAGAGTTACACAGAGAGAGAGTTACACAGAGAGAGAGGGTTACACAGAGAGAGAGGGTTACACAGAGAGAGGGGGTTACACAGAGAGAGAGGGTTACAGAGAGAGAGGGTTACACAGAGAGAGGGTTACAGAGAGAGAGAGTTACAGAGAGAGAGAGTTACACAGAGAGAGAGTTACACAGAGAGAGAGGGTTACAGAGAGAGAGGGTTACAGAGAGAGAGAGTTACAGAAAGAGAGGGTTACAGAAAGAGAGGGTTACAGAAAGAGAGGGTTACAGAGAGAGAGGGTTACAGAGAGAGAGAGTTACACAGAGAGAGAGTTACACAGAGAGAGAGTTACACAGAGAGAGAGTTCCAGAGAGTGAGTTACAGAGAGAGAGGGTTACAGAGAGAGAGAGTAACAGAGAGAGAGGGTTACAGAGAGAGAGGGTTACAGAGAGAGAGAGTAACAGAGAGAGAGAGTAACAGAGAGAGAGGGTTACAGAGAGAGAGGGTTACAGAGAGAGAGGGTTACACAGAGAGAGGGTTACAGAGAGAGAGGGTTACACAGAGAGAGAGGGTTACACAGAGAGAGAGGGTTACAGAGAGAGAGGGTTACAGAGAGAGAGGGTTACAGAGAGAGAGAGTTCCAGAAAGAGAGGGTTACAGAAAGAGAGGGTTACAGAGAGAGAGAGTTACACAGAGAGGGTTACAGAGAGAGAGTTACACAGAGAGAGGGTTACACAGAGAGAGGGTTACAGAGAGAGAGAGTTACACAGAGAGAGAGTTACACAGAGAGAGAGTTACACAGAGAGAGAGTTCCAGAGAGTGAGTTACAGAGAGAGAGGGTTACAGAGAGAGAGAGTAACAGAGAGAGAGGGTTACAGAGAGAGAGGGTTACAGAGAGAGAGAGTAACAGAGAGAGAGAGTAACAGAGAGAGAGGGTTACAGAGAGAGAGGGTTACAGTGAGAGAGGGTTACAGTGAGAGAGGGTTACACAGAGAGAGGGTTTCAGAGAGAGAGGGTTACAGAGAGAGAGGGTTACAGAGAGAGAGGGTTACACAGAGAGAGAGGGTTACACAGAGAGAGAGGGTTACAGAGAGAGAGGGTTACACAGAGAGAGGGTTACAGAGAGAGAGGGTTTCAGAGAGGAGGGTTACAGAGAGAGAGAGTAACAGAGAGAGAGGGTTACAGAAAGAGAGGGTTACAGAGAGAGAGGGTTACACAGAGAGAGGGTTACAGAGAGAGAGGGTTACAGAGAGAGAGGGTTACACAGAGAGAGAGGGTTACAGAGAGAGAGGGTTACACAGAGAGAGGGTTACAGAGAGCGAGGGTTACAGAGAGAGAGGGTTACAGAGAGAGAGGGTTACAGAGAGCGAGAGTTACAGAGAGAGAGAGTTACACAGAGAGAGAGTTACACAGAGAGACAGTTACACAGAGAGACAGTTACACAGAGAGAGAGAGGGTTACAGAGAGAGAGGGTTACAGAGAGAGAGGGTTACACAGAGAGAGAGGGTTACAGAGAGAGAGGGTTACACAGAGAGAGGGTTACAGAGAGAGAGGGTTTCAGAGAGGAGGGTTACAGAGAGAGAGAGTAACAGAGAGAGAGGGTTACAGAAAGAGAGGGTTACAGAGAGAGAGGGTTACACAGAGAGAGGGTTACAGAGAGAGAGGGTTACAGAGAGAGAGGGTTACACAGAGAGAGAGGGTTACAGAGAGAGAGAGTTACACAGAGAGAGAGTTACACAGAGAGAGAGTTACACAGAGAGAGAGTTACACAGAGAGACAGTTACACAGAGAGACAGTTACACAGAGAGACAGTTACACAGAGAGAGAGAGGGTTACAGAGAGAGAGGGTTACAGAGAGAGAGAGTTACAGAAAGAGAGGGTTACAGAAAGAGAGGGTTACAGAAAGAGAGGGTTACAGAGAGAGAGGGTTACAGAGAGAGCGAGTTACACAGAGAGGGTTACAGAGAGAGAGTTACACAGAGAGAGGGTTACACAGAGAGAGGGTTACAGAGAGAGAGAGTTACACAGAGAGAGAGTTCCAGAGAGTGAGTTACAGAGAGAGAGGGTTACAGAGAGAGAGAGTAACAGAGAGAGAGGGTTACAGAGAGAGAGGGTTACAGAGAGAGAGAGTTACAGAGAGAGAGGGTTACAGAGAGACAGGGTTACAGAGAGAGAGAGTTACAGAGAGAGAGATTTACACAGAGAGAGAGTTACACAGAGAGAGAGTTACACAGAGAGAGAGGGTTACACAGAGAGAGAGGGTTACACAGAGAGAGGGGGTTACACAGAGAGAGAGGGTTACAGAGAGAGAGGGTTACACAGAGAGAGGGTTACAGAGAGAGAGAGTTACAGAGAGAGAGAGTTACACAGAGAGAGAGTTACACAGAGAGAGAGGGTTACAGAGAGAGAGGGTTACAGAGAGAGAGAGTTACAGAAAGAGAGGGTTACAGAAAGAGAGGGTTACAGAAAGAGAGGGTTACAGAGAGAGAGGGTTACAGAGAGAGAGAGTTACACAGAGAGAGAGTTACACAGAGAGAGAGTTACACAGAGAGAGAGTTCCAGAGAGTGAGTTACAGAGAGAGAGGGTTACAGAGAGAGAGAGTAACAGAGAGAGAGGGTTACAGAGAGAGAGGGTTACAGAGAGAGAGAGTAACAGAGAGAGAGAGTAACAGAGAGAGAGGGTTACAGAGAGAGAGGGTTACAGAGAGAGAGGGTTACACAGAGAGAGGGTTACAGAGAGAGAGGGTTACACAGAGAGAGAGGGTTACACAGAGAGAGAGGGTTACAGAGAGAGAGGGTTACAGAGAGAGAGGGTTACAGAGAGAGAGAGTTCCAGAAAGAGAGGGTTACAGAAAGAGAGGGTTACAGAGAGAGAGAGTTACACAGAGAGGGTTACAGAGAGAGAGTTACACAGAGAGAGGGTTACACAGAGAGAGGGTTACAGAGAGAGAGAGTTATACAGAGAGAGAGTTACACAGAGAGAGAGTTACACAGAGAGAGAGTTCCAGAGAGTGAGTTACAGAGAGAGAGGGTTACAGAGAGAGAGAGTAACAGAGAGAGAGGGTTACAGAGAGAGAGGGTTACAGAGAGAGAGAGTAACAGAGAGAGAGAGTAACAGAGAGAGAGGGTTACAGAGAGAGAGGGTTACAGTGAGAGAGGGTTACAGTGAGAGAGGGTTACACAGAGAGAGGGTTTCAGAGAGAGAGGGTTACAGAGAGAGAGGGTTACAGAGAGAGAGGGTTACACAGAGAGAGAGGGTTACACAGAGAGAGAGGGTTACAGAGAGAGAGGGTTACACAGAGAGAGGGTTACAGAGAGAGAGGGTTTCAGAGAGGAGGGTTACAGAGAGAGAGAGTAACAGAGAGAGAGGGTTACAGAAAGAGAGGGTTACAGAGAGAGAGGGTTACACAGAGAGAGGGTTACAGAGAGAGAGGGTTACAGAGAGAGAGGGTTACACAGAGAGAGAGGGTTACAGAGAGAGAGGGTTACACAGAGAGAGGGTTACAGAGAGCGAGGGTTACAGAGAGAGAGGGTTACAGAGAGAGAGGGTTACAGAGAGCGAGAGTTACAGAGAGAGAGAGTTACACAGAGAGAGAGTTACACAGAGAGACAGTTACACAGAGAGACAGTTACACAGAGAGAGAGTTACACAGAGAGAGAGAGGGTTACAGAGAGAGAGGGTTACAGAGAGAGAGGGTTACACAGAGAGAGAGGGTTACACAGAGAGAGAGGGTTACAGAGAGAGAGGGTTACACAGAGAGAGGGTTACAGAGAGAGAGGGTTTCAGAGAGGAGGGTTACAGAGAGAGAGAGTAACAGAGAGAGAGGGTTACAGAAAGAGAGGGTTACAGAGAGAGAGGGTTACACAGAGAGAGGGTTACAGAGAGAGAGGGTTACAGAGAGAGAGGGTTACACAGAGAGAGAGGGTTACAGAGAGAGAGGGTTACACAGAGAGAGGGTTACAGAGAGCGAGGGTTACAGAGAGAGAGGGTTACAGAGAGAGAGGGTTACAGAGAGCGAGAGTTACAGAGAGAGAGAGTTACACAGAGAGAGAGTTACACAGAGAGACAGTTACACAGAGAGACAGTTACACAGAGAGAGAGTTACACAGAGAGAGAGAGGGTTACAGAGAGAGAGGGTTACAGAGAGAGAGAGTTACAGAAAGAGAGGGTTACAGAAACAGAGGGTTACAGAGAGAGAGGGTTACAGAGAGAGAGAGTTACACAGAGAGGGTTACAGAGAGAGAGTTACACAGAGAGAGGGTTACAGAGAGAGAGAGTTACACAGAGAGAGAGTTACACAGAGAGAGAGTTACAGAGAGAGAGAGTTACACAGAGAGAGAGTTACACAGAGAGAGAGGGTTACAGAGCGAGAGGGTTACAGAGAGAATGAGTTACAGAGAGAGAGGGTTACAGAGAGAGAGGGTTACAGAGAGAGAGGGTCACAGAGAGAGAGGGTCACAGCGAGAGTGAGTTACAGAGAGAGAGAGTTACAGAGAGAGTGAGTTACAGAGAGAGAGAGTTACAGAGAGAGAGGGTTACAGAGAGAGAGGGTTACAGAGAGAGAGAGTTACAGAGAGAGAGGGTCACAGAGAGAGAGGGTTACAGAGAGAGAGGGTTACAGAGAGAAAGGGTCACAGAGAGAGACGGTCACACAGAGAGAGGGTCACAGAGAGAGAGGGTCACAGAGAGAGAAGGTTACAGAGAGAGAGGGTTACAGAGAGAGAGGGTTACAGAGAGAGAGGGTTACAGAGAGAGAGGGTTAGAGAGAGAGAGAGTTACAGAGAGAGAGATTTACACAGAGAGAGAGTTACACAGAGAGAGAGTTACACAGAGAGAGAGGGTTACAGAGAGAGAGGGTTACAGAGAGAGAGGGTTACAGAGAGAGAGAGTTACAGAGAGAGAGAGTTACAGAAAGAGAGGGTTTCAGAGAGAGAGGGTTACAGAGAGAGAGAGTAACAGAGAGAGAGGGTTACAGAGAGAGAGGGTTACAGAGAGAGAGGGTTACAGAGAGAGAGGGTTACACAGAGAGAGAGGGTTACACAGAGAGAGAGGGTTACACAGAGAGAGAGGGTTACAGAGAGAGAGGGTTACACAGAGAGAGGGTTACAGAGAGAGAGGGTTACAGAGAGAGAGAGTTACAGAGAGAGAGAGTTACACAGAGAGAGAGTTACACAGAGAGAGAGTTACACAGAGAGAGAGAGGGTTACAGAGAGAGAGAGTTACAGAAAGAGAGGGTTACAGAAAGAGTGGGTTACAGAGAGAGAGGGTTACAGAGAGAGAGAGTTACACAGAGAGGGTTACAGAGAGAGAGAGTTACACAGAGAGGGTTACAGAGAGAGAGTTACACAGAGAGAGGGTTACAGAGAGAGAGAGTTACACATAGAGAGAGTTACACAGAGAGAGAGTTCCAGAGGGTTACAGAGAGAGAGGGTTACACAGAGAGAGAGGGTTACACAGAGAGAGAGGGTTACACAGAGAGAGAGGGTTACAGAGAGAGAGCGTTACAGAGAGAGAGCGTTACAGAGAGAGAAGGTTACAGAGAGAGAGGGTCACAGAGAGAGAGGGTCACAGAGAGAGTGAGTTACAGAGTGAGAGGGTCACAGAGAGAGAGGGTCACAGAGAGAGAGTAACAGAGAGAGAGGGTTACAGAGAGAGAAGGTTACAGAGAGACAGGGTTACAGAGAGAGAGAGTTACAGAGAGAGGGTTACAGAGAGAGAGAGTTACAGAGAGAGGGTTACAGAGAGAGAGGGTTACAGAGAGAGAGGATTACAGAGAGAGAGGGTTACAGAGAGAGAGGGTCACAGAGAGAGAGGGTCACAGAGAGAGAGGGTCACAGAGAGAGAGGGTCACAGAGAGAGAGTAACAGAGAGAGAGAGTAACAGCGAGAGAGAGGGTTACAGAGAGAGAAGGTTACAGAGAGAGAGGGTTACAGAGAGAGAGAGTTACAGAGAGAGAGTGTTACAGAGAGAGAGGGTTACAGAGAGAGAGGGTTACAGAGAGAGAGGCTTACAGAGAGAGAGAGGGTTAGAGAGAGAGAGTTACAGAGAGAGAGAGTTACAGAGAGAGAGGAAGTGATTGAGATGGAGAGGGTCACGCAGTGTTCATAGAATCCCAACAGTGCAGAAAGAGGCCATTCAGCCCATTGAGGCTGTATTGTCACCAATCCCACCCAGCTCCTATCCCCATAACCTCACATATTTAATCCCCCGACAAATTTAGCACGTCCACTCCACCTAACCCGCACATCGAGAGCTTCAAGTTTTTAGGTTCCCAGATCCCCAACAACCTGTCCTAGTCCCTCCACACAAAACTATGGTTAAGAAAGCCTCACCAACGCCACTACTTTCTCAGAAGACTGAGGGAATTTGACATGTCAGCTACAACTCTCCCCATTTTTTACAGATGCCCCATAGAAAGCATTCTTCAGAGAGAGAGAGGGAGAGATCCAGAGACAGAGACAGAGACAGAGAGACAGAAACAGGATGGGATTGTGCTGTGCGTGTTACAGAGCTGACACTGAGACACACACGAGATGGACAGTCACAGACCAGAGTGAACCATTCTCTGTAACCTGCAGTGTCCCGGACATGGACAGACGCTGACACTCACACACAACAACAACAACTTGCATTTATGTAGCACCTTGAACAGAATTGTCCCTGAGATGCTTCACAGGAACCAAGAGCGAAAAATTGAGTCACAGGCGAGTTTAGGGACAGACGCCCCACAGATTTGGTGAAAAGTGATTGGTTTTAGGAATGATCCTAATGGGGGAAAGGGAGGTATTAAGTGGCAAATGTGAGGTTCTCCACTTTGGGAGCAGAAAGGGGGAGGCGGATTACTGTCTGAATGGCCAGAAATGAGGAGCGGGGAATGTACAAGGAGACCTGGGTGTCCCTCACACACCAATCGCTGGAGGCAAGCACGCAGGGGCAGGAGGCTGGAGAAAAGGCCAACGGGATGTTGGCCTCCATAGCGAGAGGATTGGAGAACAGGAACAGGCTCTTGCTGCAATTAGACAGGGCCTTGGTGAGACCACAGCCCGAATATTGTGGACAGTTTGGCTCTCTGTATCTGAGGAAGGATGTTCTTGCTCCAGAGGGAGCCCGGAGAAGGTTTACCAGACGGATTCCTGGGATGGAGGGACTGACGAATGAGGAGAGATTGAGGGGGTTCGGATTGTATTCACTGGAGATCAGAAGAGTGAGGGGGCGATCTCATCGAAATCAATAAAATTCTAACAGGACCAGACAGGGTAGGTGCCAGAAGGATGATCCCGGTGGTGAGGGTGTCCAGAACCAGGGCTCACACTCTGAGGATACAGGGGAGACGGTTTAGGACAGAGATGAGGAGAAATCTCTTCACCCAGAGAGGGGTCAGCCTGTGGAATTCACCAACACAGAAAGTAGTTGAGGGCAAAACATTGAATGTTTCCCAGGGGCTGTTAGATACAGCACTTGGGGCAAAAAGGATCCGGGGAAGGTTCCCTTTCCTGGCTAATCCCCCCTAACCTACACATCCCCTGACACTCAGGGACAGTTTAGCACGGCCAATTCACCGAACCTGCAGATCTGGGGCCTGGGAGAGGAAACCGGAGCACCCGGAGGAAACCCACGCAGACACGGGGAGAATCTCCGTACAGACAGTGACCCAGGGCTGGGATTGAACCCCGGTCCCTGGCGCTGGGAGGCAGCAGTGCCAACCACTGTGCCAACGCCTGCTCATCAAACACTTCCAACCCAAATACAGGACACAGAGTACAATTCCCTCTGCTCTGTCCAGGGAATTTTTCATTGCAGATTTTTAGATTTATTTTAAGGAGAGAACAAACAGAACTCAGATTGTTCAGCATCCCAGTGTGAACTCGTGTTTAATTCAACCAGGATCTCAGCTCCTCAGATTGCAACATGGAGTTGAAGCTGTGAATACAGGTGTGTCTCTCTCTGTCTCAGAGTTTGTGTATTCTGTCTCTCACTCACTTTGAAACTTATCTGAAGAATTTGAACGATGAACATTGCTTAATCCTTCCTGTCTTTGAACTCATGGAACTGGGGAATCTTCAAAGCTCACAATCTAATGTCATTAACAAAGAACTGTCCCCTTTATTCACCCATCCATTTCCTATCTCTGAATAAATCCCACACATTTCCAGAATGCAGGAAGCTCTCAATGGAAACTGCTTCCAATGATTCCCCAATACAATTGTTCACACTTGCCTGGAAACTACATCCCACTGACATTCCCCAAAGCAGCCACAGAAAAGGGCCTGGTTATTTTAAACATTGAACCTGAACTCACTGAGTTTACAATTCACTCACATTGTACAGAAATGTGGATCCTGTGGGGGTGACAGTTTGGGAGTAACATTTGAGAGAAACACACACACACAAAGAGAGAAACACACGCACACACAAAGAGAGAAACACACACACACACAAAGAGAGAAACACACGCACACACAAAGAGAGAAACACACGCACACACAAATAGATGAGCACAAACACACAAAGAGAGAAACACACACACACAGAGTTAGAAACAGACACACACAAAAAGAGAGAAACACAGATACACACACACACACAGAAAAATACACACATACAAACAGATACACAAGAGAGAAATACACACACACACACAAACACACACAAATAGAGAAACACAAGAGACACAAAGAGAAAAAAAAGACACACACACACAAACAAAGAGAGAAACACACACACACAAAGAGAGAAACACACACACACAGAAACACAAGCACACACATACAGAAACACACACACACAGAAAGACACAGAGAGAAGCACACGCACACACAAAGCGAGAGACACACACACACACATAGAAAGAGAAACACACACGCAAACACACACAAACACAAAGAGAGAAACACAGATGCACAAAGAGACAAACGCAAAGAGAACACACACAGAAACACATGCACACAGAGAGAAACACACACACACACAAAGAGAGAAACACACACACATACAGAGAGAGAGACACACAGATACAGAGTGACACACATATACAGACAGAAAGAGAGAAACACAGGGAGAAATACAGTGATAGACACACAGACGTGGAAACAGAGAGACACAGAGAGAAAAACAGAGAGGGACACACAGATACAGAGACACAGTGATACAGGGACAGAGACAAACAGATACAGAGAGACAGAGAAAAATACAGAGAGGGACACATATATAAAGAAACACACAGATACAGAGAGACACAGATACAGAGTGTCAAAGAGAGAGACACACACACAGAGACAGAGAGACAGACACACACAACAGTGAGAGAGAGAGACATAGACACAGATACTGAGAGAGACAGACAGACAGATACAGAGAGAGAGAGACAGATACAGAGAAAGACAGACAGACAGAGAGGGAGAGAGACACACACAGATACAGAGAGAGACACACACACAGACACAGAGCGAGACAAACACAGAAAGAGACACATGCAGACACAGAGAGAGAGAGACAGAGATGCTGAGAGTGAGACAGATACAGAGAGAGAAAGAGACACACAGATACAGAGTGAAAGGGGCGACTCAGATACAGACAGAGAAACACAGACAGATAGAGAGACAGAGAGAGACACAGATACAGAGAGAGAGACAGATAAACAGAGAGACAGAGACAGAGAGAGACACACCCAGAGACAGAGAGATACCCACCCAGAGAGAGAGAGAGAGAGAGAGAGAGACAGAGTGAGACACAGAGAGTGAAAGAGAGAGACGCAGAGAGAGAGAGTGTCACACATACAGAGGCCGAGAGAGGGAGACAGAGAGAGAGGGAGACAGAGAGAGAAAGAGAGAGACAGGGGGAGAGTGAGAGAGAGAGAGAGACAGAGAGAAAGATAGAGCCACACACAGATACAGAGAGATGGAGACATAAAGGTAGAGCGAGAGACACACAGATACAAAAAGAGAGAGACACACAGATACAGAGAGAGACACACACAGTTACAGAGACACACAGAAACAAAAAGACAGAGACACACAGATACATAGAGACACACACATACAGAGAGAGACACACACAGTTACAGAGACACACAGATACAAAAAGACAGAGACACACAGATACAGAGAGACACACACAGTTACAGAGACACACAGATACAAAAAGACAGAGACACACAGATACAGAGAGACACACACATACAGAGAGAGAGAGAAAGAGATACAGAGAGAGAGAGACACGCACACACAGTTACAGAGACAAACACACACACAGATACAGAGAGAGAGACACGCACACACAGATGCAGAGAGAGAGATACACACACACACAGATTCAGAGAGAGATAGACACAACAGATACAGAGAGGGAGACATACAGACAGAGTGAGAGAGAGACACTCAGATACAGTGAGACACACACAGATAGAGAAAGACACACACAGATACAGAGAGACACACACAGAGACGCAGAGAGAGAGACACACACACATAGATACAGACAGAGCCAGATATAAAGAGAGAGACAGATGCAGAGAGAGAGAGAGATAGAGGCAGAGAGAGACACAGAGAGAGAGAGAGACATGCACACAAAGAGGGAGAGAGATAGTGACAAGGAGAGAGACAGGGAAGGAGAGAGAGAGAGACAGAGAGAGAAAGAGACAGAGAGAGAGACATAGATAGAGAGAGAGACAGGGAGAGAAAGAGACAGAGAGAGAGAGACATAGATACAGAGGGACACACATACAAGAGACACAGAGAGAGAGAGGCAGAATGAGAGAGACAGAGAGAGAGACACACACATATACACACACACAGACAAACACAAAAACACACACATTCAAAGAGAGATAGACACACACAAAGAGAGAGAGGCACACACATCTCTCCATCTCTGGGGTAATTTAGCATGGACAATCCCTCCAACCTTCACAACTTGGGAAATTAAGGGGCAATTTCGGAATACAGAGACACACAGATACAGAGAGACACACAGATACAGAGAGAGAGAGACAGAGAGACACACAGACACAGAGAGAGAGACACACAGATACAGAGAGACACACATATACAGACAGAAAGAGAGAAACACAGGGAGAAATACAGTGACAGACACACAGACGTGGAAACAGAGGGACACAGAGAGAAATACAGAGAGGGACACACAGATACAGAGACACAGCGATACAGAGACAGAGACAAACAGATACAGAGAGACAGAGAAAAATACAGAGAGGGACACATATATAAAGAAACACACAGATACAGAGACACACACACGCAGAGACAGAGAGAGACACACACAACAGAGTGAGAGAGAGAGACACAGGCACGGATACAGAGAGAGACAGACAGACATATACAGAGAGCGAGAGAGAGATACAGAGAAAGACAGACAGACAGAGAGGGAGAGAGACACACACAGACACAGAGAGAGACACACAGACAGAGAGAGAGAGAGACAGAGATGCTGAGAGTGAGACAGATACACAGAGAGAGAGAGAGAGAGACGCACAGATACAGAGTGAAAGGGGGAGACACAGATACAGACAGAGAGACACAGATAGAGAGACAGAAAGAGAGAGAGACAGACAGACAGATAGAGAGAGAGACACAGATACAGAGAGATAAGCAGAGAAACAGAGAGAGAGACACACACACACCCAGAGACAGAGAGATACCCATCCAGAGAGAGAGAAAGAGACAGAGTGAGACACAGAGGGTGAAAGAGAGAGACGCAAAGAGAGAGTGTCACACATGAGAGACAGAGAGAGAGAGACAGAGAGAAAGAGAGAGAGACACACACAGATACAGAGAGATGGAGACATACAGATAGAGCGAGAGACACAGATACAAAGAGAGAGACACACACAGATACAGAGAGACAGAGACACACAGATGCAGAGAGAGACACACAGATACAGAGAGAGAAGGAGAGAGAGATACAGAGAGAGAGTGACACACACACAGATGCAGAGAGAGATAGACACAACAGATACAGACTGAGAGACATACAGATAGAGTGAGAGAGCGACACACAGATACAGAGAGACACACACAGATACACACATAGAGAAAAAACACAAAGAAGAAAAACACACACACAAAGAGAGAAACACACACACAGAGAAACACACGGACACAAACACAGAGAAACACACATACACATACAGAAACACACACACAGAGAAAGAGAGAAACACACATACATAAACACACACAAAGAGAAAAACATGCATACACACAAGAGAGAAACACACACACACACAGAAAAAGAGAAACACACACACAGACACACACACACAAAGAAAAACACACACACACAGAGAAACGAGAAACACACACACACAAAGAGAAAAAAAAACAAGGAGAAAAAACACACACACAAACACAGACAGAGAAACACACACACAGGCAGAGAGAAACACACACACACTGAAACACACACAAAGAGAGAAACACATACACGCAAAGAGAGAAACACAGACACACAAAGAGAGAAACATACACACACACAAAGAGAGAAACACACACACAAAGAGAGAAAGACACACACAAAGAGAGAGAAAGACACATACACACAAGAGAAAAAAACATAAAGAGAACAAACACACACACAAAGAGAGAAACAGACACACAAAGAGAGAGAAAGACACATACACAAAGAGAAAGCAACATAAGGAGAACAGACACACACACAAAGAGAGAAACACACACACAAATGGAGAGAAACACACACACAAAGAGAGAGAAACACACACACAAAGAGAGAAACAGACACACAAAGAGAAAGAAAGACACATACACAAAGAGAAAACAACATAAAGAGAACAGACACACACACAAAGAGAGAAACACACACACAAAAAGAGATAAAACACACGCACACACAAAGAGAGAAACACACAAGCACACAAATAGATGAGCACAAACACACAAAGAGAGAAACACACACACACACAGCTAGAAACAGACACACACAAAAAGAGAGAAACACAGATACACACACACACAGAAAAATACACACATACAAACAGATACACAAGAGAGGAACACACACACACACAAACACACACACAAAAGAGAAGCACACACACAGAGAAACAAGCACTCAAAGAGAGAAATACACACACACACACAAACACACACAAATAGAGAAACACAGAGACACAAAGAGAAAAAAAAACACTCACACAAACAAAGAGAGAAACACACACACACACACACAGAAACACAGACATACACAGAGAAACACACAGAAACACAGAGAGAAACACACACACAAACAATGCGAGAACACACACACAGTGAGAAACACACACGCACACACAGAGAAACACACACACACAAACAGAAACACACACACACAAAGAGAGAAGCACACGCACACACACAAAGAGAGAAACACACACACACACAAAGAGAGAAACACACACACACACAAAGGGAGAAACACACACACACACGAGAAACACACACAAAGAGAGAAACAAACACACACAGAAACACAGATGCACATAGAGAAACACAGAGTGAAACAAACACCCACACAAAGAGAGAAACACTGTGTGTGTGTGTGAAGGGCTAGATGGCCTACTCCTGCTCCTATTTCCTATTTGTCAAAGATAGAAACACCACACACACACACACACACACACAAAGAGAGAAACACCACACACACAGATAAACACACACACAGAGAAACACACAAGCACATAAAGAGAAAAAAAAACAGACACACACAAAGAGAGAAACACAAACACACAAACAGATAAACACACACACAGAAACACACAAGCACATAAAGAGAAAAACACACACACACACACACACAGAAGCACAAACACACAAAGAGAGAAACACACACAGAGAAAAAAAACACACAAAGAGAAAAAAAACACACAAACACAGAAACACATACAGAGAAACACACACACACACACACACATAAACACAACATAGATAAGGGTCATGGGTGGAGGGGGGATTGGTAATGTTAAAATGGCGGCGTGGGCTCGTTGGTCCGAAGGGCCTGTTTCCCGGGCTGTTTTTGTTCTTTGAAACACACACACAAAAAGAGAAACACACACACAAAGAGAGAGAAACACACGCACAAAGAGAGAAACACAGATACACACACACAGAAAGAATTACACACACACATAAAGACGTACAGACTAACATACAGAGAGAGAAGGTGGTGGAGGGTGAGGAGAGAAGGCAGAGAGACCAGGGGGAGGGAGAGGGTAAGTCATAAAGTCACAGAGGTTTACAGCATGGAAACAGGCCCTTCGGCCCCACTTGCCCATGCTGCCCCTTTTTTAACTCCTAAGCTAATCCCAATGGCCCACATTTGGCCCATATCCCTCTGGACCCATCTTACCCATGGAACTGTCTCAATATTTTTTAGAAGACAAGATTGTATCCCTCTCTACTATTACCTGTGGCAGCTTGTTCCAGACACTCACCACCCTCTGTGTGAAAAAATTGTCCCTCTGGACACTTTTGTATCTCTCCCCTCTCACCTTAAACCCCTGCCCTCTAGTTTTAGACTCCCCTACCTTTGGGAAAAGACATTGAATTGTGTGTGTGTGTGTGTGTGTGTGTGTGTGTGCGCGCGTGTGTGTATTTCCCTCTGTGTGTGTGTGTGTTTCTCTCTTTGTGTGTGTGTGTTTCTCTCTTTGTGTGTGTGTTTCTCTCTTTGTGTGTGTTTCTCTCTTTGTGTGTGTGTGTGTGTGTGTGTTTCTGTGTGTGTGTGCGTGTTTCTCTCTTTGTATATGTGTGTGTTTCTCTGTATGTTTGTATGTGTTTCTCTCTGTGTGTGTGTTTTTCTCTCTGTGTGCATGTGTGTTTCTCTTTGTGTGCGTGTGTTTTGTGTGTGTGTATTTGTGTGTGTGTGTTTCCCTGTGTGTGTGTTTCTCTGCTAGTGTGTTTCTGCGTATGTGCGTGTTCCTCTCTTTGTGTGTGTGTTTCTCTCTTTGTGTGTGTGTTTCTATCTTTGTGTGTATGTGTTTGTCTCTTTGTGTGTGTGTGTGTTTCTCTCTTTGTGTGTGTTTCTCTCTTTGTGTGTGTATGTGTTTCTCTCTTTGTATATGTGTGTTTCAGTGTGTCTGTGTGTGTTTCTCTCTTTGTGTGTGTGTTTCTCTGTGTGTGTGTGCGTGTGTTTCTCTTTCTCTCGCTCTCTGTTTCTGTGTGCGTGTGTGTGTTTCTCTGTGTGTGCGTTTCTCTGTGTGTGCGTGTGTGTTTCTCTGTGTGTGCGTGTGTGTCTCTCTCTTTGTGTGTGTGTGTGTTTCTCTGTGTGTCTGTTTGTGTGTGTGTATTTCTCTATTTGTGTGTGTGTGTGTGTGTGTTTGTGCTTCTCTCTTTGTGTGCCTGTGTTTCAGTGTGTGTGTGTTTCTCTGCGTGCGTGTTTCTGTGTGTTTCTCGCTTTGTGTGTGTGTGTGTTGCTGTGTGTGTGTGTTTCTCTCTTTGTGTGTGTGTGTTTCTCTGTGCGTGTGTGTGTGTGTGTGTGAGTGTGCGAAGGGCTAGATGGCCTACTCCTGCTCCTATTTCTTATGTTCTTGTGTACACAGCTCCAGGGACCCGGGTTCGATTCCCAGCTTGGGTCACTGTCTGTGCGGAGTCTGTATGTTCTCCCCGTGTCTGGGTGGGTTTCCTCCGGGTGCTCCGGTTTCCTCCCACAATCTGAAAGACGTGCTGGTTAGGGTGTATTGACCCTGCTAAATTCTCCCTCAGTGTAACCCGAACAGGCGCCGGAGTGTGGGGACTAGGGGATTTTCACAGTAACTTTATTCCAGTGTTAATGTGAACCTACTTGTGACACTAATAAATAAACTTTATAGAAAAGAAACTTTCTATCTTTGATAGAGAGGTTCCGGTGATTCCATTTCATATCTTCCTGCTTTGGGGAAATGGGAGTTCTCTTTACATTTACAAGGATATGGGGAGGGAGATGTTTGAATGGAGATTCAGCTTTTTGGGTGATTGAAGTGTTAATTTGTTTCCAGAAGCTGTGATTGTCCCGAGAGATTGAATTGTTTCAGTAATGTCTACGTCTCCAATACTTCAGACAGAGGAAGGAAGCAATATACAAAAGGAAAGATTGGGGGAATCACTACATTGAAGGTGTGAGGTCTCATCACTCTCTGTCTGCTTTGGTTTTGTAATCTTTACATTTTTAAACACTGAAACCTCTTGCCCTTGTTGGGAATCTCACTGCGGTTTGAGAAAAGCAAACACTGATCCCACACTAAACCCCCCCCAACACAGGACTGAGCAGAGAGTGTGAAATGGAACTGCTGTCAGAGTGGGTTATTTTTATAGATGGATAAGAAACATTCCTCCATTTTCAAACCTTTCTCCTGTTTCTGTAGTGTTTCGGGCTCCCCTGTGTCCCTGTCTCTCCATCTCTGGGGCAATTTAGCTTGGCCAATCCCCCCAATCTTCACAACTTGGGACACTTAAGGGGCAATTTCGGAATACAGAGACACACAGATACAGAGAGAGAGACAGAGAGACACAAAGGTACAGAGACAGAGACACACAGATACAGAGTGACACACATATACAGACAGAAAGAGAGAAGCACAGGGAGAAATACAGTGACAGACACACAGACGTGGAAACAGAGAGACACAGAGAGAAATACAAAGACAGACACACAGATACAGAGACACAGCGATACAGAGACAGAGACAAACAGATACAGAGAAAAATACAGTGAGGGACACATATATAAAGAAACACACAGATACAGAGAGACAGAGTGACAAAGAGAGAGAGACACACACACAGAGACAGAGAGAGACACACAACAGAGTGTGAGAGAGACACAGACACTGACAGAGAGACAGACAGACAGATATAGAGAGAGAGAGAGACAATACAGATACAGAGAAAGACAGACAGACAGAGACGGAGAGGGACACACACAGATACAGAGTGAGACACACACACAGATACAGAGGGAGAGAGACACACAGATACAGAGAGAGACACGCACACAGATACAGGGAGAGAGAGATACACACAGAAAGAGACACACACAGACACAGAGAGAGTCAGACAGAGATGCTGAGTGAGACAGATACAGAGAGACACAGTTACAGACAGAGAGACACAGATAGAGAGAGAGACACAGATAGAGAGACGCAGATACAGAGAGAGAAACAGATAAACAGAGAGAGAGAGAGAGGCACACACACCCAGAGACAGAGAGATACCCACCCAGAGAGAGAGAAAGAGACAGAGTGAGACACAGAGAGTGAAAGAGAGAGATGCAGAGAGAGTGTCACACATAGAGAGACAGAGAGAGAGAGACAGGGAGAGAGAGAGAGAGAGAGAGAGAGAGAGAGAGACACACACAGATACAGAGAGAGACACACACAGATACAGAGAGAGACACACACACAGAAAGAGACACACAGACACAGAGAGAGAGAGACAGAGATGCTGAGAGTGAGACAGATACAGAGAGAGAGACACACACACAGATACAGAGTGAAAGGGGGAGACACAAATACAGACAGAGAGACACAGATAGAGAGAGAGGGACAGACAGATAGAGAGACGCAGATACAGAGAGAGAAACAGATAAACAGAGAGGGAGAGAGAGGCACACACACCCAGAGGCAGAGAGATACCCACTCAGAGAGAGAGAAAGAGACAGAGTGAGACACAGAGAGTGAAAGAGAGAGATGCAGAGAGAGAGTGTCACACATAGAGAGACAGAGAGAGGGTGACAGAGAGAGAGACAGACAGACAGACAGACAGGGAGAGAGAGAGAGAGAGAGAGAAAGAGAGAGACAGAGAGAAAGAGAGAGACACACACAGATGCAGAGTGATGGAGACATACAGATAAGAGTGAGAGACACACAGATACATAGAGAGAGACAGACACAGATACAGAGAGAGACACACACAGATACGGTGAGACACACACAGAGACGCAGAGAGAGAGACACACACACATAGATACAGAGAGAGAGATACGCACACAGATACAGAGACACAGAGAGAGAGAAGCAGAATGAGAGACAGAGAGAGACACACTCACATACACACACAGACACACACACACAAAGAGAGAATCACACATACACACAAAGAGAGCAACACACACACACAAAGATAGAAACACACACACACAGAGAAACACACACACACACAGAAACACACACACACAGAGAAACACACACACACACGTAGACACACACAAACAAAAAAACACACACAAACAAAAACACACACACACACACACGTAGACACACACAAACAAAAAAACACACACAAACAAAAACACACACACACAGAAACACACACACAGAGAAACACAGATGCACAAAGAGAGAAACACACACACACACAAAGTGGGAAACGCACACACACAGTGAGAAACACACGCACACACAGAGAAACATGCACACACAGAGAAACAAATGCACACACAGATGAGAAACACACCCACAGACCCACACAGAAACTCATACACACAAAGAGAGAAAAACACACACACACACAGAAACACTCACACACAGAAACACACACACACACAAACAAAGAGAGAAACACACACACAGAGAAACACAGATGCACAAAGATAGAAACACACACACACAAAGAGAAAAAAACACAAACACACAAAAAGAGAGAAACACACACACACAACACAGAGACTCACATACACAGAAACACAAAGAAACACACACATAAAGAGAAAAAAAACACAAACACACAAAGAGAGAAAAACACACACACAGAGAAACACACACACACAAACAGAAACACACATGCACAAAGAGAGAAACACACACACACACAAAGATAGAAAGACACACACACAACGTGGGAAACGCACACACACAATGAGAAACACACGCACACACAGAGGAACATACACACACAGAGAAACAAACGCACACACACACACAGATGAGAAACACACCCATAGACCCACACAGAAACTCATACACACAAAGAGAGAAAAACACACACACAAAGAGGAACACACTCACACACCCGCAGAAACACTGACACACAAAGAGGAAGAAACACACACACACAAAGAGAAAAACACAGATACACAAAGAGAGAAACACACAAGCACATAAAGAGGAAAAAAAACACACACACAAAGAGAGAAACACACACACAAAGCGAAAAACACGCACACACAAACACACAGAGGAGCACATACACACAAAGAGGGAAACAGAGATACACAAAGAGAGAAATACACAAGCACATAAAAACACACACACACACAAAGAGAGAAACACACACACATACATGAAGAGAGAATCACACACACACAAAGAGAAAAACACACACACAAAGAGAGAAACACACACACACACAAAGAGAGAAACACACACACACACAAAGAGAAAAACACACACACACAAAAAGAGGAACACACACACACACACAAAGAGAGAAGCACACACACACACAAAGAGAAAAACACACACACAAAGAGAGAAACACACACACACACAAAGAGAAAAACACACACACACAAAGAGAGAAACACACACACACACACAAAGAGAAAAACACACACAAAGAGAAAAACACACAGACACAAAGAGAGAAACACACACACACAGAGAAGAACACACAGACGCAAAGAGAGAAACACACACACAAAGAGAGAAAAACACACACACAAAGAGAAAAACATACAAACTCAAAAAGAGAACCACACACACACACAAAGTGAGAAACACACGCACAAACACAAAGTGGGAAAAACACACACACACACACAAAACGAGAAACACACACACACCCAAAGAGAAAAACACACAAACACAAAAAGAGGAACACACACACACACACACAAAGAGAGAAACACACACACACCCAAAGAGAAAAACACACAAACACAAAAAGAGGAACACACACACGCACACACATACACACACAGAAAGAGAGAAACACACACACACAAAGAGAAAAACACACTCACACAAAGAAAGTAACACACACACACACACACACACAGAAGAACACACAGACACAAAGAGAGAAACACACACACAAAGAGAGAAAAACACACACACAAAGAGAAAAGCATACAAACACAAAAGGAGAAACAGAAACACACACACACACAAAGCGAGAAACACACACACACAAAGCGAGAAACACACACACACAAAGCGAGAAACACACACACGCACAGAGCGAGAAACATACACACGCACAGAGCGAGAAACACACACGCACAGAGCGAGAAACACGCACAGAGCAACACACACACACACACACAGAAACACACACACACAAAGCGAGAAACACACGCACAGAGCGAGAAACACGCACAGAGCAACACACACACACAGAAACACACACACACAAAGAGAGAAACACACACAAACACAGAAACACACACTCACAAAGAGAAACACGCGCACACACAAAGAGAGAAACACACACACACACACACACACACAAACACACACACAGGGAGAGACATAGAGAGAGACAGGGAGTGAGAAAGACATAGAGAGAGGGACACACATACAGATACAGAGAGAGACAGAGAGGGAGAGAAAAACTCAGATAGAGAAAGACACAGATGGATAGAAAGAGAATGGGAGACACACACACAGATACAGTGAGACAGACAGAGATACAGAAAGAGACACACACTGTTAGAGAGAGAGAGACACACACAAAGATAGAGAGAGACACACATAGAGAGAGAGAGACACACACACAGACAAAGAGAAAGAGACACAAACAGAGAGAGAGATACACACACAGATACAAAGAGAAAGAGAGACACACAGATACACAGAGAGAGATACAGATAGA
This sequence comes from Carcharhinus amblyrhynchos, assembly GCF_965287045.1. Taxonomy (NCBI): domain Eukaryota; kingdom Metazoa; phylum Chordata; class Chondrichthyes; order Carcharhiniformes; family Carcharhinidae; genus Carcharhinus; species Carcharhinus amblyrhynchos. The sequence continues at coordinate 64,461 of NC_137327.1, forward strand.
GAGAATGAGAATCACAATAGAGAGAGGCAAATATAGATACAGGTAGAGAGAGAGAGAGATACATGCACAGATACAGAGTGAGACATACAGATACAGAGAGAGAGACACACACAGATGCAGGGAGAGAGATACAGATAGAGAGACAGAGAGAAAAACACAATAGAGGAAGAAAGAGACAGACACAGAGAGAGGGAGAGAGAGATACAGATATACAGAGAGAGACAGGTGCAGAGAGAGACACACAGATGCAGAGAGAGACACACACACATACAGATAGGGAGAGAGAGAGATGCAGATATAGAAAGAGAGAGACAGACACAAAGAGAGAGACAGGTGCAGAGAGAGAGACAGAGAGACACACACAGAAATACAGAGAGAGACAGAAATAGAGAGACAGACAGACAGACAGATAGAGAGAGACAGATATATAGAGAGAGTGTTTGATAAGGTTCCCCATGGTAAGATACTGTAGAAAATACGGATACATGGGATTGAGGGTGATTTAGCAGTTTGGATCAGGAATTGGCTCGCTGATAGAAG